>NC_133775.1:82185740-82258352 GCF_003597395.2 Chelonoidis abingdonii | reverse complement strand
CCTCCCACTCCTAGGTCTTCGTTGCTCCCCAGCCCCTTTAGCCTTCCCTTCTGGGCCCTCTTCCCCTGCCTCAGCCTAGCGGGGAGGGGTGGTTGCCTCCTCTCCTTCCCCTCCCCTCGGCTGTTGTCCCGCCTCCCGCTCTCGTTATGGTGCGGGGAACGCGGGGGGAGACCCCGCGGATGGTTTCCACGCCCTCCTCCACTGCCCCTGGTCCCACTGACCAAGCCTCCACCTCGACCGCCGCTGCCGAGCCACCTACCACCGCCCTGCTGGGGCACTGGCGGTGGCGAGTACTGGGGAGACCTCCGCTGCTGCAACATCCTCCCGCCCTTCCGATTCGGGGGAGCACTCCCAGCCATGGAAAGGTCAGGGGAAGAAGGTAAGGGCCCGCGCTAAAAAGGCCAGGCCCTCCATAGGCGGAGACATCCCCTGCTGCCGGCGGCCTCGCTACCAGCTGCAGGCATCCTCCCTGCTATTCCCTCCACCAAGCTCTGCGGTGTCCCTCCCCAGTCCCGGGGCGTATGCCCAGGTGGCGTGGCCCCCCCCGCCTGCCGCAATGCTCCCCTGGACCGCCGCTTACGCTACATCTAATGTGGCCCGGGGCCCCTTTCCCACTTGACCAGGAAGCACGGTGTTCGTTGCCTCCTGGGTGCCCGGCCTCGCCCCACGTGGATACCACGTGCCGGCGTTGGCGAGGGTGGTGGAGCCCATGCCATCGTGGCGGCCTCTAAGATGTTACAGGAAGGTGCGTCTTCCTCGCATCGGAGGGCTTGCCGCCCAAGAGGCGGTAGAGAAGGGCCTGGCAGTGGGGGGGTGTTCGTCCCACTGGAACGGCTGGAAGACCTGGGGGTCCACTTAATCCCTGACCTCCATCCCTCCCTTCTCCCAGTGGCCGCCCTGTTTGCCCGCCTTTCTGGCCTAGGGCGCCCCATCTCGTCAATCAGCCCTCTCCCTTGGCTGCAAGGACCCGCCTCAGTCACATCCTCTCGTTCTGCCGCAAGTGCATCTCGCTTCAACTGCCGCGGCGCGTGTGGTGGGGAGGCGCTTGAAGGGTCCTTTCTGGTCCCCTACCAGGGGGCCACTACCGGGTCCTTATTCGAAGGGGAGGCCGGTGCTACCTGCTGCCGGGCGATGGGGCACGGTCCGAAGGGATTGCCCCTTGCCCAGCATGGAGGAGCGTCGTGACCCATGAGCCCGGCATGGCGCCGGCCCTGTTCATCACCGGCACCCTGGCAGCCGCGGCACCCAAAGCTGCGCCCTCTCCTCCTTCTCGTCCATCACTGTGGAGGAGGGTGCAGGCGAGATAGCCGATTTTGGTGGGAGAGGGCTCATCCCAGGGAAATCCTCGCCTTGCTTCGGCTATCCCTGCCACTGCCTCTCCAAGTCCCTGAGAACATTGCCCTTGCCCCCGCACTCCGACCCCTTAGGCCAGCCCACGGATGATACCATGGAGGGCTGGTCATTAGTGGGCAGGGAAGCGGGGCAGCGGAAGACTCAAGCCTCGTTACATCCTTCAGATTCGGAGGCCCCCGGAAGAGCAGGTATGGGGGGCACCGATGACGAGCCTTCCGCCTTACCCCCCTGATGACTCCCGTTCTGTGGTGCCGGCTTGGGGAATCGTGGCAGCACCGAAGTACGCCACCCCTCTTGGGAATCCCTTCCCATGAAAGCTCCTGAGGGAGCCGCTCTTGCCCCTTCCGCTTGAAGCCTCTGTGAGCGGCTGATGTGGGTATCGCCTCGGTGCAGCGTGGAGGGGCCCTGGGGTGGTGGCTGGTGGATCCTCCCTTCCATCTACGAGGAGATCGAGGCCCTGGGTCTGACCCCGGTCACGGCAGGGGGAGGACACCCTCTGGCCAGCGGGCCTCGATCTGGGGTCATACCTCACCCCGGTCCCCCTGCCCGAGTTCCCTTCCCCTGCCGCTGCTTCTGCTCCCGGCCTCTGAGGGTCCCTGGATTCTTCCATCAACCCGCGCGGTGGCACCCTGTTGGACGGCCGCCGAGCCCTTTGGGGCAACGGCCAGTGCCCCGCTGCCGAGGTCCGGTTCCCAGGGGGTGTCCCTCTCTTGGGTGTGGAGGACCCGCCCTCCTTCCAAGGCAGGGACCCCATGACGAACATGCTATCTCTGGATGCTGGGCTGCCACACGTGCCACAGTGGCTGCGCCCGGCAATGCATTAAGGGGTCCCCCTTCCACTTCCCCCAGATCCTGAGCTGCCAGGAGGAGCCACGCATCCAGTGGCTCCTATAGAGGCTCAGGATCTGCCTCGCCCCCTTCACAGGATTCTCTCTGATCCCGTCCTACTGCTGTTAGCCCTGTCCTTTGTCCCCGCCAACCTCCTGTGGATGCCAAAGTGCCGCCCTGGATAACCCCCAGGTGCGGCTTCAAACTAGTTTTTTCTTGTCCCGACCCACCCCTTCCGCCACCCCTTGTTGAACCGGGAGCGGGGCGGGGTCACGTGGCGTCGGCCCAATCGGACGCCAGTCGGGGTCTGCCCCCTGCCTGCCCGCCTCGGTGGGCCACGGGCTGTGACGGGGCCCCACTGGGGGACAGTCATCGATCAGTGGACCCGCCCCACATGTGCTGAGGGAGGAGCCTGCGGGAGTTTCCTCGAGGACGTCCGTGGTCCCAGTAACAAGTCGCAGCTTGAGCTCCGGCGGTGGGGGGATTCCTCAGATCCTCCGGGCCGGCGAGGCGCCCTCATGGGGGAGGGTAAGAGGACGGGGAAGCAGGCCGCCGCGGCCTACGCAGCGGTCCACCTCTTCCGTGACTCTTTACTCACCTATGGGGTAGGTATGGATTGCTGCGCGGCCTGTCGGAGGCGTGGCGTGTCTGCTGCGAGGAGCCCCCCCAGCCCGCCTCATGCACCGATCATCTTTGGCCACATTAAACACCCGGGGCTGTAGAAATGGGTCTCCGCAGGACCAGGTTGGCTCTCTTACCTCTGGAAGGGGGGTACTCTGTGATTTTCCTGCAGGAGACCATAGGATCCGGCCACTGAAGTAGCTGGCAGCTGAGGGGGGGAACGAGGCCTACTTTAGCCACTTATGGTTGCGTGCTGGAGTGGCGACCCTGTTCCTCCCTGACCTACCGGCCGAGTCTGGGGGTCACTGAGGCGTGCCGGGCCGCCTGCTGCACCTCCGGTCCGCATGGAGGGGGCTTGGTTAATCTCATCATGTTTATGCCCCCGACATCGGGCCTGGAGCGGTTGCGTTTTTAATCAGCAAGGCGTCCGCCTTCCTTGGCTACCTGATCCTCAGGAGTGCCTGGTCCTGGGAGGGGACTTTAACACCACCCTCGAGAACGGGAACCGCTCGGGACCGAGCAGGTGCCCGCCACCGCAGACGTCCTCGGATATTGTCGAACGCACACTCCCCTGGTGGAACGTCTGGGCGACCACACACCCGGACAACGTCTTCGAAGTTCACCTTCGTCCGGGGTGGAGGCCCATCGGTCGCACCACTCCAGCTGGACGGCAATTATAATCTGTCACGTTTCCACCATTTTTTTTGTTTTTTTTTTTTTTTTTTTTTTTTTTTTTTTTTTTTTTTTTTTTTTTTTTTTTTTTTTTTTTTTTTTTTTTCGGGCCCACTCCCTCCTGCATTCGGCTGGCCCCCTTTTCGGAATCACCCATCTTGCCACCGTGACGGCATCTCTCTGCGCGGAGAGGCCGGGCCGCCTATTGGCATTTTAATAATAGTTTGCTGGAGGAATGCGGGCTTCGGGCATCCTTCGGGAGTTCTGGCTGGCCTGCGGGGGCAAGTGCACGCCTTTTCCTCCGCGCGGCGGGTGGTGGATCTGGGAAGGGTGTGCGCCGGCTTTCTGCTGTGACTACATCCGGGGTGCCAGCGCGCGGAGGATCGGCCGATAGAGCACCTGGAGGCGGGAGAGGTCTTGGAGCTGGAGAGGCGGTCTGACCGCCAGCCCCGAGGATCCATCCCTCTGCAGTAAGCGTGCCGGGAGAAGCGGGAAGAGCTCCGGGCCCTCGAAGACATCGGGCCAGGGTGCTTTTGTTCGAATCCCGCATCCACCTCCTTCGGGACCCGACTTCGCGACGCGCGCTCTTCACGGCCCTGGAGAAAAGGAGGGGGGGGCAAGAAGAACGTCACCTGCCTCCTGGCGGAGGACGGCACCCCCCTCACGGACCCGGCGGAGATGTGTGGGAGGGCCAGGGCCTTCTACGCGGCCCTTTTCTCCCCGGATCTGACCGATCCTATGCCCTGGCAGAGTGCTCTAGGACGGACCTCCGACGGGCGGCATGGGCGACCGGGACCAGCTAGAGCTGTCCCCCTCTCACTCTGGCAAATTCCTCGGAAGCCCCCGTTGCATGCCACCAATAAATCCCCGGCATGGACGGGCTGAACCAGTGGAGTTCACGCGTGTTCGGGACGTTTCTCGCCCAGAACCTGGTCACCGTCTGGGCCGAGTCTTTGCAGAGCGGAGTCCCTCCGCTCCTCGTTGCAGGTGAGCCGTGCTCACCTTATGCCAAAGAGGGGGGACCTCTGCGACTTATGGAATTGGCGTTCCATCTCGTCCTCAGGCACGGATCAAATCATTGTCAAAGGCCTTCTCGCTACGGCGAGGGTCCGTGCTGGCGGACGTGGTCCACCAGACCAGACTAACCGTCCCGGGCCGCACCATCTTTGATAACTTGTATCGACCTTCTGGAATTAGGGTGTAGGGATGGTCTGTCGTTTGCCTCTGTCCTGGATCAGGAAGAAGGCGTTCAAGGAGGATCCATGGGTATCTTCCTGGGTAATCTGCGAGCCCGTTCGGCTTTGACGTTTTGTGGTTTTCTCCAGGTGCTGTAACGCTTTTGCGGAGTGTTCTGGTCAGGCTCAACTGGATCCCTGACCGAGCCGTCAGCTTCAGGCGGGGAGTGGCGGCAGGGGTGCCCACTCTCAGGCCAGCTGTATACTCTGGCGAATCGAGCCCTTCCTCTGTCTCCTCCGCGAGAGGTTGACGGGGTTGGTGCTTCGGGAGGGCCAGAGCTGCGGCTGGTCCTGTCAAAGGCGTACGTGACGATGGGCTCCTGTGGTCCAGGACCCAGGCGACTTGTGCGGGTGGAGGCTTGCCAGGCGTGGTATGTTTGGTGGCCTCCCTCCGCCCGGGTCAACTGGGTCAAGAGCTCTGGCCTGGTGGTCGGGACGGGTGGCAGGTGAGCTCCTCCCCCCACGCTCAGGCCCCGGTGGAGCGCGGGTCCGCTGCTCTATCTCGGCGTGTTACCTTTCCTGCCACGCACCCGCCTGCCGGAGAACTGGCACGTGGTGGAGGGGCAGGGTGAACGGAGCGGCTCCAAGAAATGGGTCAGGACTACTCCGGTGCCTCTCTCGGGAGGGCACTGGTCTTAATCAACTGTCCCGTCCATGGCTCTGGTACCGGCTCAAAGCACCTGGTCCTGGGTCCCGGATTTTCCTGGCCAACCGCCGGTTGGCGATTCTGGGGTTTCTTGTCCCAGGGAGACGCACTCGAGGCTCTCTGCAGAGGGGTCGTACCACGTGCCCCTGGAGGAAGGGGGGGCAGAGGCCTAACGTCTTACGGCACTCAGGTCCATGTCTTCCGCCTGTCAGGCGGCGCCTTAAGGGCAGAGGCTCCTGGTATGGTGGCAGTAGTCCCGGCGTGAGAGGTATGGCGACCCATTCCTCCGCTGCTTCTGAAGGGACTCAGATTACAAGCCGGCAGATCCTCCTTTACCTCCATCCGCGAAGAGGTCTCCGCGAGACCTCTCTTTGGCTGCCAGTCTTCCTACCAGACCTTCCTCCGGACCTGGAAGATCCCCCCCTCTTATTGCGGTGACCAGCCGGGCGCCACCTGAGGGGGCCGACCTCCTTTGCGCGAGCCCCTGCACAATCCCCACTGTCGTGTCGAGGTGAGCGGAGTCCCCGCGGTGCGCCAGAGGCTGGTCCTTGCCTGGAAGTCACGGGTGGGTCGGAGGACCTCCTTGGGATACGACCGGGGAGGGACTGGCTGGATCCCTGCGTCAGCTCCGGGCTATGGGGCTTCCAGACCGAACTCCCTGGGCGTGTGTTCATGAGGAGGAGGGCCACTTTGCGTGCCTGCTGCTCGGGCTTCCTCGACTCGGGTCCTGCTGAGAGGGAACGCGGCCGCACCACACTCCACACCCAGGCCCCAGGGATGGCTTTTTTATTAGGCTCTGCGCCATTTGCGTGGCCAATCGACCACCCCTACCCTTTCGATGTAAGTTACCGGTGCTATCGGATGTGATTCAAGCCGGTTCTGTTCCGGAGTACCGCGCCACTTGGAACATCTGTACAACACTCGTGCTCCACATACCCTTCCTACATCTCACCCTCGTTTTCGTCCCGCCCCATACCAAAAATGGGGACCTCCTGCCACCTCTGAGGGTGAGAAGCCCCGAGGGGCGCCAACTTGTGACTTTGCCTGGTCACGAGGCCCGCCGTGGGATGTCAAGTTGGAGGCTCTTCAGGCAGCGTGTACTCTTGGCGCCGGTCTCTACCCCTGTCCCTAAACCTGCCTTTTGTGGCTTGTGAGAAGGAGACCTTGGCATGCACATTGTATTGGGAGTGCTGCCAGTGTTGCTAGCCTCCTAGTTCCGGTCTGCCTCTTGGATCCTCCGATATTGGTCGTTTTTGTGGTTGCGACTTTTCCCCTCACCGTTCTCATACACGCAACTCCCTCATCCGTGGCCCACGAATGTCGGTAGGAATCTCCCTTTCACTCGCTCTAGCCCTGGACCAAACTAGCCATCTACAGGCACCAGGGAGAAGGTTGGCCTGATGGGATTTCCTGCGAACTGTACGGGGGGGCCTATTCCGTTCTCCGTCCTATTCACTCATACCGGGCGGAGTTCTCTGGGCGCGTCCACTGCTCCCTGATGCCTTCGAGGAGCAGTGGGCATTGTCCGGGGTTCCTGCTCGGTGTCCCTCAGGTTCCCTTAGTTAAAGCCCTATACCGCACTCTGTCCGTGTTTTTATGTTTTTCATTAGTTGTCCCACGTACTTACTTGGTGTCCCAGACTTGTGGGTCCTCCCCTTAGGCTGGGGGGAGGTCCTTTAGAAGTAGGCGGGCTTCTCCTGCCCACCCCCGCTGGATGCCAATAGGACCAGATTCCTGTACCCCACTGGTCTGGGTCTGTCACACACTCAAGTGAATTTTGCTAGAAGAACCATTAACCAACATCTAGAAGGGCTCATCCCTATTGTGACTTACACAGCAACAGCAAAAAGAAGCAG
Organism: Chelonoidis abingdonii; assembly: GCF_003597395.2. Taxonomy (NCBI): domain Eukaryota; kingdom Metazoa; phylum Chordata; order Testudines; family Testudinidae; genus Chelonoidis; species Chelonoidis abingdonii. The sequence goes on along the minus strand of NC_133775.1, from coordinate 82,251,141 downwards.
CAGATGTGTGTGTAGGTAGCAGAACAAAAGAAAAATAGCTTGACAGATAATCTTCAGTCATGATAGTTGTGTTAGTGTTATTAGTGTTCCCCAAAGGAGTGGGAGTTAGTCATTTTGTTTGGGTTTCTATATAATTAATATGACATTGCAATTATTCTCTGTGGTGTTACTTATTTTACAAATGAAAATGAAGTTACTGAATTATCAAACAGGTGCTTCTTTATTCTCAGAGTAATGTTTTTGTGTAGCTATTCTGGTGTATAATTGTTCAGAAAGCTGGTATTTCAACTCACTGTGACAAAAACCTAGTAACCTTTGTAAAGTAGATTCAGCTTCCTTCTGAGCAAAAGGAGAGAGCCCTTAAACTCAAGTTTACTAGCAAAGGGAGGGTGCAGGATACAGCTGCTGTGATGAGGCAAAAATGTCAAGCTGTTTATAAAGACGTAAAACTCTTAAAAGAGCTGAATTTTCAAACAATTGTTTTCGTCTCACTCCCTCCACACAAAAAACATCCAAGAAGGCAGGAGATCACCATGCCTCCTACAAACAAAGACAAGAGGAGCAGAGCTGGTTATGGGGTTTTGGTGCTTGGTGAGGACCTCCAGAGGTTCAGATGGCAACTTTGTGGTTCTCCCATCACTGGCTTTATAGGATCATAAGTTTCAGTGTTGACAATGGGATTTTGTTGCTCTTGTATGTTTGTGCATAGCAACATCACTTACTGATGGAAACCCACAATGCAACATATAGCAGTAGAGAATTTGTGATCTACTAATTTTAGGTCTAGAAGGAGAAAAGATCTTAAAGAAGTCTTGGAAATGTTTAAAAACCCTGTAATTAGGATAATTATATACAAAAATAATTTAAAATTTCCTCTAATCCTCACAGATACATATGACTAGTAGGAATTTTTTAGCCCAATTTATTTGAGGAATTCACCAGGAAAGTTTTTTCATAATTTAGTTACTTTGGAAAGATTTGAAATTTCAGAGCTATGCTAGAATTTTCCTTTAATTGTACAGACATATATCTTTAATGTAATAATCAGATACCCCCTATTTTCCCCAGTAGCTCTTAAAGTGCACGTTTCCATGGACATTTGACATGTACACAGATTTTGCACTCACAGAAATGGTGACCACTTCTGAAAGTTTGCCCTCTATGGCTGAGCTCTGCTTCCAAGACTTCCTTTCTACTAAAACCTTGAATAGAGAATAAGATGGAGCATTTCCTTTCCTAAGTTTTTTTAACTACTATTATTGTCTTCACATCAGAGCTAGTCTATTTGCCAATAGCAAAACCTTCTGTGGGAAATCCCACATGAAGAGCAATTTCTAAGAGTTACTAAGGAAACGAAAACTGTCTTAAAAGAGCTGGATTTTATTAACTGGAAAATATCAGACTGAGAAAAATGAACAATTATTTAAAATATTTTCTTATGAACACAAAATTGTATTAATTTTAAAATTGCTTTTTATAGAACTGAATTCCTACAGAGTGGGTTGGGATGGGAATTGGGCGTACTCTGCCAGTGAAAATAATTCAGAATAACTTTTATGTCCTCTAGGATGGCTCAGGATTAATTTACATATTGTTTGATGTGCAGTTTAAATTTGGATAAGAGAAAATGTTACATAATCAAAGCTACTGTAAAATATAAGCTGAACAACAAATTCCCAGGAACAGATGAGTATTTCTTAAGTAGTCCTTGCTGTCAAAAGATATCTAATTTAAAGACTTCTACTTTATTAATGGTGCGTTCACAATTAAATTACTTAAGAAGCTTTATTAGATTACAGCGCTGGCCTGGATTTTCTGTGGCTTGGCCTCCAGTGAGTATACTGCTTTATCTTTCTTATAGCATTTGCAGTAGTGAACGCTATAGTTGAGGTTACATATTCAGTTCTTACAACCCCTTGTTCTTGTATGCTCACAACTTTCCAAAAACGTTTCCTGTGGGACTGAAACTTTTCATGCTGTGTTGTTTAATTTTTGAAAGTCTTACTAAAGAAAGTGAGAAAGTGAAATATATTTACTCAGTTTAAAGAAATTTATGGGATTTTTATTGCTTGCTAGGGACCTTAGCTTGCAAGATGCTGGGAGTTCAGCATGCTCAGCAAGCACCTTGTGGGATCAAAGCCCAAAGCCTCAAAAAAGACTGAACAAAAAATATTCTATGGCACCTCTGAGGAAAAACTTCTCTGTTGAAAGTGGAGAGAGGAGAAAATGTTGAAGGCATGGATTCTCAACTTGGGGGTTGTGACTCCAGCAGCAGTCATGGCAGCCCTCTTATTTATATGGCTAGATTGAAGGGGGAATCCTCAAAACTCTTTCCTTGTGTACTGTGGGGTCATGGTATGAAAAAATGTTGAGAACTACTAGTGCAAGCAGTTGAAAAATTACTTCTGGGCATACTCTGTGGGTATCTACTAAATGTTAACAGCTTATAACAAGCCCAGGGGCTGTTGCTCAGAGATTACTGCTAGCCCAGGATGCATTGTAAAATGTCTCAGCTAAACACTGCATTTTTTTTTGAGTAAATTCTGGGAAATTTAATTGTCCTTTCAATTGATTAGTATTTTCACTATAGCAGTTAGCATGGACTAGGATTTATCGATTCACTGAACACAGCCTTCTTCCATTTGTATAGGTCCATGGAAGGAACTTGCTGTCCATTGATTATGACCGAAACATCCGCACAGAGAAAATATATGATGATCATCGGAAGTTTACACTGAGAATAATTTATGATCAGCTAGGACGTCCTTTTCTTTGGCTACCCAGCAGTGGGCTTGCTGCTGTCAACGTTTCTTATTTCTTCAGTGGACGACTGGCTGGACTTCAACGCGGTGCCATGAGTGAAAGAACAGATATAGATAAGCAAGGCCGAATCATATCCCGCATGTTTGCTGATGGGAAAGTATGGAGTTACACGTACCTGGAAAAGGTAAGTGGCTTAATTTAAATTACAGCAGTAGTTACAAAGGCTGAAAAGGTGTTAGGCATCGGCACAAAAGGTTTAGGCGTTGTGATGCTGAGCATCACAGCACCTAACATTTAGACATCTAGAAAATCACTAGATTCACAAAGCCTGTGTAAGGTGCCTAGGCTGTCTGTACAGTGAATGGAGAGAGAGAGGCACATTAGAGCCAGGTTGCTAGGTGTGAAGTGCAGCCTAAACTAGCTAATGGGAGATGCTGACCAGAGGAATATGTGCCCCTCTTATGGAGACAGGCACCGAAGTCTGGACTGCAGGGAGGGGCCTGTCTCTGTTAGCAATTCACAGCCAGGAACTTTGTTTGGAGTTAGGCCTTTATACAAGAAGCTGGAGGTGGGAGGAAACCTACCTCATAACTTTTAGCCCAGTGGTTAGGAGACTTACCTGGGCTGTGGGAAACCCCGTTTGTGCTCCCTTCTCCCCCTCAGGTAGAAGGATGTGCCATCTCTCAGGTGAGTGCTAGGCTTTAGCGCTGATGTGGGGCTCCCTAAGTCTCTCCAGAGGGCAGCAGCTTCACGGAGAGACTGATGGAAACTTCCCCCCCACCCATTAAAATGCCCTCACTACTGAGCTAAATGTTCGGAGGGAGCTCTTCCTCCTCCCCCCGCCAGCCCCAGCTGTTCTGTCAGAGCTCGCCTGAGATATGTGCTCAGAGGGCACCCACTGGATTGGGCCACACACGATTGCCTGTCTGCCTCTGGTTTAAATATAGCTTTGGGGCTTTGATGGGAGACAAGTGCTCAGACGCCTGAAGGGAGCTAGAAGTGCACATGCAAAAAGGCAGAAACATAGGCTTCTAATGTCCTTTTACTGGAAAAACTTAGGGATCAAATGCATTTATGCACCTACAGGATTAGGTGGGAGTTTTGTACATTGTAGTGGTGCCCAAACTGGGACTTAGGGACCTAAAACAGGGACTTAGGTGCTTAAAGTCTTTTGTACGTTCAGGAAAGAGACTGCTAATACATGTTCATATATACATACATATACATGATGTAGGATTCTTAGTGTTCCAACTGTTAAAAAGCCTTTTGTGCCAGATCTGTGAATTTTTTAGTTTTTCAATTAATCAGAGGAAATACTTTGTTCATGGTTCAGTTCTTCTGAGATATCCATAAAATAGAATAGGTCACCATATAATAGCATGAACTAACAGGATGAATTTTACTATTTTAAAATGCATGACTAAGCCTGACAGAACATCCCAGTAGCTCCAGATATCTCATCTCTAATCATTATTTATTAAGTGAAAATATGGTAATTCATTTCTATTTAACCTAATTTAAACCACTTTGATCTTCAGAGTTTATCTAATCCTTAAAAACACTGCATGCCATGTTCCCTAAACCCCCTCCCTCCCAGCCTATTGTTTTAGGTATGCTAGAACAGTTCTCTCTGCTAACTTCTCCACACATTTTTACAGTATTCAGTGTAAATTAAAACTGCCAGAGGAGATATAAATTAGGGCATTAAACTCATTTTTCCCAAAACAGTAAAGGAAGAGAGTGGAAGAGGTTGATACAATGTTCCTTCCATTTCCTTCTCGAGATTGATCTTTTTCTCAAAGAGGAAAATTTATTTATCACAGATGTTGGCAATATATTCATACTGTTGGGCAACATTGCACCTTAGATGTATTTTGATTTTATTTATATTTTTTATTATTGTAACACTCAGATCTATTCAATAATTTTTTTATTTAAAAATGTGCTTTTTTCCCCATAAATTCCGAAAGTGAAAGAAACTGAAAGACAGTAAAAATATATAATCTCTGTCTTTTTATTTTTTTAATAGTCCATGGTACTACTGCTTCAGAGCCAACGGCAGTACATCTTTGAGTACGATTCCACAGACCGTCTCCATGCTGTCACCATGCCTAGTGTTGCTCGGCACAGCATGTCCACTCATACATCTATTGGCTACGTTAGGAATATTTATAACCCTCCTGAAAGCAACGCTTCAGTGATTTTTGATTACAGCGATGATGGGAGGATTTTGAAAACATCTTTTTTAGGAACTGGTCGACAAGTCTTCTACAAGTATGGGAAACTATCCAAGCTGTCTGAAATTGTTTATGATAGCACTGCAGTTACTTTTGGATATGATGAAACTACTGGAGTTCTGAAAATGGTTAACTTACAGAGTGGTGGCTTTTCTTGCACAATCCGGTACCGTAAAATTGGTCCACTGGTTGATAAACAAATCTACAGGTTTTCTGAAGAAGGCATGGTCAATGCAAGGTTTGATTATACCTATCATGATAATAGCTTTCGGATTGCTAGCATCAAGCCTATAATAAGTGAGACTCCTCTTCCTGTTGATCTGTATCGTTATGATGAAATCTCTGGCAAAGTAGAGCATTTTGGCAAATTTGGAGTAATTTATTATGATATAAATCAAATAATTACTACGGCGGTGATGACACTGAGTAAACACTTTGATACCCATGGGCGCATTAAAGAAGTTCAGTATGAAATGTTCAGATCACTCATGTATTGGATGACAGTCCAGTATGACAGCATGGGAAGAGTAACAAAGAGAGAACTGAAGCTTGGGCCTTATGCCAACACAACCAAATATACTTATGATTATGATGGAGATGGGCAGCTCCAAAGTGTGGCAGTAAATGACAGACCAACCTGGCGTTATAGTTATGATCTGAATGGGAATCTTCATCTCTTGAATCCAGGGAACAGCGTACGGTTGATGCCACTACGCTATGATCTAAGAGACAGAATTACACGTCTGGGTGACATGCAGTACAAAATTGATGATGATGGGTTCCTATGTCAACGAGGCTCAGATATATTTGAGTACAACTCAAAAGGTCTCTTAACAAGAGCTTACAACAAAGCAAGCGGATGGAGTATTCAGTACCGTTATGATGGGTTAGGGCGAAGGGCTTCTTGTAAGACTAACTTGGGGCACCATCTTCAGTACTTTTATGCTGACCTTCACAACCCAACGAGAATGACACATGTTTACAATCATTCCAATTCAGAAATTACTTCTCTATACTATGATTTACAAGGCCATCTCTTTGCAATGGAAAGCAGCAGTGGAGAAGAATACTATGTTGCCTCCGATAACACAGGTACACCACTGGCAGTGTTCAGTATTAATGGCCTCATGATCAAGCAGCTTCAGTACACTGCATATGGAGAGATATATTATGATTCCAACCCTGACTTTCAGTTGGTCATTGGATTTCATGGAGGCCTGTATGATCCTCTGACCAAACTGGTTCATTTTACTCAGAGAGACTATGACATTCTAGCTGGACGTTGGACATCACCCGATTACACAATGTGGAAAAATATCGGTAAGGAGCCTGCTCCATTCAACTTATACATGTTCAAGAGCAACAACCCTCTCAGCAATGAACTTGATTTAAAGAATTACGTAACAGGTGAGAACTCATTAGTGGTTGTTTACTAAAAGGTTTTAGTGTAAATTTCTAAAGTTTAGAATTTTTTGTTGGAAAAAGAAATAGATCAAACTTCTCCATTCCAGGACTTTTCTTTGGCTGTCTCCTCATCCACCTGCAGAACCCTTCTCCCATCAAGCTAGGACCATCTTCCCATTCGGTAGTATGAAAAGGACAGCGTAGTCTTGACCCCTGACTCTTGGTTGTGACCCCCAGATTAAGAACCTATGAAAGAGCGGCACACATGACTATTAAATAAAGGGGAATCATTTTCAACTAATAATAAATAATAATCTTTAGTTTTTATGTAGCACTTTTCATGTAGATTTCAAAGTGCTGTGCAATGGACGGTACCATTATCCCCACTTTCCAAAGGGGAAAGATGAAGAGAGATGAAACTGAGTGCCCCAAGTCATCTAGCAGGTCAGTGGCAGAGTCAGGAATTAGGACTCAGGTCTCCTGACCCCCAGTCCAATGCCCTGTCCCTTCAATAGTATCCTCAGAATTACCTACTGACTTTGTCCATGGGCACAACATGAATTACTATCAAGAGTGGCACCGATTAAACATTTATTTACTTTCCAAATTCTGCCTTTAAACTCCAACCTATTTTTAGCTCTTGCTTTAAGAAAAGAACCTTAATGTTTTAAACAATGTTTCCTTTTGGAAGACTGAGGAACATCTGTAGTGTTAGGATGTGGAGACAATAAATCAGTTTAGATTGCATGTACTGGGTTTGGGTGACACATTTAACTTCCTCTCAATTACTACTAATTTGCCACTTAGTAGGATCACATAGTACTTGAACTAGCTGCAAACCATTTTTTAAAAAGAAAGGTAATTAAGATGTATTCAGGAGAAACTCTCTGAGAAGTGAGTCTGCAGCATGTTGTAATTAAAAACAGTAGTACGATTTAAAAAACACAGTTTTAGTGGCAGCACTTCAAGAAAAGTTATATTACGACTATTAGTTCTTTGCGACTATGACTGCATTGTGCGTGCATAATTTCTCAGGTTGCCGTTCAGTCATTTTGCATTCTGAAGACAATAGTATTTGCTCTTGATACTGGGAAAAAAAATATCAGTGATCAAAAATATCTTGAATTCTTGGTCTAATTCTGTGGTCCTTAATTGAACAAAACTATCAATGTCCGTTAGGGTTTGGCTCAATTAATAACTGCACACTTTGGCCTCTAATGATTAACTTCAGAAGCCCCCAAACCCAGTGGGTCCTGTCTCACTTTAAGAGATTTTATTGCACTCAGAAGATGTTATGTTTATTTTCATTCTTGCAGCCACAGAAGTAATTCAGAAAAGATACACTAATTGCTTGTACAGTATGAACTTTTAATTCCACCAAAAAATGGTTTATTGCTAATGCAGATACGTGCTGTTATCACAGGATTCCCTGGTCTAAAAGAATGTTCTTGGAAAAGAAGTTGTTATATAGAGAGTCAATTTTCATAAGTGAGAAATACATAGAACCTTCATTTCTCCAGCTGTGTAACGAAATCCTGTGAAGAACATTAGAAATAGAAAATAATGAACTATTAGAATGAGAGAGAACCTCCTCTTTATTGCCAAATGAGGACAGCTAAAGTAAATTGTTTGGGAAGTAATGTTCTACCCTATGATAACAAACTGAAGCCATGAGAAAAAGGAATAATGGTCCTATGCTGTATATAGCTGAAGGGAAAATGTATAATATAATCGAAGATCTGTACACATTTCTTTAATGTAACTGGGATAGAATCTGAAATTTTGTACAATGTTATTTATTTCAGTATCTAGAGGAACAAAAAAAATTAAGCGTACACATTTAAAACTTCTCCACCCACTAAAATTAGATTTGTAATGGCTCATTCCACTCCACCCCTAAAAGACACTAGGAAAACAAGATTGTAACATGCCCTGGATGTCAACAGATTCAAGCTCATCAAGCTTTTCTTAACTTCAAACAATTAAAAACACATTTAATTTGAGCAAAAAGTTTTCATTCTCCCTCCCCATTTTCAGAGAGAAAGGAATAAGGGAGGGAAAAATCAGAAACATTTTCAATAAAAATGTTCACAAAATTTTTTGAATAATCCAAAAGCCATTCCTTTCCAGAACTTGCAGACTGAATATTTTGAATTCTTTTGGAAAAATTCTTTCAACTACTTAAGCCATGTTGCTTAATGCACTGTGGGAAGATGTTCAGATACTACTATGATGAGCGCAGGATAGGAACCTATATAGAATAGAGAAGAATCATCGGGTAGTCAGGATCCAAATCAGATAGAGCTTTTTTGGGCAAAAACAATACCTTGGACTTCACAAAAACTGACATTGAAGCAGAGGAAAAATGCTCCCTGTGAAACATAACTGTGTAAGGCCTTGATTCTGCAAAGAGTTATGCATGTGTTTTACTTTATGAAGTTGACTTGAATGGAACTACTCACCTGCTTAAATCTTTGCCGGAGTAGGGCCTACGAGGGGAACCATGTTTTGTGCCAGAGGAAGTTTCCAAGCGTTCTCACAAGCATTAATCCAGTATCACACAGAGTATAGCCCCATTGTAATAATCCAGTCAGGAGGTAACAGAGCTAGGGGTAACAATGGTGAACTGTAGGAAAAGTTTAGGTCACTCACATATTGGATGTCAGTTCCATATGACAATATGGAAAGAGTAACCAGAGAGCTGATATAGAATCAGAAATGGAAGGCTGGAAGGAACCTCAAGAAGTCATCTAATCCATCCACTGAAACAGGATTAAATATACCTAGACCATCCCTGACAGAAGTTTGTCTAACCTGTTCTTAAAAACTTCACTTCACAGAGATTCCACAACCTCTGTAGGTAACCTGTTCCAGTGCTTAACTATCCTTCTACTTATATGTCACTGGTGGCTATTTACAGTGTATTTAAAATAGTCATTCTTGCATCAGTTCACTCTGGAAGAGTACAATTGTGAGAGCTGCCAAGCAATAACAGGTTAGAAATTCAGAGGCCAAACTCTACTTGAACTCACGAGTTGAGGCCATAGATTCCCTGAGATACCCATTACACACCTTCATTTTTCACTCATTTATTTACTTTTGATTTTTAGATGTGAAGAGCTGGTTGGTGATGTTTGGATTTCAGCTCAGCAACATCATTCCTGGTTTCCCTAGAGCAAAAATGTACTTTGTGCCACCTTCATATGAGTTGTCAGAGAGTCAAGCCTGTGAAAATGGACAGGTATGCTGAAGTTCTTGGTGTCTTAAACAGATTTTGTTGGTCTTATATTGTATTTGGGTGTCATTTTATGACTATAGACAAAGGGTCTACAATAAATAGAGTGCACAATATTTGTTTCCTAGTGATATGAAATTCAGTATAGTCTGCTTTTGTAGTATTGAACATGCCATCTTTCTTACCAACCTAGATTATTACCATAATAGCAGTATCATTAGTTCTTCTTATATACCCTTGAGTTGTTACTCGATTAACAATAGCAAATGGAAATCTCAACGTGTAATTTACCATCTGTTCTATCTATATCATTATAATCCTTATGTCTTTTATTTATATCAATAAAAATGTGGTTTGTAATTACTGTACTATTAAAGAACAGTTTTACTCACAATACTGTATAGGGGAAAAAATCATATTTTTTGTTTGCTGGGGGATTTAATTTTTGGCAGGTTTGAATTGTAAGTTTTGGTGTTGCAATTAAAAGTAAACTGATGTTTACTTCTTTGCCCAATTAGGAAAGGCTTATGCTTTCTCTCTCTCTGTCTCCCTGTCACACACACATGCACTCACGCACACACACTTGAAATTACTTACTCAAATACTGGGCCAATTTCTAGTCTCAGAAGTCAGTGAAGTTACTCCACATTTATAGTAATGTAACTAGTCTTAGAATAAAATTTTAAAAGCATCTAAGTGAATCAGGAGCACAAGTTCTATTTTCAAAATTAAGTAATTTTTGGCCTGGTCTACACCTAAAACTTATATTGCTCAGGGAAGTGAAATATTCACCCCCTTGAGAGACGTCATTAAACCGACCTAATCCACCTCTAGGTCAATGAAAGAATTCTTCCATCCACCTACATACCGCCTCTCTTGAGAGGCAGGTTTACTACAGTGATAGAAGAACTCACAGCTGTTCTGCTGTAGCATTCTAGTGTAGACATACCCTAAGCTCTGAGGTGCCTATATCTCATTGAAAGTCTACAAGACTTAGGCTCCTAAGTCACTTTTGAAAATGTGACGTAGGTTCCTAAGGCACATGGCACATTTTTACCCTTATATCTTCTAGGTCAGAATGTTCAGAAAATATACATAATCTGTTAATAAATAGGTTCTATGGAACCTCTTTAAAAGTTTTAGCTGATTGACTCCTGAATACTCTTGTGATGGTCATGGTGTAGATAACCAAGATGGATAAATCCGTATACATATACTATACAAATAATGTATCTGAAAAGACAAATGCACAAAAAGTTTTTATCTAACATTAATCAATTCTATGGTACTTTGAAAACTGAGTCCTTTATGTTGGTTTAGATAACTGCAATATGTATATGCACTGCTGTCTTTAGTTGGTTCACTGCATAACACTGTATAGTGTATAGACCAGCAACAACAGTTTGAGTGGTACCTTCTATAGCAGAGGTGGGCAAACTATGGCCCACAGGCCACATCCGGCCTGTGGGACTGTTCTCCCCGGACCCTGAACTCCTGGCCCGGGAGGCTAGCCTCCAGCCCCTTCCCACTGTTCCACCTCTGCTGCAGTCTTAGCTCAGTATGCCACTAGCGCAAGGCTCTGGGCAGTGGGGCAGTGAGCTCCTGGGGCAGCACAGCTGCTGAGCCTGGCCTGACCCGGTGCTCTGTGCTGCGTGGCTGGCTCCAGCCGGGCAGCACGGCTGCCCGTCATGGTGCAGCCGTGCCACCAGCCACTGATGCTCCAGGCAGCACAGTAAGGGGGCAAGGATCGGGGCAGGGAGGTTGGATAGAGGGCAAGGGAGTTCGGGGGGTGGTCAGGGGCTGGGGGTGTGTATAGGGGTCGGGCAGTCAGAAGCAGGGAACAGGGGGTTTGAATGGGGGCAGGGGATTCAGGGGCAGTCAGGGAGATGGGGTGGTTGGATGGGGCAGAGGTCCCAGAGGGGGCAGTCAGGAATGAGAGGAAGGGTTGGATGGGGTGGCTGGGGGCAGTCAGGGGTGGGGGTTCTGGGGGCGATCAGGGGACAGGGAGAAGGGGTGGTTGGATGGGGCAGAGGCCCCGGGGAGCCAATCAGGAAGGAGAGGGGGTGTTGGATGGGGTGGTGGGGGGATCCAGGGGCAGGCCAAGGGTCAGGGAGCAGGGGTCCAGGGGCGGCCATCAGGGAATAGGGGGGTTGGATGGGGCAGGAATCCCAGAGGACCATCAGGGGCGAGAAGCAGGGGTGGTCAGATAGGGGGCGGGGGCCGGGCCACGTCTGCCTGTTCAGGGAGGCACAGCCTCCCCTAACCGGCCCTCCATACAATTTCTGAAACCCGATGCGGCTCTCAGGCCAAAAATTTTGCCCACCCTTGTTCTATAGCTTATAGTTTTTTACAGCACCATTTCTCATTGTTCTTTTTAATAAGGTTTAAAATGGGACTCTGAAGTCAGCATTTTCAGGCTGTCTAGATCTTGTTTGTTTGTTTTTGCAGCTAATTACTGGAGTCCAACAGACAACGGAAAGACACAATCAAGCGTTCATGGCCCTTGAGGGACAGGTCATCTCTAAAAGATTACATGCCAATATTAGAGAGAAAGCTGGGCACTGGTTTGCCACAACTACTCCCATTATTGGGAAAGGGATCATGTTTGCTGTGAAGGAAGGCCGTGTAACAACTGGCACTTCCAGCATAGCCATGGAAGACAGCAGAAAAATTGCCTCTGTGCTTAACAATGCTTACTACCTGGAAAAGATGCACTACAGCATTGAGGGAAAGGATACCCATTACTTTGTCAAGATTGGCTCGTCTGACAGTGACCTTGTCACCCTGGCGATGACCAGTGGGCGGAAGGTATTGGAGAGCGGAGTAAACGTCACAGTTTCCCAACCAACCCTCCTTATCAATGGAAGGACTCGAAGGTTTACGAATATTGAATTCCAGTATTCTACCCTGCTACTTAACATACGGTATGGACTGACCCCCGACACCCTGGATGAAGAAAAGGCACGCGTGTTAGACCAAGCTCGACAGCGAGCCTTGGGATCAGCATGGGCCAAAGAGCAGCAGAAGGCACGGGATGGCAAGGAGGGCAGCCGCCTATGGACTGATGGAGAGAAGCAGCAGCTTTTGAGCACAGGAAGGGTTCAAGGTTACGAGGGATACTATGTACTTCCAGTGGAGCAGTACCCAGAGCTAGCAGACAGTAGCAGCAACATCCAGTTTTTAAGACAGAACGAAATGGGAAAGAGGTAACAAATTAACCTGCTGTCATCCTCTGCTGGATGAATCAGTAGTCACAACTGTTATCTCCTCTCCTAAGGAGATGAAGACATAACCGGGGGCACTAGGCTGAGCTACTTTGGGATAGTAAGTGGCAAGAAAGCTCATATTTTTTGAGTTAAATGCTACTGTTCAAGTGATTAAAAACCACATCCTGAAGTGGACTAAAGCCAGACTGATAACTTTAACCATACAAATTAAAAAGTACCCCTAAAATATTACCCACTTGTTCTGGGTCTAAAGAAAAAAAAGAAATAAAAATAGAAAAAAGGCCTCATATTATATTACCTCACTCCATTCACACGTGAGCAAACTTTAAGAAATTCAAGAGGGCCACCTTTTCTAGACCAGCTGATGAAACAAAAATGATTCACACTGCTTGTTTGGTAAATATTCAAGAGGTTTTTGTTTAAATCAAGATACAGGTGCATTTAAAACATGACTTTGGGGTGATTTGTGTGTAATAACTGGAGGAAAATGAGAATGCGAGCAAGAGACCACTGGAAATACTAAATTAAAAAATTATTTAAAAAATAACAAACCTGCACTTGCACTCAGACCCTGAATTTGTCTGGCCTAAAGTTTAATTTATTCAAAGAGGGCAGAGTGTAAAGTTAAATTCAAAATGGTGGCTATAATCACTACAAATAAATTTCATACTCTGTTTGTCTTTGAAGATTCCATTGTGGACAGTATAACACAGTTACAGGGTGTAGTCTGTTTAGATTCAGTAGTTTGTTGGTATCAGTTCCAGTAGAGCTGTGGGCATTGTGTTACACTATTGCAAATGGGCACCACTTCAGATCACCCTGTACATACATCAGCCAGAAGGCACAATCACTGTTTCAGATTTTAAAATTATTAGTGTGTTTGTTTGGTCGAGAAACTGAGACAATCACATTATGGTCACCACAAAAAATTAAAAAAAAAAAAAAAAAAGCTAAGAACTTTGGTACAAGAACTTTTTTGTAATATACATGTATGAATTGTTCATTGAGTTTTTATATTAATTTTAATTTGCTGCTAAGCAAAGACTAGAGACTAGAGAGCAAAGATAATTTATGGCAAAGTGTTTAAATTGTTTCTACGTAATAAAGTCTCTAAAACTCCCGTGAATTATTTGTCTCTATTGTGGAAATGTTTTGAGAAAGAAAATTGTGTAGCTGTGGGTCTGTCTATATCACCTAGTACATGAAACCTTTTAGATGCAGAAGTGGGGTGCTAGTATCATACGTTATACAAATTCTATTAATATCCCTTCCTCTGGACTCCAGGTAAGCTATGCATTCACCAGCAGCTCTGTTACAAGTGTTAAACTGGCAGACATTTTTGAAAGCATTTGCCGTGGAGCAGAACAAAAATAATTTGGGGAAACCAATGAAATACAAGTTACGTTAATAAAGCGACTGAAAAAGTTAGGGGGGAGGAGCCCTACAGGCAGGTGTGCAGATATAGGACCCAATTCTGCAACTGGGTATGTAAACCGCAAACAGAGCCATTCTACCATCACTGACTCAGTTTTAGAGGCAGGCCATAACTACTTTATTGCATCCTACCTTTACCAAGCCTGCAGCTGTTTCTATCTACCATTGTACAGACAGTCGGACTACTACTGCTCCCATTTACATTGGTGTACATTGACTCAGCGGAGGTTTTTTTCTCGACTCATGCTAGTATATCTCCGAGCAGACTTTGTTCTAGTGACATCTTATTCAAAGTTGTTGTCCAGTTGGTGAGACAGCTGGCATCAGATATCAATGCTAGCCTTTTAGAAACTTTTCATTTAGCTCTAGTGGTTACCACTTTGGGGTTCTTAATTAGGGTTGCCAACGTTCTACTCGCACAACACCGAACACTCTGCCCCGCCCCTTCTCTGGGGCCCTTCCCCCTGCTGATTCCATTCCCCCCCTTCCCTCCATCACTCACTCTCTCTACCCTCACTGACTGACTCATTTTCACTGGGCTGGGGCAAGTGCTCCAGCTGGAGGTGTGGCCAGGGATGAGGAGGTTGGGGTACAGGAGGGGGCTCTGGGCTGGGGGGGTGGAGCCAAAGGGTTTGGAGTATAGGAGTGGGCTTCAGGCTGAGGCAAGGGGTTGGGGTGTGGGAGAAGATACAGGCTGTGGGCTGGGGGTGAAGGTTTCAGGGAGGGGCCACAAATGAGGAGTTCAGGGTGCGGGAGTGGGATCCAGGCTGCGGCATGAGGGGTGAGGGCTCTGGGGTGGGGCTGGGGATGAGGGCTTTGAGGTGCAGGAGGGGGCTCTGGGCTGGGACCGAATGGTTTGGAGGGCGGGAGGGGGGATCAGGGCTGGGGCAGGGGGTTGAGGTGTGGGAGGGGGGTCAGAGGTGTAGGATTCCGGTGGTGCTTACCTCAAGAATCTCCCAGAAGCAGTGGCATGTCCTCCATCCATCTCCTACATGGAGGCATGGCCAGGTGGCTCTCTGCACTGCACCGTCCACAGGCGCTGCTCCTGCAGCTCCCATTGGCTGCAGTTCCCAGCCAATGGGAGCTGGAGAGCTGGGGCAGGGGCTGTGTGAAGAGTCCCTTGGCTGCCCCTACGCCTAGGAGCTGGAGTGGGGGACATGCCACAGCTTCCGGGAGATGTGTGGCACCATGGCAGGCAGGGAAACTGCCTTAGCCCTGCTGTGCCACCCAGTCAGTGGTGCTGACTGGAACCGCCAGTGTCCCTTTTTGACCAGGCATTCTGGTCAAAAACCAGACACCTGGCAACTCTATTCCTAATTCGAGTCCAAACACCTGCTCTTCGTTCTGTTAATAGTTCCAGATAGCTTGCATGGCCAGATTTTTATATGGCTGAAGGAATGCTGAAATGCATCTGAGCAGTTGTGAAGCGGAAGCTTTACTGAGTTTTATTGTAAATTGCAATCTTTTCCCTGAACTAAGACAGTTTATTCATGTTATGTAGAAGTTTAATTTTACTTTTGTGAAAGGCTGCAGAGAAGATATTGCTATTTCCACTGATATCAATGAATATACACTATTCATTATGTCCACTTATTAGGCCCCATTTTAAGAAGTGAATCCAATAATTTCAGTTGCATTTTTTTAAAAAAGCGCACACACATTTTTGTCAACTGCCTGATTGCACAACCGCCACCCCACCCTCCAGGACTGGTAAACATGTAATTGCCATTCTTTGCTCGTGCAATTAGCAAATTTCTTGAATTTCAATTTTATTTCTGAGTATGCTTCAAAAGACAAAAAAAAAAAGTGATTTTCAATAGCCATACAAAACAGATTCACTCTGTTGATGAGAAACAGCCAGCCATGAAAATAAAGTTAAATACTTCTGCTATATGCAAAAACAGGAGGAAAGTTTGAAGTTCCTCTCTAATGTGACTAATCCTTCGCTTCTGGGGATAATAGAAGGAAATTTGTCAGTGTCCAGTTTCCTCCTACTTTTAGTTTATTTATGTAATTAGTCAGGAATCATCACCAGGTGAATTTAGAGAGCAGTTCTACATTTGGGACTTTGGGCCTCTTTATAACCCAAGAGGTGATGTTTTTATGATTTGTGATGGCAACAGAGACCCTGGAGTTAATTGCAGGCTTGAAGTCACTGCGTTCAGTTGTGCTGGAAGCAAAATAATGTGACAAGTTGTGTTGTACCTTCAGCACTTGGCAAGTGCGTCCATTTATTAGCATATAAAAACTAGTGTAGAGTTTTCTCTATCTAAAATAAGTTTTATACAATAGACTCAAAAGCTGTATGTTCCCCTCTGCTGAATGACTTAGTACTATTTACTAACCACATATGGGCTATTTTGTTTATATCACATTGACTGTTTGCCTGGGGTGTTGGACTTCATGCTTCATTTTATTATCTGACTTTTGACTACAGGGACTAAACAGGTGAGTTAAGCAGTGGGTAGCAGTTGTTGGAAATTTACTTTGCCTTCAGTGTAGATGTGGGTTATTTCTGGCCTGCACTAATAGGCTGAAATTTCAGTCCATTTTGTACTATGTGTGACAGACCCAAACCAGTGGGGTACAGGAATCTGGTAGAGGGCAAATATACTGGTCACTGGATGAGTAGTTTTCTGTTCCCTGAGTGACCAGAGCAGGGGCTGCACTACAAAAGAAAAAAACAAATTACTTTCACAGAGAGATTAGCAAGCTCAGTTCTTCTTATGACATTATTAATTTTGCATTAGGTCATAGAATAGGAATTAGGAGCAGAGCTCTCTCCAGTCAGATGGGGAGGAGCCAGAGGAGAGGAAGTGCGTGTGAGGAGCTGGAAGCAAGAGGCGCAAGGAGCTGAGAGGGAGAGGGAGAGGGTGTGCTGCTGGAGGACTAAGGAATACAACCGTTATCAGACACCAGGAGGAAGGTCCTGTGGTGAGGATAAAGGTGTTTGGAGGAGGCCATGGGGAAATAGCCCAGGGAGTTGTAGCTGTCATGCAGCTGTTACAGGAGGCACTATAGAAAGCTGCAATTCACAAGGCCCTGGGCTGGAACCCGGAGTAGAGGGTGGGCCCGGGTTCCCCCTAAACCTCCCAACTCCTGATCAGACACAGGAGAAGCTGACCCAGACTGTGGGGAAGATCACTGAGGTGAGCAAATCTGCCAATAAGCACAGGACCCACGAAGGTAGAGGAGGAACTTTGTCACATATGGGATTGTTTTGGTGTTAAGGAAGATTTGAGGATGGTGGGGGGAGGGGAGGAGTCACTGCAATTCCTCCTTTATTCTTGTACTGAGATCCTATAGATTTAAAAATCAGAATCAGTGCTGCTTTATATTATCCCTCTGCATTCTGATAAAGCAAAAGGGGCAATGATTACAGACAAGGGTTAGGAGCTGTTTTATATTTAACATCTACTAAGTGAGGAAAAGGGGGCTGTATCATTTGCTGTCAAGAGTAGGACTCTAGCTCTGTTCTATCTAACGTCTCTGTGCCTACATTTTACTTCACTAATACGATCTGATTGTTATGAAGCATTGGCATTTCATTTAATGTGTGTTGATAAACATTTACCCATTTCTTCTGCAATAACATAACAAGAGGCTCTCTAACAACTGCCTCAGAGGAAGGTGACAGACTGAAGACAGCATTCTCTGAATTGATTTAAAGCTTTAGTAGACTCTCCCCTAACAGGAAGTACGTAGGATTATTTTCATACCAAACATCAGACAGAGCTCCAGCTACATACTGCAAGTGATATAGTGCACATTTGAAGAGAACAAATATTAATATCCCCTAGGGATGTGGAATCTAGGCATCTAAAAGATTTAGCCCTACACAGTTGATTAACTAGAGCTTTTATTGACACTATATATCTGTCCTGAGTTGGGGTTACACAAAGAGTAATGAGTGCAGTGTGAGTGTTATAATCAGCCCTGTTGACTTTACAAAGTCATGAAAGTACGTTATCATACAGAATAGCTACTGGCTAGCTCTTTTCAATGTAACTACAATAGAGGAAAACTTCTAGTGTATTTTACTTTCCCATTAAAAAGTTTACTGAGGCCTGGTCTACACTGGGGGGGATCGATCTAAATTATGCAACTTCTGCTACTTGAATAACATAGCTGAAGTCGACATATTTAGATTGACTTACTGTGGTGTCTTCACTGCAGTGAGTCGACTGCTGCCGCTCGCCTTTCGACTCTGCCTACACATCTCACAGTGGTGGAATACAGGAGTCAACAAGAGAGCGCTCGGAGATCAATTAATTGCATCTAGACTAGAAGTGATAAATCAACCCTCACTGGATTGATCGCTGCCCGCCAATCTGGTGGATAGTGTAGACATACCCTCAGAGTACGTAGGACTTTGCAGACTTCACTCTCAGGATTTGACTTATCCTAATTTCTGAAATAGAGATTGCATCTGCAGGGAGATTCCAAATTACCCTAAAATGTGTTGCCTTAAGATGATCTTCCATTTCTGTGCTGAAATATTAAGATAGCTGCCCTGCAGCTGGCCCCAACTCCCTCCTCCACAGGGCTTCTCCACCTAGTGGTTCGTAGGTAGAGCTGATTGGAAAATGTTACAAACGCCATTTAAATATTAGCCAAATAAATTATGATCAGATACTATTCACCTTTTTTCTTTAGATATTCAGGGTGGGGTTTTCAAATGCATTTGCATAACTTAGGAAACGCACAAATCCTGTTGATTTTCAATAGAATTTTTCGTGAGTGTTTTGGGTATTTTGAAAATGTACCCTTTTTTAGCACCTACTCTGCTGATGGTCTTTATGGTTTCCCCATTTCCCTTTGCTGAATCGCCTTGTTCTAGTCTCCCCTCCGTCCTTCTACAATCCCTTTACTTTCCCAGTTGTCTCTCACCACGACGCCATCTGACATATGTCCATTCCCTCATACCTCTTCGAGGGTTCTCCATTCAAATTGGCCTCTTTTTGCTACCGCTCCTCTACTTTCTTTTAGGGTTACTTATGGGGTTGTGATTAACCTAAAGCCAAGGCCGGAGTGGAGCAAATCCTGTTTCTACTGTGGGAAAGCAATTTAAGTGATCACATTTCACTCTCCCAGGTTCCTCAGTTACACTGTCCCAACTAACCAAACCTGCCTTTACATTTCCTCCACTTAAAATGCATTTGGTCATGTGCCAGACTAAGGATACGCATTTCACAGAAGTCTTTGCTCCCAAGCCTGCTCTCTCAAAATTCAATGCACTGCTGGACGTCACAATCACTCCCTTGCCATGCACAGGCTGGCCTCACTCTTCAATCAATCTGAATATTAATTAGTTTTTGTCTGGTATATCTGCAGACAGGTATGAAATGGTTACCCATTTGAGATGCAAGCCAGCAGCACACTGTGGCTCAGCTATCCCCAGTGTCCCAGACATGCTGGGACAAAGGCTGCTCATATTGAGAGATCCCTTACTCTGCAAGTAGCCTCAGAGATGTCAGTGGGATTATGCCTGAAGAACAATACTCCTCAATGTGAGTTAGAGGAGCAGAATCTGGCCTGTTGCGACCAAATAACATGCAAGCTGCAAATGCACAACTGTGTGACACGTACGTCTGCTTTGACTTTTCAAATCCAAAACTCAAAGGGTAATGAGGCAAGGTTTTGCTGCACTGTAAACTTTAAAGCCCAAGAATATGGTTCTGTTTTGCACTACTGGTACAGTCAGGTGGAGAGACAGTGTTTAAGAACATGTTTCCTTAACTGCAAGAGTAGTAGCTTAGATTTTTTTATAACCAAAGGACTTCTACAGGTCTAATTTTGCATTTTTAGCTTCAACAAATCAGAAGTCAGTTTTGCTTTTCTGGTTTTCATGTATTAGCGCAATGAATAGGCTGGGCCATGATTGTGAATACTGAGAATGTTTGATTTTAAAAGCCACCTGCTAGCATTGCTTTTTACAAAGTTATGGAAACATTTAAACTTTGGTTTTAAAATCAAATTTGTGTTTCATCCTCAATGTGATAATGTCCCTTCAGCTGCCTGTGGAACTTACAGCTTTTTTTTTTTTTCCTCTTGAAGCTGTACCACCACCCTAAAGCCACACGGTGGCATCTTTGTCTGCAAGATGTTCAGCAAGTCAGCGGCCTATTTTTGTTTTGTTTTTGATAGAATGAAAAATATGCATTTTAAACTTCTGGGTTTGTTTTACTCAACAATTTGACTTTCTCATCTTCAAAGAAGGAATTAGGTCCCAATTGGACCTAATTAGGTCCAAAGGAGTGGAGGTCCCAACTGAGTTAAACAGAAAATGTGGAATATAGGAAAGTGTGACCATGGGGCTTGGATGAGTTATCCATTTAGTACAGTAGCACCATTGACAGTTGGCATTACCAGGTGCTTCAGTGGAATATGTGAGGAACACTGTAATAGGCAGCTGTAGAATAATCTGCCCATAGGGAGAGTTTCTTCCTAAACCCATTCATTGATGTCCTGAAGTAGGAGGGTTTCTCTTTTTCACAACTTAGTTATTTCAATCTTTACTCCAAAACTTGTCATGTGGCTTTTCCATATATGTAATAAGTAATCCGTCCTTGGTGAATCACACTAAAATCTGCCTCAGTGATACTGTGTGGCACTGAGTTCCATTGTTCATGGCCACAGAGGAAGATGGAAGAGAACCATTAGATAATCAAATCCCTCCCTCCTGCACTTGATCTTAGCCAAAAGCCCTAGAACAGCACCTTTAACCACCAGCCTGTCAGAGAAGAGATGCCTCAGTGCTTCGGAAAAAACAGTCAGAACTCTATCCTGGCAATTTCATCTCAGAACATTTGTTATGATTAAAACGTTATTAAAAAATTCTATCAGAGCGTCTCCAGAAGGCCTGGTTAACACAAGATCACTGCACTTTGCAGGGTTAGATATGTGGTTCTGAGCTTTATGTTTGGAATACCCTAATGCAATGATTATTTTATTACTCTAACTAATAGAGACGTTCACTAGTGTTTAACTGGCATCCACAAATTCATCATATAACACCATTTGCCATGAGTTTCATTAGAATTTACAGAAATCCATTACATTAACCTGGCTAGATTAGTAGAATTCATATCAGTTTATATATTTCATATTGGGTTTGATAATATGGTATATACAGAAGAACCTACAGTACTTTGGGCCAGTCAGAGACTACCTGAAGTCAACTACCCAGTCAAATAGCACCAAAAGGCCCAGAAGAAGAAACCTCTCAGCTGAGCTTAAAGTTACTAAAGGGGCTGGATCAAGGTTGCCAGCATGCTCTACCCCAGCAAACCTAAGACTCCTGTCACAGGTGAGCACAAGTCACACTACAGAAGGGTCAATATAGACCAGATGTATCTAGTACTGCCCCAAAGAGCAGTTGGGAACACATGTCAACACAAAACACAACAGGTTTTTGCTGCCTCAGCACAACAGTTGCAAGCCTGCCAGTATCTCTCACTGGTAGGGCTTTGTATCTTCAGTTAGTTTACAGCAATTTCTCAATGTAATTAGATTTCAGTGTCCTCCATTTTGAGCCCTTCCCGGGACAGGAGAACTAGTTTGCTGTCAGATTCCTGTAGAAGTCTGCTCTGTTAATATTGTGTCAAGTAATGAAAAAATACCTTTTGTTCTAAAGGTTGGGGGTTCTGCCAAAGTTAGTCAGAGTTTTGCAATGACTAACTTGCCTTGTCTCTATTTGAAACAGTGAGGGCCAAACCCAGTACCATTTATCCAAATCAGCCACATTATTCCCCATCCTCTTCTTCTGAATTTGAGAGACTTTCAGTTGAATGAGACCCAAATCCAAACCACTCCTAGTCTTGGTTTTGCATAACTACACTCCATGTACTAAGGTGTGGCACAGCCACCACCCACTTTTGGCTATCACTATTGAATAATTACAGGTAATAACAAGAGATTGGAGCATCAGAGATGTTCCTAAATTTCCCAGGGTTGTTGCATACTTATTTGTGTAGTTTTCCTGTTCACACAAGACAAGATTCTGTTCTCAGGTACACTGATGTAAATCTAGAGTAATTATATTGATTTCATGGTACTCAGATACAAAACCAATCAGCACAGGCCAGATTTTAGCTAGGTATTTCAACTATTATGTATACAATCATAAGCAGCGATTTTACCAAGATATAGTAAGGTACTATTACTGTACAAAATATTACAATAAGCTTTATCAATACGCTGAACTTTAAGGAATCGCCCCCTCAGAATTAACCACTTTATAATGACTTTTCCATAGAAGGCACATCCTCTCTCCACTCTGCTAGGTGGAGTGATACCAAACAGGAAAGATTATAAGACCCTTAATTTTAAAGTAAGCCTGTTGTATAAAGATATGAGGGATTCCTGGTAGTCCCAGTGGAGGTATTACATGCGACTATGGCTCTCTCTCTTTAATTGCAAGTGATCGGTCTTTAGTACTTTAGTTTAATACTTGTAACTTAAATGCCTGAATAATTTTCAACAGCCTAAATAAAAATCTTTGCCCGCAATCAGATTCCACTTATATGTCATCACTTGATGTCATGATCTAGACTCTCTTTCTGGAAAAACAGGGTAGACAAGACTTGAATTTCTAATATAAAAAACTACACCCCTTTTGAGACTTTTTAAATAAGCAAGTCAGGATATTTACTTTTTTCCTTTGTGCTACAGTGGAGAATTAAGCAGCCTCAGATTTTCTCCCATGTTTATGGTATTTAGCCTGAAGGGCAAAGAAACTGAGAAGTGAGGGCCTACAAAATTCAGAACAACAACAACAACAATTGGAAAAGGCAAGTGTCCACAAAGAGATTAGAAAAGATAATGGTTTGTTAATTGTCACTAGAGGTGGACAAAGATTTTGGGCCAAAACATGCAGGTTTAGTGACACTGAAAAGTTTTGAGAAGTTGTCTGTTTTGCCAAATTGTTTTAGTTTAAAAAAAAAAATCAGAAATAATTGAAACAGTGCATTTTGAACTTCTTCAAATGTTTCAATTTTTCAGTTTGAAATGACTGTGTCCAAATTTCCTTTAATTTTATTTTTAAAAGTCAAATATTTTAAGATGGTCCAAATGAAATATTCAGATTTTGTAACAACAAAACATTTTGTTCAAACTGAAAAGAAACTATTTTTAATTTTTTGGCCTTGCCAGCAAACTGAAAAATCCATTATTCAGACTGCACTGATTGCCACACATTCTTCATTAATAGTCCACTAGAAACAGCATGGACTCTCCTCAGAGAGCTAGAGCAAGTATATCACTAGGCGACAAGTTCTGTTTCTGATGGGGGTCAATGAAGCCTGGGCAGGCACAAATAGTAATTTGGGCTTCAGTCTCAGTAGGAGCTGGGTAGCCTGGGTGGGTTTCTAAGCTGTATATTGCTGCACCCCTGGGCGGCAGGTGAAGCTTCCCCTTCGGAAGGCTAGTCCCCTTCCCCACCTCTTCTGGCTCAGGCTACATCTCCACTTGCTGCTTTCAGTCCTCTCATGACCCTGGCAAGGGTGGGAGGAGGGAAAGGAGTGTGTGGCTGACAGGTCGGCCTTGGCTGAGACCACACCAGAGCTGTTGGTTCTGGCAGGAGCTCTCAGCCTAGAGTTCCTCTCCCATTCCGCCCCTTCTGTTAGCAGCCTCACCCATGGCCCGACCCCCTTCCACCGCTTCCCCTGCAGTCCTGTCCCCATTCTGCCCCTACTCCAGCCCCTCCCACCGCTCGCTCCTTCCCCCTGCCCCCACTGCTGCCCCAAGATTAGAAAAGCTCTGTTCCCCCGTCGCAGCCCCAGGGCCACAACAGGCAGTGAGAGCTCCTCCAGCCCTGTGGCCATGGCTGGGGGAGATTTTTCTGGGGGCCCCAATTCCACTACTGTCCCCCCTCCCAGTGGAGTGAGGTTTGGGGAGGCTTAGCCTCCCCAAGCCTCCATTATACTCTACGCATGGCTGCACCCAAGCAGTCAGCAAGATGCTGATGCCATGGAGCTGAAGTACTCTAAGGAGGTTGCTAAAGATCATTTTCGAAGCACCCAGGGATACACAAAAGTTAAGACATAAGATAGGTACAACAAAGCCAGAACGTACAACATTAGGTGCTCAGGGAAAAGTTCTGCATGGACTGGCTGTTTAAGCCTGCCATTCAGCACACGGACTAAGGATAAATCCATGATAAAATTATTTTACTGTGAGTTTATAGGATTAATACAGGGAAGCATAGGCACCGGCTTTTTCCTTTGCCTGGGGATGCTCAACCCCAGCCCCCACTACACCCCTTCGCCAAGCCCTCCCCACCTCTTCCTGCCCCACCCCTATTCCACCCTTTTCTCCAAGCCACCACCCCTGCCCTGCCTCTTCCTGCCCTGTCCAGCTCCTTCTCCCCACACACCTTCTGCACACCACAGAACAGCTGATCGTGGCAGGCAGGAGGTGCTGGGAGGGGGAGGAGTTGATTGGCAGGGATGCCAGCGGACAGGAGGTGCTGGGATGAGGGGAGGAGCTGGCTGCCAGTGGGTGCTAAACACTTTTTAATTTTTTTCCATAGGTGCGCCAGCCCAGGAGCACCCATGGAGTTGGCACCTATGCAGGGAAGGAGGAGGAGAGTCAGGACTAAGTCAGTAGTTAGGAGGATGTGGAAAGCTCTAGGCCAGTGTGTGGTTGGAAGGGGAGTTACTGTGACTGCCTCCATCTTGACTCACAGCGGGAATTGAACCCAAAGCATGAGTCTCTACAGCTCAAGTGGCAGGCTGTGTTGAGGAGGGTTGCAGCAGACTCACATTCTCTGTGGATCAGGCACAGGGGAGGATATATAACACACACTGGTGCATAGGCATTGACTCCGAGGGTGGTCCGAGGCTCAAGCACGCCTGGGGAAAAAATAGGGGGTGCTCAGCACTCACCAGTCACAGCTATTAGGCAGGGCCACCAATGAGCTGTTTGCCAGCTGGCAGGAGCCCTTGGGGGAAGAGGTGGAGCAGAGGCGGAGTAGGGGATACCCATCCAGCAAAATAAAATTCAGAGCCTATGCACTGACGGGTGAGTTACATACTGCAGGGAGTTTTCAAAATAGCACTGAGACAATGTGGGGAATCAGTGTACAGTTTAACTTGTTTGATACTAGAGACTCTATGTCAGACTGCAAACTCCATTTTGAATGTGGGACTTGTCTGCTTTCTCTGTTGGCTATTTACTTCCATATTGGATTGAAATTCCAAAGGATGGGGACACAGGACTAACAACGGAGGGCTGTTAAACCTTCAAGATCCTCTAGTCAAATGGAAAACCTCCTTGGACAATGAGTTGGCTTCTGCCCAGCAGAACCAGCCTGCTAATTTAGCTGGTAACTAAGCAACAGATCACCTTGTGGGGGACTTTGATCACCTGACAAGGCTGATCAGGAGATCACCTGACAAAAGGGACTGGAGGTTATAAAAGAAAATGTCTTCCCCATGGGCGGGGGAGAGAGAAGAAGAGCCCAAAAGCAGAAGGCTGGTTGCAGAGACAAGTGGAGACTCCATGATCTGGGGGAGAAACCACATGGGGAGAAGGATCCTGCATTCCTTAAAAGAATCTGACCTGACCGCAAAGATAAGGAAGGTGAGGCAGGAAAACGTGTATTGGTGGTTTATCTAGATATATTTCTTGTAAAGTAAAGAATAATTGTATTAGAAACATTTGCACAATCTGCATATTTTGCACTTAACTATCTTGCTCTTTCAAGAAGTAAAAAGTAAATCTGAATGCCCACAAGGTTGAAGCTCAGGGAAACGTGCTTAAGCAACTGGTGTGTCTTGGGAGGCAAGAACTGTTCCTGAGGCCTAGAGCAGCTGGATTGCAATGTCCCCCTTCCACAGTAGGGTAACAGACACTCTGCATCCAGGAAACCTACAGGGAGGCCATGGAAAGAGAGAGTGTGGCACCCTACCCAAATCAAGGGAAGCTTAAAAGCACATTGTTCTCAAGTGAGAGACCTATACAGAGCAATCTGAGGAGTGTCCAGCAGGCAGAGCTTGATCAAAGCTGTGGCAAGCACCAAAGTCAGGCTGCAGTAAAGGCCTGGGTCTGTAGTTCATGAAGCAACTCAGGGAAAGGAGGGAGTTAGCAATGGTGGCCAATGTGTCCTTACCCTTTGATGAGGATCTGTTATCTTCTGAGGAACCTACATATGCTCAGGAGACAACCGTGCGCCTCTATGATTAGATGAAAAGTTGGGGGGAGGCATATGAGCCTCTGTACAAATCAGGGTCACCATAGCATACAACATTTTTTGAAGAGAACCATCAGCGACACTGCTATTCCTAGAGAACTTTGCAAGCACTAGCATTTACACAGCCACAGATCCATTAGCTTCCCTAAGGCTGGAAAGCCCCAGAACCAAATCTTGCAAAAATTTTGTCATGGAAGCTTCCCGTATATCCTGGCCATTGTAGATAACATTAGGAGTTGGTGTCAGAGGGAGCACCTCCTTTGCTGCTTCAGTGATGATTGTGCAAATTTGAATAATCTGGTGACATCTACTGGAGAGGAGGGATAGCTCAGTGGTTTGAGCATTGGCCTCCTAAACCCAGCATTGTGAGCGCAATCCTTGAGGGGACCACTTAGGGATCTGGGGCAAAAATCAGTACTTGAACCTGCTAGTGAAGGCAGGGGGCTGGACTCAAGGTCCCTTCCAGTTCTAGGAGATAGGTATATCTCCAATTATTATTATAAAAGAGCTACATGAGAGGTATTTTTTCTCCACAAAAGATTGCAAAAGCTTTTGGAAGATCACTGTAACTTGCTCAGCTTGGCACTCCCTAGGACCACACTTGATAAGTTTCCCCAAGACCGTACTGGGAAGAAATATCATACACCATTTTAAAGAGAAACAAAACCACATACTATAATTGCCAAGATACATGTTATCATGCAGAGTCAAACATATGACCTGCCTACTTTGATGGTTCACTTTGTTGCACATGTTACTGCCATGGGGATTTTAAGTTGCCAGCCTCACAAATAATGGTAGAAATTATTATTACATCTGAGATTCTTAAAGTTCCCAGCTTGAGTCACTTTTTATGCTAGAAAAAAAGTTCAAAGGAAACGCTGCCGCTCATTTAAACAGTTACAGACATGCCACAGGAAAAGCTGTAATAGCACATCACACAAGCCTGCTGATGCCCTTAAAGCCCTGGCTATTAGGGAGTTAAACCCAAAACTGAGCAAGACTGATTACACACCAACTGGTCACACCAAGATTTCTCATTATATTTAAAGATAACTAACGTTTTGTCTCAGATGTGACCAGAGTTTGGGCTACTCATTAAAGATTAGACGAATTAATTTCAGTGGCATGAAAAGAATGGCCAAAGCAATTCCTTTGATCCCTCTGTATCATTATAATTTTTCAGCTTGCTATCTCGTATAGCAAGTATATTAAGGTCCCAGTTCTGCAAGCATTTACGTCACATACTACATAGCTTCACCCATCTCCATAGTCCCATTGGTTTTGCAGGATTGGGACCATATGTGAAAACTAGCCCCAGACTGCTAGCATCTCCAGTTGAACTAGAGCATTCTAAACAACATGAGCAATCCATCAGTATCCATTACTAATAAGCAATTAAAATGCATCTGCAAGACAACATGGCTCAGAACACTGCTTGGGTCAGGGCAGACATGCAGTTAAAGAAATAACTGATAGTAATTCTAGGAGAAAAACACAAGTGTTCAGAGCACATATGATCGGATCACTCCCTGTTTCTGCTCCCATGCACCGATGGGTGTATAAAAGTTTGTCCCTTTTGTACGTCTAGGTCTTCAAAAGGCTTATGATGATGACTACTACCCTTTTGTTACAAATATTATTCATTAGAACTAAACATACAAGTAAACTGTGCTTCTGCAATTTGAAGATTTCTCTTATCATACACACTAAGTCGATTTAATTTGTTTTATAAAATCAATATGACAACACTCCAAAAAAAAAAAAAGTCTTCTAGCACTGTAGGAAAGACTGGAAACAACAAGCAATAAGACAGAGAACTGTAAGACAGACATTCACCGATGGGAAGATTTAAAGGGTGATACACTAAGCCAAATTCACCCCTGCAATAACTCCATTGCACCCCAGGGAAAATGTCAGTCCACTGAGTTTAAAGCAAGTTGGCCTGGAGTTTCATAATATGAATCCACAGGATACAGAGACCTGAACCCTTAAGAAACTAGTTTGTATTCACTACTTATTTTGTATGACTATTTTTATGCTGCAGAGGCTGGATCTTATGAAGGACTAGGAGCTAGTCATGGATTTCCTCACTGAGTAGCCTCATGCTTCCTTGTAAATTATTTGCTACTATTTTCCATTGCCCCTTCAGTGGCTGCTGTTCAGGATGGTATAGCTGTGAAAAGGTCGGGCATTTGACACACTATTAGCATTGTCCTGCCCCAAAGCTTCTAGGCTCAGTGGCAGTATGCCTTTGCTCAATTTTAACAACTAGATGTAGGAGTCTCTGTAACACTACTGGCTCCTGCTGCCTAAAGATTTCTTTTCCAATCTGTTTAAAATACAGTTTTCACTTTTACTCAGGCATGATATTTTTTCAGGCCCTCTCAGTACATCTTTTCTCCAAAGTATGCAACTTACCATCAGTGAGAAATTCTTCTATGCCAGAGATTCTCAACCTTTTTCTTTCTGAGGCCCCCCCAACATGCTATAAAAACTCCATGGTCCACCTGTGCCACAACTGATTTTCTGCATATAAAAGCCAGGGCTGGTGTTAGGGGGTAGCAAGCCGAGCAATTGCCTGGGGCTCCATGCCACTGGTGCCTCTGCAAAGCTACGTTGCTCAGGCTTCCACTTCAGCCCTGGGTGGCGGAGCTCAGGGCCCTGGGCTTCAGCCCCATGTAGTGGGGCTTCAGCTTTCTACTATGGGCCCCAGTGAGTCTAACACTGGCGCTGCTTGGTGGCCCATCTGAAACCTGCTCGTGGCTGCCCAGGGGCCCCAGATCTTTGGTTGAGAACAACTGTCCTACACAAATTAAAATAAATCTGATAAAGTGGGTGCTACTGAGTGGCACTCAACCCCATAATCATCATCCAGGCTATTCTAGGCACAAGGTAGAGCTGTTTAACTAAACCAGTGTTTCCCAAACTTGGGACGCTGCTTGTGTAGGGAAAGCCCCTGGCGGGCCGGGTTGGTTTGTTTACCGGCCGCGTCTGCAGGTCTGGCCGATAGTGGCTTCCACTGACCGCGATTTGCTGCTCCAGGCCAATGGGAACTGCGAGAAGCGGCAGCCAGTATATCCCTCGGCCTGCGCCGCTTCCTGCAGCTCCTGTTGGCCTGGAGCAGCAAACTGCGGCCAGTGGGAGCCACAATCAGCCGCACCTGCGGATGCGGCAGGTAAACAAACCAGCCTAGCCCGCCAGGGGATTTCCCTACACAAGCGACGTCCCAAGTTTGGGAAACACTGAACTAAACCCATCCATCCCATTACAATAACTCTTATCAAAGTTACAATGTGCTTTCCCCAGTTCACTCCAGTTTTAAAGATGAATTCACCTTTTGCATTTGTGTACTAGGAACTTTTGAGGGATCCATTTTTACTAGACAAATATGAGTGTGTAAGGCAAGATCTAGAGCACACATACTTGAGTATTTGTGGAAATCAAATCTCAGTTCTGTGTGCACTAATATTCAGATGCTGTATTTTAATATATAATAGTGCATAGATCTGATTCCCTGCTAAGCTCTAGCACCAAACATTACCACAAGAAAACTTTTAAGATCTAATCTACATTTAATAATATCCCCAATTCAGCAATAAGCAGATCTGGTTAACTATACGAGAGTTAGGTCTTGTCTACAGTTACATTTTATAGTGCTCTAACTTGCTGGCTCAGGTGTGTGAAAAATCACTCCACTGAGCACAGCAAGTCTGAGCATTTTAAAGCGCTAGTGTAGATAGGCTCCGAGTGCTCAGAGCTAATTCCCTTGTGGAGGTGGATTACCAGGAGCCTGGGAGAGCTCTCTCTCCCAGACTCATGCGCAATCACACTTGCACTTCAAAGCGCTGCCACGGGAGCATTCCCGCAGCAGCACTTTGAAGTTTCCAGTGTAGACATACCCTTAGACTAATTTGTATCACTGTAGGCTCCTTTTCAAGTTATAAATAACAAGTCCCATTACTGGTCAGCCTTAGACTGTGTTGAAAGGTTTTAGTAACTGCAAAAGTCCTACCAAATCACAGAAGAGCTCTGGGCCAATGTGTAACCTTATCTCTTACCTCAGTGGTACTGTCTCTTCACTGCTGAAGGCCTTTATCAAATGGTCTTTAAGGAACACATCACAAGGCAGCAGGAGACAGGAAGGATAGCTTAGTGGTTTGTCTATTGGCCTGCTAAACTGAGGTTTGTGAGCTCAATCTTTGAGGGGGGCCATTTAGGGATCTGGGGCAAAAATCTGTCAAGGGATTGGCTCTGCTTTAAACAGCAAGTTAGACTAGATGCCCTTCCCTCACCAAGATCCCTTCTAACCCTGACATTCTATGAGGGGATAGGCTGTGACTGTATACTCACTTGTCCATAATAAAGATAAGAAGTTAGTTTCCAATTTTAAGTTTTTACATCCATACATAAAAGGGAATCTGTGTGTGCCTGTCTCCTCAATAGTCTGCACTGAGATGAAGACAAAGTGGCTGCCTGCTACCACAGACAGCAGAGTCCCTGGAGATTTAATCTCCATTCACAAAGTAAGGCATAACTCAGCTCCACCCCTCACAGAATCTCTTGCTTTGCACAACTTAAGCAATTTACCTGAACTTTCTTCTCTATCAATACACAATCCACCCTTCCACTGATTGCAGCAATGTCTAGTTCTTAATTCTTCACTTGCCCTCATTTTGTTTAAAGTACAGAGTGAGTTTCGCTTTGCCCTCAGCACAACTTGAACAGATGTCTCACTCTCCAAGACGCACATAAAGTGCCTATTACTAAGAACTATGGATAGTCAGATCGGTATTACCCTGGCAATATGAGACACTTGTAAAGGCTACTGCTTCCTTCTTTAACCCTTCCTGTCCTTTTTACAAGCTAGGGCAGAGATGACAAACTTTTTGGTCCAAGGGCCACATCCGGGTAATAGAAATAGTATGGCAGGCCATGAATGCTCATGAAATTAGGGGTTGCAGTGCAGGAGGGGTGAGGGCTCTGGCTTGGGATGTGGACTCCGGAGTGGGGCTGGGGATGAGGGGTTGGAGGTAGGAGGATGCTGGGACTGAGGTTAGGAGGGCTGGGGAAAGGGGTTGGGGGTGCAGGCTCTGGGCAGCACTTACCTCAAGCAGCTCCCCGAAGCAGCAGCATGTGTCCCCTCCGGCGCCTACACAGCAGCGTGTCCAGGCAGCTCTGTGCACTGCCCTGTCTGCTGGTGCCACCCCTGCAGCTCCCATTGGCCATGGTTCCTGGCCAATGGGAGTTGCAAGGGCCAAGCTAGGGTCGGGGCAGTGTGCAGAGCCCCCTCACTGCCCCTATGCATAGAAGCCAAAAGGGGAATGTGCTGCTGCTTCCAGGAGCTGCGTGGAGTGGGGCAAGCCGCTGACCCTGCTCCCTGGTGGGAGCTCAAGGGCCAAATTAAAACATCTGGAGGACCAGATGCAGCCCTCGGGCTATTGTCTGCCCAACCCTAAGCTTGGTGGCTTGTCTATAAATAACACATAGGTCTAGATGTGGACCTAGCTTAAATTACCTGATACATACAAATGTAAAGTTTGGGCAATGTGATGGGGTGTGTCCCCCTACCCCCAGGCATGAAAGGGTTAAGGTGGCCAAGCAGGACAATTAACTCCCCAGTCTGCGCCTGGAGGCGGAGCCAGGGAGCAGGGATTTAATTAGAAGAAGTTGAGCTAGGCAGGAAGCTGGCAAACTGCAGGATGTAGGCTGCAGTCAGTCCCTGGGAGGAGGGAGGTGTTTGTCAGGACTATAGAGGGCAGCACACAGTTACTCCATGGTAGGAGGGAGTTGGGAGGCTGGCAAACTCAAAGAGCGGGGAAGCCAGGAAGGTAGGAGAAGGCTTGGAGGAAAAAGTAGCAAGGAATAGGAGTGCAGACCTTGGCTGCTGATTTGAAGGGCCCCTCATCCAGGGCCGCCCAGAGGGGGGGGAAAGTGGGGCAATTTGCCCCAGGCCCCGGGCTCCACAGGGGCCCCCACGAGAACGGCCGAGGCTCGCTCCCCGACCCCGCTCCGCCCCCTCCCGGAGCCTCAGCGCATCCAGCCGCATCCCTGGACAGCGCGGGAGCCTGGCACCGGCGGGGCTCCTGAGCTCCGCCCCGCTCAGAGGCGCGTGGTCAGGGGGTGGGGCTGCAAGCTCCAGGCTGAGCTCAGCTCCCTCCGCTCAGCCCGGAGCTCACAGCCCTGCCCCCTGACCACTCGGCTCTGAGCGAGGCGGAGCTCAGGGGACGCGCTGGTACTGGGCTGCAGCTGTTGAGCGAGGCTCCTGGATGCGCTGAGGCTCCGGGTGAGGCGGGGGGAGCAGGGGGTAAGGGGCTGTGGCCGGGGCGGTTGGCTAAGGGGCAGGAAGTCCCAGGGGCAGTCAGGGCACAGGGAGGGGGCAGAGGTTGGGGGTGGTTGTGGTCAAGGAATCAGGGGGTTGGATTGTGGGCATTCCAGGGGTCTGTCAGGACTCATCCCGGGGGGGGGGTAAATAAGGGGACAGAGCGGGGGGGGGTCCTGGGGTGTTGGTTGGGGGGGTGTCTTTGGGGGACAGTGCAGGGAAAAGGAGCAGGAAGGTTGGGGATTCTGAGGGGGCAGGAAGTGGTAGTGGTCGGATAGGGGCAGGGCCAGTCTGGTTGGGAGGCACAGCCTTCCTACCCTGAAGCTCTTTCAGCAGTTTTGAAGGCTTGCAGAAGGAGCCAAGCTGTTAGCTTTTCCATAGGGCTACCATCCCTTTCACTTCTCAAGCCCAATTATAGTCTCTATTTAATTTCAGTGCCATAGGGAGATTCATGTCAGGGAGGGTAGCTTCATTAATTAGCCACTGGGGAGGGATTACATAGAGAAGAGCAATATCCTACACCACCTACTTCCTTCCAACCCTACCAGGAGACCCCTTCCCTGCATTCCCTGAGGTTTCAGAGGTTATTCAGTAGTTCTCAAACTTTTTAATACTGGTGACCTGTTTCACACAGCAAACTCTGAGTGCAGCCTCCCCCCCTTATAATTAAAACACTTTTTTAATATCTACATTATTATAAATGCTGGAGGCAAAGCGGGGTTTGAGGTGGAGACTGACAGTAATAACCTCGTGACCCCTGAGTAATAACCTTGTGAGGGTCCTGACCCACAGTTTGAGAACTCGCTGGGTTAATTTAATTTATAGCACCCTGTGTCCATTCACATGCCTGTGCTATTTTGAACATTTCAGTTTTCAGAACATAGGCCATCCCAGATTCTGGAACAAGCTCAATGCTCAGTTCATGGAGTATGTACATTAAGCTGTACCAAGACACACGCACAGTAACACTCCAGTTTGTGAGGGACCCCATGGAGCCAGTCTCTAGGAAACATATAATGCATGGAGGTTAAGTCCATTAATGACTATTAGCCAGGAAGGGCAAGGGAATGGTGTCCCTAGCCTCTGTTTGTCAGAGAGTGGCAGATGGATGGCAGGAAAGAGATCACTTGATCATCACCTTTAGGTTCACTCCCTCTGGGGGCACTTGCATTGGCCACTGTCTGTAGACAGGATACGGGCTGGATGGACCTTTGATTGACCCAGTATGGCTGTTCTTATGCCAACCTAAATGAAACCAAAGTTTGGAGAAAGATATGAGTCAAGGAAGCAGCGAGTATCAGAAATCTGGAAAATCTGACTGGATGGCGTCAGGCATTTGGTCGCAAGCTGAGGTGGTTCAAAAGTTTTGGATTTTTTTAAGCAGAATTTTTTTATTGTTTCTTTAAACAATCAAGCACAGCAAGCAGCAAGATATATGGCCACAGATTTCGAAACCCCAAACCATATTCAGGTTTGGCAGACTAATTTCAGCTTTCAATTAAAAAAAGGCATAACAAATTTGAAAGAAAGCAGACATTGTCCGTGATTCTTTTCTGCTTTTTAAAAACCCTAGTTTTCGATCTCAGAAAAAGGTTGACAGAAAGAAGTATGTCACAACCCTTTTAATGAGCTTTAGTGCCTTTTAGCCCTAGCTGATGCTGAGAACCAGTGATACCTTGTAAAGAAGTTTTCTCAAAACTGGGTTTGTGCCGAGATGCAGAGATTTATTTTTCCCAGGGCTGCCCAGGGGTGCGGAGCAAGTGGGGCAACTCGCGCCGGGCCCCACAGGGGCTCCCACGAGAATATAGTATTGCATAGTATTGCAATTTTTTTTATGGAAGGAGGCCCCAAAATTGTTTTGCCCCAGGCCCCCTGAATCCTCTGGGCGGCCCTGCCCTCATCTGGAACCAGAGTAGAGAGTAGACCTGGGTTCCCCTACCAGTCACTGGGAATGTGGCACAGACCAGGCAGAGGACAGTGCACTGCCTGGGATAATTTGTTCTGCAAATACTTTGTTACACACATTCCCTGCCAACCCCCAAGGGAAATAATAGTCATGTGGCTGGAGGGCTATGTCACAAAGAGGAGGCTGCAGTTTCTGGAGCAAAAGGGGTCCACAGGCTGAGAGGATGAAGGGAGAGACACAGCCAGAAGAGAATGCCATGCTTGGGCAGACCTGATCCCCAGAGCGACCAGGAGGAGGCACATCTAGGCGTGAGTGCAAATCATGACAGGGAAACAAATTGAAATCAAGAACTGATAACAAACTAAGCATGTATTGTATTTTTTCCCCATACGCTTATGAAATTCCCATCCCCACACAAAGCCTGAAAAAGAGCGATTTATGTGAGGGATCAAGTCCTCCCAGGACATGAACACCTTCACAGCTGTCCCGTGACAGCTGTACAACTCCGCTTATGGGCTGCAATAGAAAATGATTCAGCCTCTTTCAAATTCATCCATGTAGTGTTTATTGCCAGTGGAGCTGCACAGTAAATGGACTCAACCCCCAACACAACCTCCCCTGTGAGCATAGCTGAGTTCCACAGCAACGTTCCCTCAGGGCCGGCTTTAGGCCAATTCCCTTGATTCCCCGGAATCGGGCCCCGTGCCTAAGAGAGCCCTGCGCCTTGGGCGCCTTTTTAATTTAAAATTTTTTTTTTACATACCTGGCGGCGGTCAGGGTCTTCATCGGCATTTCTGCAGTGAGGGGTCTGGAACGAGTGAAGGACCCCTCCACTGCCGAAGTGCTGCCGAAGACCTAGACTGCCGCTGGGTATTCGAATTGGGCCCCGCAGTTCCTAAAGCCGGCCCTGTTCCCTGCACCACTTCCCCTCAACCTGTGCTCCTGCTTGATTTGGGGCCTTCTGCAGCTAGAAGGCTTCTGCCACATGCCCCTGTCCTCTTCCCATAACAATGTAAGAAATCCAGGCAGTAGAAGGCCTCAGGGGCAGATTTTTAAAAGTATTTAGATGTCCAGAGATGCAGCTAGGTGCCAAGTGAGACTTTTGGTTTCGGTGCCTTATTTTCATTTTAGGTGACAAAGTACATTTCACAAAATTGGCCCTAAGTCCATTCCTCTCAGACGAAGTTTGGCCACAATAGTTAAAACTTGCGTGTTCATTATAGCAGCTGTTCATCACTAGAAGACACCCCTGGGCTGCAGTGATGCTCCCATGAACAGCTATGCTGGCTTCAGGGCCACTTTGCATTTGCAGTGCAGCACAAAGCAGCCCAAACACAGGGGAGAATGTGTGCCATAGACCAGAGGGTACAAGAAGTGCAGCCTTCTCAACTGTAGGCCCAAGAAGCTGGAATACTCTCCCAAAGGAGAATGGGAGGAAACCTACCCTCTCTATCTTCAGGTCACAAAGCCAGCCCCTACCTCTTTGCATGTCTTCAGGATAGAAAAGCACTACATCTCACAAACACAGTCAACAAAGAAACCAAAAGCAGAGAAGAACTACCTGAAATAAAAGGCTAGATCAGGGCAGATATGTTTGAAGATCTGGGCCTTAATTAACCTATCTAGGTGTCTAACTATCATTGATTTCAGTGGGAGTTAGGAACCTTATTGCCCTTGAAGACATGGGCCTCTCCACTGGCAGGTCTCCCCCGTTTTGGTATTTTTTATGCTTATGTATGATGGTTAGATATTGTGCCAAAGGGTGCTTGAGAGATGCACATAGACAGAATACTCAATTCTCACAAAGATTAGATTACTAGGAGTAGATTAATATACTTAAGGGAATACCTGCCTTTTTTTAAGATTCTCCCACCCTTCAGTGTCTCTAACATTGCAAGACTTACTTAGGCTCTGCTGTCAACTTCGATCATAGCATTTTCATGTTTGCCCAACAGAGGGAGGCTTTAGGGTTATATTTTCACTGTTATTCATTATGAATTTTTTTTAGGTGTATATTTAGATAATCACAATAGAAATCAGTTCAGGACATACATTTTTATACCAAATTTAGCCTGCTAGCTGGTTCATTGATGTAATAAGTACTGTGTTGCTTTGAAATAGCTCCAAAATATTAAAATATAGGCTTTGATTTGGTGCTCCTAATATAATATGCAGTCTCCGAACAGAGTATGTATGCAACCCTCTTGCTGAGGTGTGCTACCTGAGTTCCTGGCTTATACTAGTTCAGGGTCTGCAACCTCTGGCACGCGGCTCACCAGGGTAAGTACCCTGGCGGGTCAGGCCAGTTTGTTTACCTGTGCGTCTGCAGGTTCAGCCGACCGGGGCTCCCACTGGCCGCTGTTCACCGTCCCAGGCTAATGGGGGTGGCTGGAAGCGGCGGTCAATACATCGCTCGACCCGCGCCGCTTCGATCAGCTCCCATTGGCCTGGAGCAGCGAACTGCGGCCAGTGGGAGCCGTGATCAGCCGGACCTGTATACGCAGCAGGTAAACAAACTGGCCCGGCCCGCCACGGTTTGAGAAACACTGCTATAGGGCATATATGTGTCAGTGCTCCGTCTGAAGACTTCTGCCTAGCACTAGAAAGCCACAAATAACCAATAGTACATTGATCTTGTGTAGGAGCATGTCTCTGGTCATGGTAGCTCTAAAACCTGTTATCTGTCAGCTAAAGGAGAGCTATAGCTCAAGTAGTTTTGGTGCTGTTGTTTTGGTGCTGAATATACTGGGTTGGCATTTCACTAAGAGCTGTATGTATCTGCTGCTACGGTTAGTTATATAGGTCACAAGTGAGGATTAGAAAGTGCTGATTAATGGAATGAAAGAACTGAAAAATTGGCATATGACCGGTGTTCCTGAGGGAACTAGAAGAACACGATGACCCTGAACCGGTCTATACTTTTTTGGCTGTTTAAAGTCTTTGATCCACCTGGGTACATGCACTTTGAAACAAGTTCTACCCTCACATTGACTTCACTGTGGTTGCATGAGAACAGAATCTGGCACCTTAATTCAGTCTCCCTAGCAACTAATGAGCGCAATTCAATTCATGCACCATTCTGATGTTCTGTGTATCTTTCTGTGTTGCAGAGGCTGCTGTAGGACAATGGTTTTCAAACTTCTGTACTGGTGACCCCTTTCACACAGCAAACCTCCGAGTGCGACCCCCCCCGCCCCCAAATATATTTAAAAGTGTTTTTAATTTAACACCATTATAAATGCTAGGGGCAAAGCGGGCTTTAGAGTGGAGGCTGATAGTTCATGACCCCCCCCCCCACATCATAACCTCATGACCCCCTGAGGTGTCACAACCCCCAGTTTGAGAACCCCTGCTCTAGGAGATATATAAAGCCCTGCAAGCCAGCTTCCCAGGCAAACGATCAGTGGGAGGTGTCAGCTGACTATGGTCTGCAGACTCAGGCACACTGTTTGCTACTGAGCCAGCAGTAGAGCACAAGACATTGCTTATTTTGTAGGGTCTACACTCTCTCTCTCTCTCTTTATTAATGTTTTTTTTTTAAAAGACAGGACAAAGCACTGGCTACATCTTGTTGCAAGGTCTGATCTCGCAACACACCATGATGCCTTTCACGTGCTGTGTCCCCTAACTTCCACTGGAGACCATGAAAATAGGGAGTGCCCAGCACCTCCTAGCAGTGCCAGTGCTAGCCCACTGGGGGCGCTAAACAGGAATATTTTTGCTCCCTTCCCATGCACAACACATTCCAATAATGAATAGGGAGGCTCCTTGAGCTGCTTGGGGCCCTATGCGGTTATTTAATCTGTTTATGCCTAGTGCTGTTATAAGAAACGCATGGAATCTTTTTTAAAAGGGGATAAGGCAATACGCCGCATTTATTGAGTACAATTTAAGCATTAAAATCAGCGTATGCTTCCATTTACACCAAAAGGTTCTGCAGCTGGGTTTTATAGTTACCAGTCCTTAGCATTGCTTGGTCAGTTCCAGGGCCCAGCTGAAACTGCACACAAGGGAGGGGAGCTGGGCCTCTGTCACATACATTCAAAGCTCCAATGTTGATGCAGAACAAACCCAAAGTCCCAGGTGTGGTGTTTAGATGTGCTTGTAATTATTAGAACTGGGAGCACTGGCTGTTGGGAGTCTGAAAGGACAGGAAACAGGAAGGAGAGGGGAAGAGTTGAGGAAGCTGAGTGAAAGTTAGAGTGTGCAGCAGCAGCTTGGTAAAGGGGTTTTGACTGTAAAAATAAAGTCCTGTTGAAGTTTGTTAGTACCTTGCCTGCTTGATACAACACCAGGGCAATACACCCTTCTTTTATATGATAAGGTTCCATATGGACCTTGCTGTGTCACACCAGAGCTGTCAGTCACAGGATATTCAAGGTTGTTCTTAATTAGCATTATTCTGAGTTGTTACCAGGAGGATCTGCAGCTATTTCTTATCTGTCCCTTTGGCTCAACTCCTTATCTTGTCCTTGGGGTGTATGCCTTTGCTTTACGGTAGTCATTCTGTCATCCGGGTGCTTGATAGTAAAGTTGGTGCTTCTTGACTCCTCCACTCCCTGCCTCGTTGTCCTTTCTCAGTTAATTACCATACATTCTTCACTCACCGCAAACAGTAAATAGGGCAACTACAGCCATAAAATTTCCATCCTTCTAAGAACAAATGTTAACACAATCAACAAAAAATAAACTCAGAACAATTTCTTCTTACTAATTTAAGGCTACAATTTCTTCTTACTAATTTAAAGCTACCACAATGGAGTATAAGGCATAATAAGCAAAATGGAGTACAATTTTACTTGAGACAATATCTTTCCATTAGGCTTTTGGCCTACAGCGTGGACTCTGCCTCACAGGAAAGGAAGTGCTTGCACCCCCTTGTCCTATATGCAGCCAGATGCTACACAGGCTTCTACACACAGTTCTTCAAGTGTACCTCAGTCCTGACTTGCAACTCATTTTTATTCCAGTCTGTGGCCTCCTTAGAACAAAGAGAACCAATTTGTGCAATACAATAATTCAGCATAACTAACAAGACTAGATTGGTGCAGCACATTCATCTTGGCTTGTGAATTATACCAGATTTTAAATCCCAGTATCCATAGCTAGAAGACTAAAGAAGTAACCTACCATGCTGCCTATTGATTAGCACACTGCTGGTGCCATAACTAGACACTTTTCAGATAGTACAAAGACATGACCCTTGCCCCCAAATAGCTTACTAGCTAAATAAAAAGCTCTAGCACCCAGCAAGGAAGTAGCATATTAAAAAGACATTTAGAATCTAGACTTCTCCCACCTGGGCATTAATTGCTATGACATCGCCTGGTGGGCTTTGCATTAATGAGGCGAGCTTCCTGCATGTGTTTTGCACACTCTTGGAGAATTTAATCATCTGTGAGTCACTAGCTACAATACACACTTGCGGTGTTTTAATTCATCTGGGTTTAGCAGTCTCTTGCCACTTTTCTGATTGTATGCTTGGCTTAAGGCTGCTCTAAAAACCACTAACATCATTGTTCTAACTACACTAGAGCTATTGATGTCCGACCTTCTCAGAGGCTGTTTAGTCTAGATGCATGATTATCAATCATAGGGTGACCAGACATCCCGCTTTTAAAGGGACAGTCCTGTTTTTAAGCCCTCTTGCAGGTATCCTGACTTTTTCTTTAAAATGGGCAAATTGTCCCGTATTTTCTGTTTCTCCCACATCAGTACTGGCAGGTCCTGCTGCTGGCTGGATCCCTGCTCACCAGCCACCTGCCTACCAGCGGTGAGTGGGGGGTCCAGTGGCCAACGATGGGTGTTGGTATGCAAGGCTGGTGGTGGGGCAAAGCTGCAGAGCACGGGGCTGACTGATCCTCCTGCTGGTCCATCAGTGCATTCCCCTGCTGTGTGCTGGCTCTCGGTCAGCAGGGCCCTGCTCTCCGTCCTGTTTCCAGCTGGCTGTGAGCTACAGTGGCTGGTGAATGTGGCCAGGTGCCAGGTGGCAGACAGTTGTATCGCCTCTGCTGTTCACTCATTAGCCCTTTACGTGCTCCCCCTCTTGCTGGTCTCTCCCTGCTTTGCCCCTTCACCTCCCTAGCCCTACTGCTCTTCCATCTCTCCCCCAGCAGGACGCATCCCACTCCCAGCACTGTGCAGAGAACCAGCCCTAGTTGGAGTGGTCAACTCACCAACAGCCTGGCCAGCAGGCTCCTTCCTTCCCACACTGCTTCTGGCTGGGCTGGCGCCCCAGGAAATCCCAAGACCCTCCAGCCCAGGCACTGACCAGGAGAAGCTGAAGCCCTGTGTGTGCCAGAGCCCCACACAGCACTGGCACAGGGAAGCCTCTCTGCCCGTCAGCTGAGCTCTGGAGTGGCAGGGAGGGGGAAGCAATTTCCAACCTGCAGACTCCACAGCAGCTCCCACAGGCAGGGGCTTAGCACACTCTTCACCTGCCCCCTGCTGCCCTGGGTCCTGCCCCCAGGAAGCGTGGGGCTGCTCCATCCCCTAGGCACCCTCCCCTGCTTAGCTACCTATCTAGCCAGTTTCGCTGAATCCCCTGCAGTCTGGTTCCCACAATGCATCCTTAGAACTTAACCCCTTCCTGCCTATGCTGTAGCCAGGGACCAGGAGGTGACTGGGTTATGTCGATGGCCAGCAGCAGCCTGGAGGTGTTAGCTGCCTTTCAACCCTGTATGGGCGGGAAGAGACAAGCTGCTTCCAGCCATAGGGGAGAGGGGCTTAGCGGGGAAGAAATGAGCTCTGCAAAGATATAGGCCAGGTTAGTGTCGTCGTCCCACCACTGCATGCATGGCTGGAGGTAGCTCCTGTCCCTTCCCTCCCTCACAGTGCCGAAAGGCTGCTGCTGGCCACATTCTGGTGTGAACCCTGGCAGAAATCAGGAGGGGGGGCACATGACCTTATGTGCCCCCACACATGTTGCCTCGGGAAGACATGGCACCAGGTACCAGAAGAGGTAGGTCAATCCCCAGGCCCAGCAAGGCATGGAGGGTGGAGAGCACTGGGCAGGGAGGGTTGGGTTGGTCGGTCACCTCTCCGTGTGAGAGAGGTGTACGGAACTGTGGGTGTGTCACCTCTTCCCGCGTGGCGGGGTGGGGGTGTATGACCTCGACCCATGTGAACCCTAAAGATAAGGTAAATTAAAAGAATCCATCTTCACAGCAGTTCTTTTTAACAGGCTCAGTCAACCTTACATTAATTTGAGCATTTGTAGGGCATAGTTCTGATTGATTGTCGCTGAACTTGCTTGAATACGAGTAATTTTACCAGGTGTCCCATACTCAGTATGGGGAAATATGGTCACTCTATCTAATCAGAGAATTCATAGGTTGATCTTCTGCACTGTCTATGTTGGCTAATAATTATATACATGTTGGTTTGTAAATTTGACAAACTAAAGAAAAGGCCTAATTGTCGTCATTGCCTAATTAGTACACAGCACAGTGAGTTCTTAAGCTTACTCCATTAGGGGCAAATTTCTACCCTTGGATATGTGCATATTGTTCCCATTGAAATCAATGTGTATGCTGTATATACATATGAGTGCATTGCTTATGGTTAAGGCTATGTTTTAGTCATGGGTATTTTTAGTAAAAGTCATGGACAAGTCACAGGCAGTAACGGCCCGTGAACTGTCCATGACTTTTACTGTATACCCCTGACTAAATCTTGGGGGAGGGCAACCCGGTTGCTTGGTGGGACATGGACTAGTGGAGTGCAGCCTGGGACACTTGCTGGTGCTGGGGGGGGTGTGCGGGTTTGATGGGGCCGGCAGGCTCCCTACCTGGCTCTGTCTCCCTCCCCAGCAGCAGCAGAGTTTGGGTGTGGAAGGGAACAGGGGGTTGGGGCACAGAACAGGGTGAAGCGAGCTCTGGGTGGCGTTTACCTGGGGGACTTCTGAGAAGCAGTGACATCCCCCTCACTCAGCTCCTAGGGGGAGGCGTGGCCAGGAAACTCTGCATGCTGCCCCCCCAGCTCCCATTGGCCAGGAACCTGTCATCTGTACAGAGACACCTTTAAGTTGGCCTATAACGTGTAAACATTTGGGGATCCTTGAAATGAAAGATGCTATAGTCAGCATCTTTGATGTTGGATGACAGTTATGTATCTAAATCCATATTTAAATATATAAAGGTCTCCTGATTTTTCTGAGGTGCTGGCTACCCACAACCTCCACCAACTTCAGAGATTTGCCTCATCTATCTCCTCTAACTATTCTATCTCAAGCACACACATTTTACTAGCCCAGCAAATTCTTCAAATACTACACTCGTTTCTCATTTATCCTCTTATGTTTCCTTTGAGACATGCTAGGTGTATAAACCCGCCCTCTTATTGCTCTATAAGTGTTTATGTTCATATGCTGATGATCCTCATTTAGTTGAATAAGAATCAAATCTCTTGTTTTATTCTATGGGCTCTCTTGAGAGCAAAGGTATAATGATGGTAGTGCAACCCTGTAGAA
Source organism: Chelonoidis abingdonii (assembly GCF_003597395.2). Classification (NCBI taxonomy): domain Eukaryota; kingdom Metazoa; phylum Chordata; order Testudines; family Testudinidae; genus Chelonoidis; species Chelonoidis abingdonii. The sequence continues at coordinate 82,207,950 of NC_133775.1, read as the reverse complement.
TTTAGTACCACTTCACGCTTCAGGATCGGGGCATAAATTGGAAGTCATAAAATAGCATCTGGACTACTTAATCAAGTAATAAGAATTCCTTAAGGAAAGCCCCAGTCAGATGGTAGATGTCTCCCTAGTGAAATGATAGTCCACAGTGGAAGAGCTTCAACAGAGAGACTGAGGGACCCACTTCTGCCTCCACCCACCAGAATATCCCGTAGCCCAGTGGTTAGAGCACCCCCATGAAGTTGGGGGGTGGACTTGAACTAGACATCTTCCACCTCCCAGGTGAGTGCCCTAACCATTGAGCTAAAAGTTGAGGGACGTCCACCGTCACCATCATTTTCAGTTAGTAGCGCCTGCTCTAGTGAGTAATGCCTGGAAACACGTACCAAATCAGACCATACAGGACAGTAAGGTAGAGGAACGCCTGTCCGTTCCTGGTTTGTGCATCACTCTGAGGCTTAAGTGTCAGGTGGTATGGTTCAGCAGGGCACATGCTCAGAAGCATAGATGCCTAGGGAACTTTTACTGCAAAAATTTAGGTACCAAGCTTGGGGGCCACTGAACAAGGGTTTTGTGAATCCCAGTTATGCCTGATTCTGGGATTTAGCTACCTAAAGTGGCAGTTAGGTGCTGCAGTGAGTGGTTACCCCGCTCCAGCCCTGAAGGGGTTAAAGCAGCCCTGGAGAGGTCTGTGGCTGGAAAAAAGCTGGGCTGATTGGGGAAGCAGCCACAGCTGGGGCCATGCCCCAATCAGGCTATGGCTGGCTCTATAAGAGGGCGGAGGCTCAGAGGCTGAAGAGGATGCTCTCTCTAGCTTCAGAGAGAGAAGGACCTGGTTGTCTGGGAAGCTGAGAAGAGTATCTAGGGTGGAGCAGTGCTGGGGAGCTCCAGCCTAGCAAAGCCCCAGGCTGCAGGCCAAGCTAAGGGCCTACAAAAGGGTACTAGGGTTGCAGAGGGGCAGCCTAGGAACAGGCAGAGGCAGCTGGTCCAACCCCCCTTGCCAATGATGAGTGGTTTACAGACTGCCATCTGCCCCAGTGAGTGGGGATTAAATGGTGACTGGCAGTAGCCACTGAGGCAAGGTGGGGAGAGAGGGTTGGGGGATTCCCCTGGGTGGGGAGACCCAGATTGTGGGTTGCTGTGGGTGGGCAGAACCCCTGGGAAAAGGGCACCAGGGTCTGGGAGGGACATGGGTCCAGTGGCAGGCGAGATGCCGGCCTGCAGAGGGCACTCAGCACTGGAAGAGCTAATTGCCTGGATGACCAGCAGGAGGGGCTGCAGTGGTGAGTCATTGCCCCACCACAGGTGCCTAAGTCCTTTTGTGAATCCAGCCCTTCAGTGCTCTCTGCCTCAGTTTCCCCATCTGTAAACTTGGGGATAGTGACAGTGACTTCCTTTGTAAAGTTTTAGAGTTCTAGTTAAATTATAAGCTCTTTGGGGCAGGGAATGTCCTTTTGTTCTGTCTTACAGCACCTAGCACAATGGGGCCCCAGTTTATTGCTGGGTCTCCTGGCTGCTATGATAATAAACATAATAAAAATAACATTACACTGATTAAATGTGCTAGATAAAAACATGCTGGTGGTATGAGTGGATGCCCAAACAGCCATGGTGGCAAACACATTCACTTTTATCTGTAACCAGCTGGAGACTGGCAAAAGACTGGCTATCAGACTCGGACATTGCCACTGCACTTTATATATTTGCAGCCTTGAGGTTTGATTATTGCATCTTGTATCTAGGAATGAAGCCACATAGCTTGAAAAAGCTGCAGCTGATACAAAATGCATCTGCTTAGCAACATAAGTTGCCATGAACACATCACTCCAGTGCTCTATTCACTGCATTGACTCCTTACTGAACAAAGAGCCTAGTTCAAGTCTCTGCCCTGACATTCAGAATTCATCCTGAGATTGGCCCTAGTTATGTGGGATTCTCATCTCTTCTTCCAGGACCTGGATTACCCATAACTGCTATGCTGCTTTACAAAAGAAAATCTATTAATCAATAGTGGGAGGCTTGTGTAGGAGACTGAACTACAAAGTAACACACATTGGAAAAATAATCCCAACTACTGTATACACTGATAGGTTCCAACGTAGCTGTTACCACCCAAGAAAGAGAGTGTAGAGTTACTGTGGATAGTTCTCTGAAAACTACATAGTGTGCAGCAGCGGTCAAAAAGGCTAACAGTAGATTAAGAACTATTAGAAAAGGTATAGAAAATAAGACAAAGTATCATAATGTCACCATATATAAATCTGTGGTGTGTGCCCATACCTTGACTACTGTGTCTGGTTCTGGTAGCCCTATCTCAAAAAGGATATAATGGACCTGGAGAAAGCTCAGAGAATGGTAACCAGGATGAGCAAGGGTATGAAATGGTTTCCTTATGAGAAGAGACCAAATATATTAGGGCTGTTTGTCTTGAAGAAGAGTTGACTAAGAGGCGGGGATATGATAGAAGTCTATAAAATCATGAATGGTGTGGGGAAAAAAGTGAACAGAGAAATGTTATTGACCCTTTCACACAATGAAATCAATAGGTAGCAGGTTTAATACAAACAAAAAGAACTTTTTAACACAGCTAACCTGTGGGATTCATTGTCGTGGGATGTTGTGATGGCCAGAAGTATACCTAGGTTAAAAAAAGAACTACATAATGGATTTGAGCCAAGATGACCAGAGATGCAACCCCCCATGCTCAGGGAGACCATACACCTCTGACTACCAAAATTTGGAAGTGGAAGAAGGGGTGACTCGCTCTATGATTACCCTGTTTTCTACCCTCACCATGACACTCTGGGCAAGATGTACCATGGTCTGACCCATCATGGTAGCTTCTGATCTTAACTTTCCCAGCATCTAGTCTAAACCTAGACTCTGGAATCCACTTCTGCAACTCTATTACTACATAAGTAGTGAGAGAAACGGAAGTGTAAGGTAAGTTTGTTAAACAACATCTATTTTATTCAATGCTCTGTTCATAATCAAGGATATGTTGTTGTCATACCAACTTTGAGAATGCTTGGGTAACTTGTGTCAATAAAGGTATATGATTAATTTTGAAGTGGTTTGCCAATGAAATCTGTTTCAAGTTATAAGAATCAGGTATATGTCTAATTTCATCAAATCCTACAAACAAGCTTCTCAGTTACACCACTCCATAACTAAATCCACAAGCCTGATCCTAATGAGATCTTTTCTATCTCATTTCAATAAGTTACTTAAGATCTGTGCTATTCAATAATATGAACTGTATTTTCTACATTACTTACAGATCAGTTTTTGTATTTCATTTTCTTTCAAAAAAAACTCCACCAGTATAGGGGATAGTAATTTTAAGATTAGGTTGTTCTCTGATTTGATTTTGTGTTGTGGACTATTTTTACAATATAATGCAAAAATTAAAGGATATGTTAAAGACTTTCAGAAGTGCCCAATGTTATTGCAACTATTTAGACAATGCACTGGCATGTGATAAAGAAAGACAAAGTTTTCTCATCTTCTGGGCAACTACAGTGAGGCAGCAGGAATTACAAATTGACTGAGACTTCTGCAGTATTTGTGCAGATCCACAGAGATTTTTTAGGAAGTCGGGGTGGGAGGCTGATTTTGTTTTAGCTCTGCTTTTTTAACTAAAAGGAGCTGGCAGTATGGACCAAATCTTGATCCCACTTCAGCCAGTGGCATAACCATTAATGGCTTCAGTGGGAGCAGGTCTAGCCCTATATCACAAGAATCTCATTTTAAATAAGGAGTGGATTAACAACAGAACCTTGGGCTCCCACAATCAGGTGGGGCAAGATCCTGCCTTGAGTTAGAGGCTGAGCAGCAGGCAATGGCAAGGTGAGTTTTAGCTCTCTGGGAGGCCATATGTGGCAAGGAAATAAACCATGTTGGACTAGGAGACTCCATTTGGGACAGTGGTAGCTGCAATTTCATTGGACCCATTTCCTATATAGTTTTAATCCACTATGTGTTTGTAAAACAAGTAACAAGCACCTCACTGTTCAGTCTCCTACCCTCTATGGCAGTGGTCCCCAAGTTTTTTACTTCGTGCCCTCTCTTACTCCTGTCTGCTCCCACCTCTCCATCCCCGAGCTGAGGCCAGGAGTGTGTGGGGGAATGTGGACAGGGGAAAGAGGACCAAGGTGGGGGCCACATCTTGGGGACGAGAGCAGAGTCAGAGCCCTCGGGGCTGAGGCTGGGGTGCTGCTGGCTGGAGGCCAGGAGTAGAATGTGGGGCTGGCAGCCAGGACCCCAGATGTGGGGCTGGGAGCAGTGCCACAGCTGTGAGTCTGGGGGCCAGGGCTGGGGCCAGGAGTGGAGCGGGGTGGTGCTATCTCCCCAGCCCCTATGCCAGCTGGCCTGGGCCTCAGCCATGTCCCCTGAATGTTCCTCCATGGCCCACAGTTTGGGAACCTATACTCTTATGGTTTAAGAGGACATCAGGGCAGAAAGCTGGCCCAATCTTCCCACCAATCAAGAGTGAGAAGAGCACAGCTCAGTCATTTTAACATGCATGAGACTGTGACGCTGGTAGACCAGGTGTCAGCTCTTGCCAAGGCTTTAGGCCTCAGCCAACCACTGACAAATGCATTGGTTGAAACCAGTCCAGTTAACCTGGTATGGTTAAGATGGGTACTGGGCTTAAAATAATGTTTAGAATTTAGACTTTAAGTTGCTACATATGTAAATCCTACTTATGTCTGTTGCCAATGTCTGTAGCCAATGCTTTAAGTATTATGCCTTATGTGTTTGTTGCACAGGTCCAAATAAACATTTTACAGCTATGTAGCTCACCCCACAAGAAAAAAACTTTACCTAGCACAAAATGCTTAAGCTTTATGAAAGATATTACCTCTTGTCCATCAGGAAAGACTGTCAAAACTAAACAAGCAATTGTGGGTCATCACAATACAAAGACTTTAATTGCCCCTTCACACACATAAACAGGCTACATGCAAAAGGGCTCATCCTATCAGTCTGAATTCTGGAAGAAGGGGGGTGGGGTGGGAAAGAGAGTGAACAAGAACATTTTTCATCTCTTTTTTGCTGTTTGGACTCAGGACCCAGAGCTATGAAACAGAAGCAGAGATCCTCAGGGTCATCCTGGGTTTGGCCTAAAAGACATTCAGTGCTGACAGATTACTACAACTCTGTCATGTTTTGTAACCACAGACCGTAACTCATTTGTATATATCTGTTTGCCTACTTTAACCTGTAAATAACTCTCATTTCTTTTTCCTAGTTAATAAATCCTTAGTTTACTATAGGCGTTGTCTTTTAGTATGAACATTGACATAAATATTGACCTGGGTAAGTAACTGGTCTCTTGGAACCGGAAGCAACCTGAATCTTTTGTGATCTTCGGTGTATAGCAGCATTCACTAAGTCCAGCTTGCCTGTGTGGCAACATACACTGGAATGCCCAAGCAGACTGTCTGTGACTCCATGGCAAGATTGTTATAGTGCTCCAGAAGTTCATATTTCTGGGTTGATGCTCTATAATTACATTTCACACAAGCAGTTTGAGGTCTCTACCCTGCTTCTTGACAGTCTGCCCTGGGGCTGGCACGCATGGTCGGAATCACTCCAGACAGCATGGCGGGGAGGCTCTAACAAAATACTGAAGATAAAGGGCAGATTGTAAAAGGCAATTTGTTTTAGGTGAAGAAAACAGGTGGGTGACCTTGCAGCACCTGGAGGTCACCATGAGGAATTTATTCCCTCTCTGCAGACCTGTTTGCCAAGAGATAAATAGCTTTTTAATGCAGGTGTACAAAGTGCCAAAGATTGCAAAGGTGACATGTAGCAAACAGACAGCTGAGTAACTTATAATCACCAGCCCCGAAAGTGAAATTCCACATGACTCATCCTTCTACAGCAGGAGTCCTCCAGAGAGTCACATTCCACTTGGACAGAGCTCATTTTAAAGAATGTTTACATTGGATTTAAGAGAGAAGCTATCCCAAACTTACCATATTGTAAGCCAGTTTCTCTCAAACTGGGGTCGCCACTTGTATAGGAAAATCCCCTGGCAGGCTGGGCGGTGTGTTTACCTGCCCTGTCCCCAAGTCCGGCAGATCGCGGCTCCTACTGGCCACGGTTCGCTGCTCCAGGCCAATGAGAGCTGCTGGAAGCAGCGCGGGCCGAGGGACATACTGGCCACCACTTTCAGCAGCTCCCATTGGCCTGCAGTGACAAATCGTGACCAGTGGGAGCCGTGATTGGCAGAACCTGCGGACGCAGCAGGTAAACAAACGGGCCCAGCCCACCAGGGGCTTTCCCTACACAAGCGGCGACCCCAGTTTGAATAACACTGTTGTAGACTGTTAAGGGAAAAGCTCTTGAGTGTTTGTTTGCCCTTGTTGTTGTAAATACTTACAACATGTCGCATAGAAACCCCTCTTTGGACAGTGCTGAAGCCCTTTGCCATAATTATGAACATAAAGCCATCAAAACATCCTGCTCTTGCTTACATAACTAAACCTATGTGATGTTGGGCCCAATCGTGCACTTATCATTCAGGATTCTTCATTAGGCAAAATGCCCACTGAACTGGGCATCAAAATATTTTCCATTTGAAAATATTGATCCATGTTAAAGCCAAAGAATTTCCCTGCAATGCATATTTCTGTATTGGATAAAGGCTACAGCCTTTAATGGAGTTTGCAAAAAAAAAAAGGGGAGGGGGGAAATATCTCAGCTAACACTGAATTGGAATCACATGGAAGGCTGAGAAAGAGGCAGCAGGTAAGAGAAAAATAACATATCTTATTCCACACCTGATTTGGTAATTCCTTGAAGTTTGCAACTAACAGGAGATCTTATTCATTATTTAGTATTTAACGTGTTCGATTCCTTATTTACCCTCTCAGTCTCTCCACAGCCTTATGCTGAAGAAGTTGAAATAAACAGCTGCATAAATTATGTGAAACTTCTTAAGGAGTCATTTGGTTTCCTTGCATACTATGCTCAGATTTCTTTAGTAACTGGATGCAGTTACACTTTATAGATCTAATCATTCATTTTTTCCATTGCTCTAGATGAGATCTGTTATATAAAATTCATGTTTGCTGTAACGCTAGTGCTGTAAATGGAGCTGTGTCTGGGGTGGATTTAGACTATGTAGCCCAAGGCCCTGATACTCAAAGGTATTTAGGATCCTAATTACCATTGATTAAATGGGATTTAGGCACCTAAAGACCTGGACCTAAGGCCCCAGTCCTGGGAAGGGATCTGTTTGGGTAGACCCCCTATACCAAGTCCTACTGATTAAGTGTTGCCAACATGATCCTGTCACAAGTCTTGAGATATCTGCTGTTTCTTAAAGCAGCTTTTATGATTTTAGATTTTATGGTTGTAGTGGAAAAACTTGAGGAGGTGGCCAAAGTGTACCCTACATCCTCAAAACCTGGAAAGTAAATAACAGAGCAGCTGCAATTTATTTTTAAAAAATCTTGTGATTTTTGAAGTTGTCATGATTTTTGAACGCTTAAGGCTGGCAATACTCTTGACTTCGGTTTGATTTGCAGAAATAGGGTCTAGATTACTAGGGTTGCCAGGTGTCCAGTTTTCAACTGGAATGCCCAGTCGAAAGGGACCCTGGTGGGTAAGAGTCCGCTCAGTGGCACAGGAGGGGCTAATGCCTGCCTGCCTTGACTCCGCATAGCTCCCAGAAGCAGCAGCATGTCCTCCCTCTGGCTGCTACATGGAAGCGCAGCCAGGTGGCTCTGCATGCTGCCCTGTCCACAGGTGCTGCTCCCGCAGCTCCCATTGGCCGGGAACTGTGGCCAATGGGAGCTGCAGGGGAGGTAAGCTTCCAGGAGCTCCCTGAGGTAAGCGCTGCCTGGAGCCTGCACCCATCTCCCTCACCTACACTCCTGTCAAGCTCCTTTCACTCTTTACGACAAAGAAAACAAATAAAGAATTAAGAGTTCAGTCACTTGTTGCTCCATGTGGGCTCTCTATTCCAGAACAAAAGTAACTTTATGCCAGAATAATTAGTGCACTTCCCAATCAGAGTAATTCTGAAATAGAATCATTTTATTCCAGAATATCATCTGCTTGGGGAGCTATTTCAGAATAGCTGGTCTGGTCAATTTCCCCACGTACAGGAGTCCTAACGATCCAAAAAAACCCAACCCACTTCTGAGGGCCTCATAGCTCCAGCAGGCTCCACGCCAGACTAGCAGTAATCAAAGCCCATTTTCTTTTCCCTCTGAAAAGCCACTTCTCTAGGGCTGGTTCCTGTTTAAATAGCTGCCTTCCTGGGATCTAGTGAAAGATTCCATGCCACAACTGGCGGGTAACAAAGGTTTCATGGCCCTAGGGTGACCAGATAGCAAGTGTGAAAAATCAGGACAGGGAGTGGGGGGTAATAGGTGACTATATAAGAGAGAGCCCCAAATATCGGGACTGTCCCTGTAAAATTGGGACATCTGGTCACCCTACGTGACCCTTCCCTTGCCCTGCCTGACTGCCTAACTCTTGTCTCACTACCGCAGTGTGGGGTATGTACCCTCCAGGACAGGTGGCTTCTGGTGTTTTCACCACCAAGTTAATTACATCCCAGTGTAAGCACAACTGCAGTGACTTGTGTTTAGGTGAGAACATAAGTAGATTCTTAAATAAATAAAAAACATACACCAGGCTTTGGCCAGCAACTCACTGTTTACTATATTTAGAGAGATCATTGCATTAAAATGGCTGCTGCTATCTAATAATTTATACGATAGTCTATCAAAATGGACTATACAAAGCTACAAGGTCTAGCACAATTGGGTTCCTTGGTGCTCTGAAAATACAATAATAATCAATGGAATGGCAGTGGATAGCACTGAGCCAGGAACAGAATGTAAGAGTTCTGAATGCCTTGTTCTCTGCTCTGTCCTACATACAACACTTCCTTTTCCATACGTAAAGAACTTACCTATGAATCATCTCTTCCTTTTGTTTGCTTGTGTGGCAATAGTCACCTGTTTGTTTATTACTTCATAATTCAAACAGATTTTGATAACACTGAATTCCTTTGTTGTGAGTAAGAGTGGTAAAAGGGGATGAGTTACAATGCAATAAATTCCTGCTTGTGTACATGCACACATTTTAATGTGCAGACATTCTTAGGAGTTTTTAAAAAAAGGAGCGAAAGAAAATCATGGAATAATAAAGGGCTTTGAAGTTGAATATGCCTGGAAATATTTTCCTATATATTGTTTAAAACAATATATTAAAGGATAAATACAACTTAAACATAGTGTGCGTTACAAGAGAAGACTATGCTATCTGAATACACGTATTTTGAGCTCACTGCTCTCCTTGTTCTTTCTCTCTTTTCCTCATCCTTCTGTGTAATTTTAAAATTTTAACTGCTGCTGATCTTTTTCTGCTATACTATTACCTAGCTCTCTTATAGCGCTTTTCATTTGTAGACTTCAAAGCGCTTTACAAAGAGAGATAGGTACCATTATACCCAATATAAAAATGGTTAACTGAGACACTTGTCCATAACAAATCAGAGGCAGAATGCAGAACAAAGCCCATGTCTCCTGACTCTCACTCCCAGATCCTGTCTAGTGGACTGCACTTCTGTAAACAGTTTTGATTATTCACTAATGGACTGACCTGTTCCCAGTAAAGTCAACGGTAGTTTTAACGTAGGGACACAGCCATTCCTATTCTGGATCAAGTCAGGGGACCATCCAACCTAATATCCTGTCTCTGACAGTGGCCCATCAGAGATGCTTCACAGGAAGCTGCAAGAAACTCCACGGTGAACAGTTATGGAATATCCAATTATGGAAGCTTCATTTAGTCAGCGACTGGTTTATGCCCTGGAGCTATGCCTTTCTATTCCCTTTAAAATTCATTTTTAATTCCTTTCTAATGGTGATGCTCTCATTATCTACAAATAGGCTACCTTAAAAAAAAAAAAATCTACTAAGCCCGTGGCCTCAATGATATCAAGTGTCAATGAGTTCTGCAGGTTAATCAAACTTTGTGTATTTTTTTTTAAATATTTCCTTTCATCAGTTTTAAAATTTGCTGTCTTTCAATTTAGTTGAATGTTCCCTTGTTCTTCTGTTATCAGAGAAAGAAATAAGAGTGCCTTATTATGGGTAATATGACCCCAAAAGGGGTGTTTCCTGGTTAATGTTTCCCCATGCCCCAGTTTTGCCTCACCAAAGGAAGAGGTGAGGGGTAGGTAGAACCTAGAGGATGTTTCCCCTCAGCAGCTCAAGACAGCTGCAGTCAATCAAGGGGAGCATATATAAATAGGCAAACCTGGTAAAAGGTGGTTGCGGCTCTACAGAAGAAAAGGAAAGAGAAGACAAACACATGCATATGTGTGCCACTACCAGGGCCGGCTTTAGGAAGTGCGAGGCCCAATTTGAATACCCGGCGGTGGTCTGGGTCTTTGGCGGCACTTCAGCGGCGGGTCCCTCACTCACTCTGGGTCTTTCGCAGCACTGAAGGACCTGCCGCCGAAATGCTGCCGAAGACCTGGAGCGAGTGAAGGACCCGCCGCTGAAGTGCCATCGAAGACCCGGACTGCCGCCGGGTGAGTGAAAATTAAAAAGGCACCTAAGTTAGGCACTGCTCTTTAGGGTGCGGGGCCCTCTTAGGCGCAGGGCCCAATTCGGGGGAATTGGCCTAAAGCCAGCCCTGGCCACTACCACCACACTTTGTGACCAGTAGGCTTTCAAGCTGTATGTATTTTGTTTGTGGTTTAATTTCTGCTCTGAGCATTACTTTTTCAGGAGGTAGTTTCAAGAGCTGAAGATTCTATTAAAGGAGTTTACTGTATGGTTTAGTCCTTTTAAAATAGGGTGACCAGATGTCCTGATTTTATAGGGACAGTCCTGATATTTGGGCCTTTTTCTTATATAGGCATCTATTACCCCACCTCGCCCCAATTTTTCACACTAGCTATCTGGTCACCCTATTTTAAAATAAATTACTCTCTTCCCAAAAGGCTTCTCTTTTTCTGCAGGGCTGTTTCATACTCATGAGAAGGCTGATAAAACCAGGCACAGAATATGTTTATATCCTTTGTAGATCTTATCATATCCCCTCAGTTTTCCTTCAAAACCAAACAGTTCTGATATTTTGTTAGTTTGTACAGAAACTTTCCTTTGCCTGTAATACTGCTAATATCTGTCCCTGAATTTGTCTCTACTTATGCTGTTATCCTTTTTGAGGTAGGATGACCTGTTCTGAAGTAAATGCACTATTTTTTTTTCTCCCATACCTTATGACTCCTGATGCTTGTTTGCTTCTTGACCACTAGCTTCTCCATGAGTGGCTGTTACTTTGGAAGCAAAGTATAAAAGTAGTTCAAGGTTTTCCTTACCATGAAACTATTAATAATGGATGTCACTTCCCACTGTGATGTCCATTTAATTAGCTTTGTTAGGTCACTTTGCAATACCTGTCTTTATTCTAGACTAGGGTTGATGATTAATCACAGTTAACTCAAAAAAATTAATTGTGATTAAAAAAATTAATCGCACTGTTAAACAATAGAATGCCAATTTTTGGATGTTTTCTATGTTTTCAAATACACTGATTTCTACTACAACACAGAATACAAAATGTACAGTGGTCACTTTATATTATTATTTTTTATTACAAATATTTGCACTGTAAAAATGATAAAAGAAATGGTATTCTTCAGTTCACCTCATACAAGTACGGTAGTGCAATCTCTTTATTGTGAAAGTGTAACTTACAAATGTAGATGTTTTTGTTTTGTTACATAACTGCACTCTAAAACAAAACAATATAAAACAAGTCCCCTCAGTCCTACTTTTTGTTCAGCCAATAGCTAAGAAAAACAAGTTTGTTTACATTAACGGGAGATACTGCTGCCTGCTTCTTATTTTACAGTGCAAATATTTGTAATAAAAAATAAATATAGTGATCACTGCACATTTTGTATTCTGTGTTGTAATTGAAATCAATGTATTTGAAAATGTAGAAAACATCCAAAAATATTGAAATAAATGGTATTCTATTATTGTTTAACATTAAAAAAATTAATCAATCGCTTTACAGCCCTATTCTAGACTAACCTATTCTTCTGTGTCCTTGACAAATTTTGCCACCTCACTGCCTTTTTCAGGTCACTAATAAACAGGTCAAATACTAGTCCTCACACAAGCTAAGGAATCTCACTATTAACATCTGCCATATTGAAAATTCCCCATTTGTTGTTGTTGTTTTCTCTTAACCAGTTTCTCATTCATGACAGAACACCACCTATCAGCCCTTGTGAGGGACTCTGTTGAAGGCTTTGTGAATGCTAATGAAGTGCTAGTGGATATTTGGCTAATATGCCCAATAGCTGTAGTAGGTGAGAAGCACAGCTTGTCTCATGTATCATCCTGAGCTCCTGCAGATCCCTTTTGGATCTCCTAGGTTTGGAGTTAGGCCCTGGAACATATTTTCTATGGGAAAGTTTGGGGGCAGGCGGTTGGGTGGGGTGAGACTTTCTACCTGGGGAGATTATCATTTAAATTTCCTCCTCAAAATGTCCTTTGGCATAATTAGAAGAAGAGAATGAACTGGGCCTGTATATAGCACATATGAGACAATTAGAGTCTTGCATTCTGTGGATTACTGGTATATCAGGTTTAAAATACCTAGGATCTTTCAGACAGCTCAGATTTGCTCTTCATCCATCCAAGGGCAACCTCTTCAGTATGGGTTCCTTTGCGTATACATGTCAGTCACTGAGATTCTGTTAGCATTAAATACACCATGGGATTTTTCATAGGAGCAGAGATTTGTCCCTATAGTCTTGCCTAAACGTGTCTCCTAGTAATATGAGAGTGGCAGCCTTCCCTAATAGAAGTGGGTGTATAGTTCACAAAACATGCTGGAATGAAAAATGATGTATAAATCAAAGACGACTTCTCTAGTGGTAAAAGAACACAAATGGGAGAATGGGTTTCATTCCTGACACTGACTTTAATGACCACAGGAAAAACCCCCTAAGTGCTCTGATCCTCAGTTCTACCTTCCATGGGTGATGGTATGAGTTTAATAAATGAAGTGTTTTGATATACTCAATTGGTATTAAACTGAAAGGATTAATAAATGTATTTTACATTAAAATGGTCACTAGTCAAAAAGTATAGATAATCTAGCTAGGGTGACCAGATAGCAAGTGTGGAAAAGCAGGACAGGAGGTGGGAGGTAATAGTAGGGTGACCAGATGTCCTGATTTTATAGGGACAGTCCCGATTTTTGGGTCTTTTTCTTATATAGGCTCCTATTACACCCCACCTCCTGTCCCGATTTTTCACACTTGCTGTCTGGTCACCCTAGGTGTCATAAACAGATAGCTAAGGGTTAATGTTTCTTTCACCTGTAAAGGGAACAAAGGGAACCAAACACCTGACCAGAGGACCAATCAGGAAACTGGATTTTTTCAAAACTCAGGGAGGGAATGTTGGGTCTGAGTCTTTTGTCTGTCTCTCGGCTATGATGAGTTTTTTTTTCTATCTTTCAGCTTTCTAATCTTCGTTTCAAAGTTGTGAGTACAAAATATAAAACATAGGCTTTTATATGTTTTTGTTTTGTATTTACAATGTGTGTAGTTGCTGGAATGTTTAAATTGTATTCTTTTTGGAGTAGATCTGTTATATTCATAATTTTTCTTTTTAAGTAATAGCCTGGTGTATTTGTCAACTTTATGGCAGAGATCAATGTTCATGTTGTTTTTTCTTTTTTTTATATAAAGCTTTTCTTTATTAGAGACTTGTTTGAGTATTTATTCTCTCTGGGTAGGCTAAAGGGAACGAGGGCACAGGGCAATTCTCTTCTTGTTAGATCTACGGAGGTAGAAGCTCTTTGCAGCCCGGGAATTGGTGGGGGGAAGGAGAGAGACGAATATTCTTCGTTTCCTGTATTGCGGGGTTTGTCTCTTGTGGAATAGAGAGACATTGGCTTCTTGTATTGTTTTTTTGGATTGTAAAGAGATTGCATCAGTAACTCTTCAGGTATTAGCCCAGAGAGGAAAGTTGCGGTTAATTGGGGGAGAAGGAGGGGAAGGGAAGTGGGATTATCCCTTTGATATTCACGACTCAAGGCTTCTGAGTCTTTGGGGGTCCCCAGGGAAGGCTTTGGGGAGACCAGAGGGAGCCAAAACCCTGGAATTTTTGGATGGTGGCAGCGAGATCAAATCTGAGCTGGTAATTAAGCTTAGAGGGGTTCATGCTAGCTTCTCAGGTTATGAACGCTAAGGTTCAAATCTGAGTAGGAAGCTACGACACTAGGTAATAGGCATCTATATAAGAAAAAACCCCAAATATTGGGAATGTCCCTATAAAATCGGGACATCTGGTCAACCTAAATCTACAGACACATCAGGATGCTTTCAGCATCCCAAGAAACCTAGGCCAGTACAGTGTGTGTGTTCAGCTTTGCGCTGTCTTCCATACACTACTCAGTGTGCCTAGGATTATTTTTCTCTCTTGGTACACAAGATGTGCAGGAGCGGCTCTGTTTTTTGCTGCCCCAAGCACGGCAGTCAGGCGGCCTTCGGCAGCACACCAGCAGGCAGTCTGCTGGTCCCGCGGATTCAGTGGCATTTCTGCAGGTGATCTGGCGGTCCCGCGCCTTTGGCGTACCTGCCGCCGAATTGCCACTGAAGCCGCGAGACCAGCAGACCTCCCGCAGGCAAGCTGCCAAAGGCTTCCTGACTGCCACCCTCACAGTGACCAGCAGGCTGCCCCAGGCATGTGCTTGCTGCGCTGGTGCCTAGAGTTGCCCTGGTAGAGTGGGAGCCACAAAGGGACATAGGCATTGCAATGGTGAATGTCACAGCTCCTAAATGTTAGGCACTAAGAAAAAATCACAGGAACAGAACTACGATCTGAGCTAGGCACCTGGGCAGCTAGGCACCTATTCAATGCATGAGGAGAGAAAGGAAAGTAGGAATGTGATCCATAAAAGCCAGTATGTGAGGTGGGGAGCTGCCTAAGCTAGCCAATGGGAGATGCCAACACGGGGGGGGGGGGGTGTACTTAGCCCCACCCCGTCAAAGACTTAGACACCTAAGCACCTCCCTGAAGCCTAGACATATCTCTGCTTATCAACCCACAAACAGGAACCTGCTGCCCAGAATCAGGTGGTTTAGGTGCCTATGCTGCTGCTTGAGGAAATGAGTGAGCCCTGGACTCACTCCACACAAAATGGGAGGCGAGATGGTGATGTCACCCCTTTAGCCCCATGGTTAGAGCACTTGCTTAGCATGTGAGATCCCAGTTTTCAATCCTTCCCCCCCTCTGGCAGAGAAGGGGAATTGAACCAGTCTTTCATCTCCCAGGCAAGTGCTGTAACCACTGGGCTAAAAGTTAAAGGTGTACCTCGTCATGTTCTTCTCTTCCTCCCCCACCCCTGATTTTGAATGGACCCAATTCAGTAAGTGACCTCTGAGCTTGTGAACTGGATCAGGCCCCGCACACAATTGAAGTGGCTGAACCCCTACCTTTCCTGGTTTATGAATCACTCTGGGGTGTATTGCAGGAGCTAGGCGTGTGGATGCCTAGAGAGAGGAAGCAGTGTACATGCCCAGAGTCTGCAACATGGGTGCCTAGGGAACTTTTACTTTAAAAATGTAGGTGCCAAATGAGTTTTGGTACCTAAAGGTTCAGTGCATGTTTTGTGGAGCCAAAACTGGGACTTCTGTTGACTAAACGCTTTTATGGATCTGGGCCCTAGTTTTATCTTTAAGTTCTCCTCTGAACGCACTGACTAAATTTACCAGCTTTAATCTACCACCCAAAGCATTATTTCTGAAAAAAAGGAGTGGCGTGTGGGGGTGGGTGGGAGGAAGCCACTACTAACAATGTATGCCACGCCAAGGTGATGTATTTCTCCTGTGATCAGCTGTGACTTTCTGGATTGGAATGGTAGGGTTTCGTCTGTAAACTCACTGGGGTAAGGGCTATGGCTACTTAACACGGTGTACAGAGCAGAGACATGCTGGGCTTGGCAAATAATAAATCCATGCATTCATGCTCCAGCTCACAACCTGAGCACAGGGGGAGGTCAGTATTTTACAAGTGGGAATGCTAGGGCAGAGAGAGCCAAGGTGATACAGAGGGGGAGGGAGGCAGGGACGGAATCCCGCCAACAGCTCCCTGTTCCAAGCACCAGCCCAATCTGCCTAGGGGCAGGGCTAGCTTGAAACGCCCCAGCCCATCGCCGCCTGGGGGAGCAGATGCCTTGGGGCCCACCTGACAGAGGGGAGGTGCTGCGAAGGGCCCTGGCCGGTGCCCTGGGCTGGTGCTGCTCTGTGCCCAGCCCCCAGCGCCTCCCCGCCTGGGCAGAGGGAGGCGCTGTGCTGTGCCCACCCCCGTGCCCTGGGTAGGGGGCGGCGCCTGGCTCCGGTGCACCCGTGTTTACAGTAGCGGCGGCGGCAGCGCTATTACCTGCATTACAGTAGCACCTGGAGGCGTGAGGCGAGCCCAGCGCTCCCCGGGCAGGCGGGGCCGGGCCGGGCCGCAGCGGCAGGAGCCCTCTCCCCGGCTGAGGTGCCGGTGCCGGTGCCGGTGCCAGGCTGCGCCGGGAGCGGGAGGATCGGAGCCACCCCCAGGCCCCGGCCGCTCGCCGGGCGGCAGGAGCTGAGCGGAAAACGGAGGCGTGAGGGGAGCTGCCGCCTCGGGGCGCTGGACGGCTCTGAGGAGCCTGTGCTGGTGATCGCCTGGCACCGCCCTGCCCCGCTCCCCCCGCCGGGCACCGGCATCACCCGGCACCGCCTTGCATCGCCCGTTGGCCCCCGAGCGGAGGATGTGACTCCCGTCGGTTCCTTCTGGCAGTGATCGGTGCTGCCCCCGGAGCTCTGGGCCTTGCAAGGAAGGGGAATCCTCGCCCACCCCCCAGCTCTCTCTCCCCCCCCCCCCCGCTTCTTCTGCTCTTGCGAGGACCAGGGGCTGAGCTCTTTATGGGGCAGTTCAACCCGGCCTGGAGAAGATGCCAAGGAAGGAGCTACCTTTGCCAGAGGGCTGGGAAGAAGCCCGGGACTTCGATGGGAAAGTGTATTATATCGACCACACCAACAAAACCACCAGCTGGATCGACCCGAGAGACAGGTATGAGGCCGGACCGGTTTGACTCCCTCGCTGCCATTCAGGGAAGCCAGACAGGTGCAGGGAGAGGTGTCTGTTCACCCAGCCACCGCCTGCCCTTGGGCCGGAGGGAAGAGGCAGTGCAGGAGCACAAAGAACCTGATGCTAAAGGGGCACCTTCTTGAGACCTAAACTGGGGCTCACTGGACTTCCCCCGACAGCTGGCCCAGGAGATAGCTGTGTTTGTTCAGCGTGTGTTGCTTCAGTTGCCAATGGCGCAGACCAAAGAGGCTTTATTACCAAGATTGGTAAAGCACTCAGCACTGGGTGCACGTTTACATGGCTTGGATTACTTTGATTTCCCTCCAAACCACTTCTCTTTCTATGCGGAGGGAGCTCTCACCACTATAGGATATACCGCCAAACCTGGGTAGTAAGCTCAGTGTTAGGGAACCAGCGCAAAGAGGCTGGAGAAAGTAATGTAGCTACCTTGAATTTTGCCTGATCCCCACAATCTTTTGTAAGGGCACTGCTAGGTTGGAGCTTGACTCGTAATACCTTTCCTATTGGTGGAATAAATATACCAGAACATATTTTCAGGGACTCCCTAGTGCTAATCTGCTACTCCTGGATAAGGTTTTTAGTAAACAAGTGATTTGTTTTCATTGATGAATAAATGCATTGATCAGCCATATCTATGTATTGATCCTGACTGGCACTTCTAAATGCTACTATAATAGATATTAAAAATGGTTAGGACTAAATTCTCTGTACCTCTCTGTGTGTGTGGGATGGGGACTTTACATTCATACCCAAGCCTGCAGTTTGACTCCATTGAGATGATTCAGTTTATAGTCTTTGGAGGAGGAGGGGGATTTCCACTCTTGTAACTTTGGCTACTAAGAGCCCTATTTATAATGTTCTTTTTGTCCTCTAATCATAAAAAGTGACTTCTTAAAGTTTTGATCCTTAAATACATCACGATGATATCTTACTATATAAAGTGTGACTTGGGGAGTTTACCTTGGAACGTCCTGGTTGCTTTAAATTTGTCAAGACTATTAACTTTCTGCAATTTTGGGCCACATTCTTCCCTAGTTAGACAGGTGTAACCTGACTGGTTGCCTTTATTATTTTTGCACTGCTGACACTCAGAGTTGACTTTAGCCTTTTGTTTATGTGTGTTAAACAGTGGAGAGCTAAGTGGCAGTATAACAGCTACTTGGTAACCATTAGAATGTTAATGAAAGTGAGAGACATCCCTTGGCTGATGTCATGACCTTCTAATTGTCCTGTATGCTATAGTGAACCTCTTGCTCAGCTCCAAAAGTGCCAATTGCTTGAAGAGTTTTCAAAGATCTGCTTTGATATGCTAGTAATGGTCCTCTTATATGTCTACCCTTCAAACTAATTTAAAATTCATAAAGCCACCACCTTATTCTCTTTCTTTTAAATCTATTTACAACCTGCCTCTGCCATGATGTCTAGAAATCATTTCTGTCTGGCATTGGTAGGGAAAGTGATCAGTTGAACTGTTTTATGTTTTCCTTAGCCTTTCCTCCATCCCTCAAACCTAGACTGTAAATTCTCTGTAGCAGGAACTATCTTTGTTGCATGATGTACAGTGCCTAGCATAATGGGATTCTGATCCTTGATTGAGATTTCTAAGCGGTATTACAAATATTTGGGGGAAGGATCTTTGTTCTGGCTTTTGTTTCCGATTTCATTCTTTTCACGTAAGTGTTTTGTCCCCTTTGTTATTTCAGTGCTCTTGCAGATCTGACATGCAAGCTATTCTTGCTATCAAACATATTGAAATCACTATTGCTATTTGCATTGTGCTAACATCCAAAGAATCCAGTCAGGATTGGGACCTAATTGTGATGTGCTCTACAAACACATAGTGACTATGGGGCAGTAGTGACTATGGGGCAGGGACTAACAAGCTAAGATCAGTGGTGATATTACTATATTATAGTATACCAGTGCTATACCATAGCACATTCTAGGTCTTGGCCCATCTCTTTAAAACAAAATATCATGACCTACATTCCTATAGGTTATTCATGGAGTCATTCATCTCCCACAGTGCTTTTCTTTTTCTCTGTCTCCTTGTATTACTCTTCAGCTTCCTTCTTGACCCTCTTTGCTCTGATGTGTGCACTATTCTTGTGTTGATCATTATTATAAATTACACTCAAGTATTAAAAGGACCTGCTGTGCATGACCATACCAGTTACTTTTCAAATGTTTTGTCTACTTAAGTCTGTAAGTCTCTCTTTAAAATTTTACAGTTAAAATTAGCAGCATATTATCAATTCAGTTTTCTTGCTAAACAATGGAAAAGTCACTCAAACTGTCAATTATATTTTAGGAAGAGAGAGAAGGTGAGGAGAGACAGATAATGTTAACAAATTTTAATTACTTGTATGTTTACTGCAACTGAAGAAGGAAACTGCGCCTCAAATACTATGTAAAAATTTCTAAATGCAATAGTGATCTACAGCTATAAAATTTCATACTTTGTACTTTGATGAATTTCAGGATTCTTTGACTTAATGAAACTATTTTTTAAAGAAGGTCATAGTCCAAAACAATTGTAACGAGCACAAGGTGTTACAGAATGCTGCTGTAATAATTTTAAATAGTTAAATGGAGTAAGTCTCTTAAGAGAATCTTTCCTGTTGTGTGATAATTTACAGGTCTGGTTCAAGCTAACTTTTTAAATTGATTATTCACCCCCACCCCAGCAATTGATTCTTTGTATCAGTCTTCCATTATATTTGTCAGGATGCCAATGCCCACACATTTGTTTGATTCTAGCTCAGTTATTCATCTGACAGCCAAATGTTTGTTAGCCATGAGAATGAATGATTTGTCCACTTCCTAACTTTACAGGATTTCAGGGAGCAGCTGCATTCCAGGAGTAGTCTTTTTTGTGCACCCTTATTATTCTAATGAAACTAAACAAAACCAAAAATTTGTTAGCACTTGTGAGGACTAATAGTGGCTTCTAAAAATTCTGGTCTTTTCCCATATAGGTAATCACAATAGAATATAAACAATTGCAATGTACAAATATGCACCTTATTTTAGGTGTGTGTGTTGTGCTACTGCAACAACATGAACTGTGTATTTACTACTGATAACCAGGTTTTCACTGTTTTCTACAAAACAACCTGATATATGAAATTTTTCAATGATATTATGCTAGAAATACGTATGGTACTGACAAGCCTTGAACCTGAAGCTGTTCTTTCACCGGTATGAGTTAGGAATAATTACTGAACATTGGAGTAACAGCAGTGTGAAACTGGTATGAGGAGGCCCACCAGGCCCTAGCGTATTTTCAGACTGAAATGATTTTTTACCTAGTACTGTTACAAGTAACCTTTAAAATTACTGTAACATAGTTCACTGCAATTGATAACGGTTTGTAAATAGTCAGCTTCACTATTTTTGGGGGGGAGAGGGGTCTTTCATGCAGCAAAAAGGCAGAGATCGTATATAAAAAAGTGGTTTGCTGTAAAACCACAGGTTGCAGTGGATATGGAGGCAGATAGGACTTAAAACTGCTTTTTGAACTCATTTCCTTTAAATTGGCCAGATTTCAAGTTGACAATGGTTATATAATATCTGGTCAATTCATTCAGCGAGCCACAACTGGTAACTAAAGATAAGAGACTCAACTTTTAAAGCTTCCCTAAATCCCTCTTTCCAGTTTAATTTAGTGTGAAGAAATATGATTAGGGATACTGTATAGGTGCAGTGCTTAAGTTTGTCTATATAGTTTTTGTTATATTAGTTGATGTTGGATTTGTAGTTAGATATGTTTTGTGTTAACTGAAGCTTGTTAAATTAATTATTACCGGAGTGTGTCTGGGGATGCAACATAATGCAGCACTGGGAAACTCTAGATACTTAGGAGAAGTGACTGGCAGAAAGAGGGTTCTATAATCATCTAAGAATCAGCTGAACTACTAGAGTTGATTGTATCTTCTGAAATTATCCAATTAAACTGTAGAATAGAATCTTTGGCAATTTTTTTCAACAGTCTGTCATTCTCCTGTCCATAAGAAGCATGGTGTCACAGCATCTTTTTGCTTATATGTACAAACAAGTGATGTATGACAGCACCAGAAGTTTTCAGAAGTTCACTCTCATGCTGGATAGAATGAGCCAAAAATTGTATGGTGTGCTGCAAGAGACATGCCTTCAAAAGCTAACCTGAATTTCAAAGCCCTGAAGGCTTCTGTAGACTTTAAAGTGATGAGGAAGGATGGTCTAACTCAGGAGTCCTCAAACTTCATTGCACCGTGACCCCTTTCTGACAACAAAAATTACTACATGACCTCAGGTGGGGGGACTGAAGCCTGCGCCCCACTGTCCCAGGTGGGGATGCCAAAGCCGAAGCCCAAAAGCTTCAGCCCCAGATAGGACACCTGTAACCTCAGTCCCGCCACACAAAGCTGAAGTCCTTAAGCTTTGGCCCCAGGTGGTGGAGCTCAGCCTTGGGCTTTGGCCCTGGGTGGTGGAGTTTGGGCTTGGGCTTTAGCCTTGAGTGGTGGGGCTTGGGCCCCGGGCCCCAGCAAGTCTAACACCAGCCAACCATTAAAAAATGTTCGCGACCCACAGTTTGAGAACCGCTGGTCTAACTTATTCTTTCGAGCCTCAGTTTTGCTGTGTCCTGTGTTACAGTGGTCCCTTCTGCCTTGAATCCATAGCTTTGGTCAGAACAGAAACAAGTGTGAGGGATCCATGTCTGCTTTCTCAGTTGGTCTCAATGCATTGCAGAAAGAGAGAGGTGTATAACGGGTGGGCAAACTTTTTGGCCTGAAGGCCTATCATAAGCATCTTTCCCAAATCTGGACCTTAGGGTCCACAATCTGGGTGCTTGTATGAAACTCCCCCAAGCTTATTACCAGCTTGGATCTGATCTCGCTGCCACCATCCAAATTTTCCAGGGTTTTGGCCCCAAGACTCTGAAACCATGAGCCTACAACAAAGGGAAATAACCCACTTCCCTTCCCTCTCTCTCTCCCACCCAGACTTTCCTCTCTGGGCTAACCTGGGAGTATTGATGCAATCTCTTTACATCACAATACCAAGAAGCATATCTCCTCTATTCC
>NC_133775.1:82133875-82185524 GCF_003597395.2 Chelonoidis abingdonii | reverse complement strand
GTCAATTGCTTAAAAGAAAAAATATGAATAAACAGCCGTATTCAAAAAGAGATACAATTTAAACATTTCAGCACACACACATGTAAATACAAAACAAAACATATAAAAGCCTATTGTTTTGCTACCTTTATACTTACAAGTGGGAAACTGAAGAAGAGAAGCTTACAGATAGAAAAAGATCCCCTCTCATAGCTGAGAGCCAGACAAAGACTCAGACCCCAAAAATTCCTTCCCTGACTTTGAAAAATCCAGTTTCCTGATTGGTCCTCTGGTCAGGTGTTTGGTTCCCTTTGTTAACCCTTTACAGGTACAAGAAACATGAACCCTTAGCTATCTATTTATGACAAGGCCACATCTGGGAATAGAAACTGTATGGTGGGCCATGAATACTCACAAAATAGGGGGTGAGGGCTCAGGTTGAGGGTGCGGGCTCTGGGTGGGGCCAGAAATGAAAAGTTCAGGATGAGGGAGGGGGCTCTGGGCTGAGGCATGGGGTCATGTGGGCTCTGGGGTGGGGCTGTGGATGAGGAGTTTGGGGTGTAAGAGGTGCTCTGGGCTGGGACCAAGGGGTTTGCAGTGCAAGGCTGGGGCAGAGGGTTGGGGCACCAGGGGAGACTTAGGGGTGTAGGCTCTGGGCGATGCTTACCTCAAGTGGCTCCCGGAAGCAGCGGCATGTCCCTTCTCCGGCTCCCAAGTGGAGGTGTGGCCAGGCAGCTCTGCACGCTGTCCTGTTTGCAGGTACCACCCCTGCAGCTCCCATTGGTCGTGGTTCTTGGCCAATAGGAGCCGCGAGGATGGCACTTGGGGCGGGGGCAGCATGCAGAGCGGAGTCCCTTGGTCTCCCCTACACATAGGAGCTGGAGGGGGGCTATGCCGCTGCTTCTGGGAGCCATGTGGCGCGGCCCCTGGCACTGCTCCCTGGCTCCAGCGGGAGCTCAAGGGCCAGATTAAAACAGTTGATGGGCTGGATCTGGCTCACGGGCCATACTTTGCGCACCCCTGGTGTATAAGGAGTGGAAGAACTTTTGAAAACTCCTATTTTGAGATTAAAGGACAAAGATTAAGAAAAAGCAACTATAATAAATTGCTTGCATGTTGCACGTATGGCATCATTTTACTAGCATACAAATGTTGTACAATACAAATATTTACCAATGCAAATATCTTAATATATATAAACAATGGATGTTCATATGATGGTAAATCTTCTCTTCCTCAGTCAACATAAGTTTTAGACTAGAAAGCTGTCAGGCATTTCAAATGGCCTGCTAAATTACTTCACCTAGTCAAGTGGCTTAGTCATAGTGTGTTTCTGCAACATGAAGTTGAAGTAGCTACTTATTTATGAAACTGTGAATGATGAATTCTTTCCTTAGGGCTAATTCAGGATTAGGCTTCCTACAGACTGGTGTTCCAGAGACCTGCATTATTCAATAATGCATGTTCCTGAAACGATCGTATTCTCTGAGTGACAGCTTCCTTTATGCTGATGCAGACCACTCAGCATACATCTTGATACAATGGCGCTAGAATTCTCATGGTCATTTTTCAAATGCAGAAGACATACCTGCATAGTAATTTAGGCCCTGGGTTTTAAGCTGTTTTTATGATTACCGCATTGTTTTTACATAAGATAACAGCAAAATCCCAGAAATGTGATAGTTCAGGCTGGTATCTGATCTCAAACTTAGCTGTAAGTCAGGAATTGTACCAGTACAAAATTAGCTTGATTTGAGACAAGAATTTCACTTACCTTTATAGAATAGAGAAGAGTGTTTTGATACCAACAAATGCGTCCGATGAAGTGGGTATTCACCCACAAAAGTTCATGCTCCAAAACGTTTGTTAGTCTATAAGGTGCTACAGGACTCTTTGCTGATTCCAACAAAGGTATTGTCCCTGGATCCTGCGAGGGAAATAAGGTTATTGTTCCATCTTCGGAGCCTATGACTAGCTGGAGGCTGATTAATCTGAAAGTCCCTTCCGCTCTGGAATGGAGAAGCAAGTTCCCCACTGCCTCCTCCAATTTTGGGTCCTCATCACAGTAAATAGTTCTATGCATTCATACCATGGTAAGGCTCACATGGTATGGCTCACAGTCTTCCAAGGTTACCTCAGAATGAAATCAGCTGGACTCTGATCAATTCACCTCTGATCACTAGGCAGTGAACACTGATAAGATTCTGGCCAGTTCTCACTCTTCTGCAGCAAAGCTGCAATAAGCATCAGAGGCATTAGAACTGTCTGTAGACTATGGAATACAACAAACATCAGTTAACCTTCCAAATGTGGAGTATAATCTCTGCAATCATAAAGGCTTGAAAGCCTTATAAATTGAGAGTTCAGATTTTGCAGAAGTTGATGTTTGCCTGGAATAGCTTTCTACTCCAAGTTCAAATGGATTTCCAAAATTTGGCTATATGATCCTACCAAACAGTTAACTCTTTGGAAAGGGGGTGGAATACATGACTAATAGAAGAAACATGCCATTTAGGGGAAATGTTGATGTTTTATTCACTACAGGTTGAATTTTCTTATACAGGGATTAAGATTGAAACAAATCCTTAGAATTTAGGAGTTATAGTTTTGAAAATGCTTGCTATGGAAGGGTTAGACCCAATATGTATCTATAGATTGCAATAGCCTGCATATAAATACATTTTTCAGGTTTGGTGTGATACTTCAGTGTGACTTGGCTCCTCTGTTTGGTTTTACTTTTCAAACAAAATTTCACAGCCATAAGTATAGCTCTGTGATTCACTGTCCATCTCTGCTATTGGCAGCTCAGTGAATTAATCTGCTTCAGTGGAATGCAATTAAATTTAGCTAACTAAAATGTGAAAGCTCTCCACATGCCTCAAAATAAAAGGGCAATGAGAAGCACAAACAACAAATAATGGTGCAGTGCTGATTTGCAAATGAAAACCAATAGTGTAAGAAGGAAAAATCTCAAAGATGTGGGGCATTTCTCCTCTGCTTTTGTTCCGTATCCAGACTACTTTCAGCATGCATACTAGAAGAAAGAAATGTGGTTTTTGCAGCTGCAGGCTTTCCTAACCTAATGCCTGCTGTTGCCCTTTTTTATTGGTAGCCAGCCAAATACCCAGTTGTAGTTATGTGAATCTGTTTCTCTCTCACATATACACTCTCCAAAGATAGTTGTTAAATTAATTATAAAGAGCAGTCTGTTTAAGTTACTGTTAAGAGCCAGGTACAGATTTCACAGGATTCTGAGTCTAACCCTGACTGTGTGGGTGATGAAGGGAACTGAGGACCCTTTCCTTTTCCCTATGTGTTCTTCAAGTACTGTGCTTGAATACAATTGTGTTTTTATTTTTTCAGAGCAGTAGGGTTGAGTGGGTTTGAACATGTTATGTGTGTACACACATGCTTGAAAGGGGAATATGGAAGGCAGAATTATTGAGACATTTAAGACATTGCTTAAACTAGAAACATTGAATCTTACAAGATGAACTGAATGTAATTGGTCAAAAGATGCTTCTAATTGAAGCAAGTAAGTGAATCAGAGCTTGAATGGGGAGCTAAAATCAATGTAACCTCTTCAGTTATGTAAATCGAACTTTCTTTTGGTTATCTAAGACTAACAAGACAAACCCCACATTGGAATTTGTGATCATTTTATGTGGTTGCAAAGACTACCTGTAGTACAGTGGTTCTGTTTTCAGTTGAGTATTAACACTGTCATATATGAGTTAGGGGAAGGGCATTACTCTTAAGCATATATCTCACAATTTACCCTCTGAAGTATACTGCTATGGCTTTTATCTTAACTATAGTAGCCTCTGTCACTAGTTTTGTTTCAGGATGATAAAAGCCTCATTTTTTTTCTCCTATGTTAGATTCATATTAATACTTGCTTAGCCCCCTCATTGCTCTCACTGCATGGCCAACTGATGAGGCTTTATTATATAAATATTAGTATTAAACAAGAGTGTGAGCAGAAATATCAAAAAATATTTCAATTCTGAGAGAGCTTCACCAAATTGAAAGAGGGTGGGTATAAGGACAAATCTTTCCTTTCCCCAGCTGGGATGTATATGTGTAATTCAGATGAAAGTTGCTGAAACTTGATTCTTTTCCAGACAGGTCCTTGCTCATTCTTAACTCTTTTGTTAAGAAATTAATAGCAATATGCACCATAGTCATATGGTAAATTGCAGGGAAGGCATAAGAATTTGCCTCTGTCTAGAACCTTAGCCCTGATCTATGCTAAAAATTTATGTCAGTATATCTGCTTTGCTCAGGAGTGTGGAAAATCCACACCCCTGAGTGATGTAGTTATGCCGACCTAACCTGCAGTGTAGACAGCGCTTTGTCGACAGGACGGCTTCTCCCATCGACATAGCTACTGTCTCTCAGGGATGTGGAGTACCTACGCTGACAGGCGGAGATAGCATCTTCACTAAGTGCTACAGTGCCTGTGCCACTGCAGCACTGTAAGTATAGGTAAGCCCTTAGTTGTAGTCTGGAGAAAAAATATCTACTTCCAGAATCCTTAATTTGTTATCGGTGACATTACTATCAAACACTCCCTCCAAGAGAACATTTCTCTTCCTTGCCTACTTATTTCCAGGAGATGATGCCTAAAAACTTCTTGTTTAACACTCGAGTCAGGTATTATACAACATCTCACTAGCCATCACTTTGGTGAAAACACAGAGTGACACTTTGGAAACTTTTTGATACATCTCCTTTTAAAAAACTCCACTGCTATGAGAGCACTAATATATTTTTGGAAACGTTTACATCAGCCAACTTCAAGACTGTGCTAAAAGAGTTACTTTGTCTGATATTCTCAAGAAGATTTCAAACTTGCTCCTGGGTAGTCAACTCAAATATGGTTGAAGGTCTATTAGAGCTGTCTTGTATCCAGACTTCACATTAAAGTGTTTGACCAGTGGCGAATTTAGAGTTAATGGGGCCCTGTGCACAGCTTCATGTTCAGCCTCCACCCCACCCCCCAGGACCAAGCCAACAAAAACAGCATTCTTTCTTAGCTGCCCTCCCCCCCATTTTTCATTCTTTTTTTCTTTGTCTTCATTCTATATTATACATAATGGGAAGTAAATGAAAATAAGGTGAGGTACCTTGATTGGGTCAGGGAGTTGGGGTGCCTAGGAGGGGTCGGGGGGCAGGCTCTCGGAGGAAGTTTGGGTAGTGGGTGCAGGCTCTGGGCTGGGTCAGGGGGTTGGGGCGTGGAAGGACGGGCGAGGGGTGTGAGCTCTGGGAGGAAGTTTGGGTGCAGGCTCAGCTGGGGAAGGGGGTTGGGGTGCAGGACAGGGGTAGAGGGGCAGCACTTACCTTGGGCAGCATGGCTCCCAAAGCGACTGGCACACAAACCCCTCTGGCAGCGGCTCCTAGGTGGGGCAGGCCAGGGGGTCTCCGTGTGCCTCTGCCCACTGGTGCTGCCCCTGCAATTTCCATTGGCCAGAGTTCCCAGCCAATGTGAGCTGTGGAGTCGGCACTTGGGGTGGGGGCAGTGCACGGAGACGCCCCCCTCCCAGAGACATGCCAGCTGCTTCTGGGAACGAAGTGTCACGGAGGGAGGGAAGCAGAGTGGGCAGGGAGCTGCCTTATCCCTGCTGTTGGCACCTCTCTGTGCGCAACCTAGGGGGAGGTGGGTCAGCAGGTCTCTGGGTGCTGCCAGGGGTACATGGAGACATGCCAGCAGACGGTGCTTCCAGGAGTGGCGTGGGGCCACCAGACATGACATGAATGCAGGCAGCCTGCCTGAGCCCTGCTGCTCCACTGGCCATGCCTCAGGGGCAGGTTGTCAGATATTTGTCCTGCTTTTTGGGTGCTTCCCTGTCATTGGGGGCCCTGTGCCACCACACAGTTTGTTTCATGGTAAATCCGCTCCTGTGTTTGACTAATAAATATTGAAAATACAGGATCTTTATATTATTTACATTATTACATATCTCTTGGTATGATTTCAAATCAGGACCGATGAACAGCTGACCAAATTGAGTAGTCTCAGCTCTTACCCACAATGAATAGTCACTTTGATATTTCCTATAGATAAATTCCTGATGATTATTAATAAAAGTAGCTAAAGAACAAGGCTTCGGTGACAGGAATTTAGAAATTTTGTCCAAAGCTGTCATGGTGGCCTGGATGAATGGGTGATTTAAAAAAAAAAAATTTGATGACCTAAATTTAGTTTTAACCCAACAGTTAGTAAGAATGGCTATATTTGCCTTCAGTTTTGTTTTTTACCAAGTGTTTGGATGGCCTATTGTTAACCCAATTGATCATACTTTTAATTGTGATGCATAATAATATTAAGATAAATTAGGGAAAGCTTGTCCAACTTTAAGATTTCACCTTTTGTCTTTTATATTTCCATATGAATTTTAATAGTGCTTCCTGCCATGTTTTTTATGTCCTATCAGGAATGTACTGAAACAAAACTAATAACTTTGAGAGGCTACATTATCTAGCCAAGAAGTTTCATGTTTGTTCCATTCCTTCAAGTTTCTTATTATTTTATTCCACAATAGAGGATAATTTGCCTTAAAAGGTTTCTGTTTTTTCTCCTAAATATTATTCCTAAATATTTTAAAGATTCCTTTACTCATTTAAATATATTTAGCTGACAACAGTTTATTTTGACTCTTTTGGGAATATTAATTCCTAAAATTTCATTTTTTGGTAGTTTAGTTTGGAATCTGATACCTCCCCAAATTCCAGAATCAATTGTTCTATAATTTTTAAGGATAATAGATCCTGCAACTATAACAAGACATTGTAAACATACAAAGCTATTTTGTGTTCTAATCCAGAAGATGTTTTGATGCTCTTTACCAAGAAGCTGTTTCTCACATTTACTGCAAAGGACTCCATTACCAAAGCAAACAAAAGGGGATTAAGTGGGTTTAGTACCTCCAGACAAATTAAAAGGAGGAGATTGATGACCGTTAAAGCAGATGCTCAAGGATAAGCATACGGGGCAGGGCCGCCCAGAGGGGAAGGGCAAGGGCAAGTGGGGCAATTTGCCCCCACAAGAGTTTTTCAGGGCCCCTGAAGCGGGGTCCTTCACTCGCTCCAGGGGCCCCGGAAAACTCTCACGGGGCCTGGGAACTCAAAGCATCTTCCGCGGCAATTCGGCGGCAGGGGGTCCTTCCGCTTTGGGACCCGCCGCCGAAATGCTGGGTCTTCGGTGGCAATTCGGTGGCGGAGGGCCTCCCGCTACCGAAGACCCCAGGCCTTCTGAATCCTCTGGGCAGCCCTGATACATGTCTGTAAAAAACTGACGTCTAAAACCAAACCTTGCCAAAATCTTCCTTGGGTACTCCCACTCCAGCTGGTCAAAGGTTTTCTCAGTATCCAAAGAAAGCAGCACTCAGGAACAATTGCTAGAATTAGCATTATAGATCAAATTTGGAGTTTTTCTGCTATCAGCAAAAAACCCAGAACGGTCAAGGTGAACATATCTGGGCAAGATGACCGTCAGTATGTTTGCTAGTACCCAAACAAAAATTTTAGTATCCATATTAATTTGAGAAATAGGTCTGTATAATGAATAGTTGTTAAGCTCTTTTCCTTCTTTAGGAATGACCACATTTTTGTCTCTTTCCATGAAGCTGGAATCTCGTTCCCCTGCAATATACCATTAAACAATTCCGTTGAAATAGGGGATATCACTTGCTTCAGAGCTCTATGCTCCCCAGAAAACTCGTCGGGACCTGGAGCTTTGTTGGATTTTAAATTCCTAATTACAGCTTCATCTGGAGCAATTTGCCCATCAAGAGCTGCCACATCATCTTCTGAGAGCTGACGTTGTTTCATGCTTCTCAGGTATCTATAAGTTCAGGATTTGGATGTTCTGAAGTGTGCAAAGTACGGTAAAAGTTAGCAGACATTTCAGAGATCTGTTTGATGCCAGTTCCTAAATCTCCTTTTTTATTTCTAATCAGTGGGATGGCTGATTTATCCTTTTTCTTAAACTTTCTGTTTAAAAGTCTGTCAGTTTTATTTCCCTTTTCATAGTATTTTTGTTTTAAGTGTTTGCTCAGCCTTACCTGTGTGGTAACAGGTTAATCTTCTCTCTTACCTCTTATAGCTTTCTTGCAATTCTTGTCCTTGCACCCAGTACAGCTTGAGCAGTTTTAAGGAGCCATCTCTAGATCTACTTCATTCCTTTCATTGTGGCATCTGTACTGAACCGGGCACCAAAACTACTAATGGTGTAAATGTTTGGGAGGTTAACTGTCAATATGCAAACTATCTTGAAGTACTTAGTTGCCTTCAGTAACTGTGCTATCTCAGAGAGAAAGCATTTGTGTGTTAATTAAGTTTATTTTATTGAATAGTCAGTACTGAAACCATACAGATGCCCTCTGACTTATGCAATGGTTCTGTTCCGGAAAGCCTCGTGTAACTCGAATTTTGCATAAGTCGGAAACATATACCTGTATGTTATGCAAAAATTTCCGCAACTCAAAAATTCTATTTCTGGTTTATGGAATTTTTTCCGTAAGTGTGAATTTGCATAAGTTGGATCTTGTGTAACCCGGGGAGCGTCTGTACTAACTTGCCTCAGTCCATCTTTTGTAAAGTTTCCCAAGGTTCTTTTTTTCTCTTCTGTATGTTGCCTTTTGGATGATCTTATATTAAAGTGGCCTTTCCTATTGCATACATTCTGATAGCATTCAAATATTTGTGAATATGCTTCTTACTTTGACTTTTCCTATTTGTTGCCTACATCCAAGCAGAAATGCCTAGAAATACTAAAGTTGAGTCAAACGTCTATACTTTTCCTATTCTTTAGGGCAGTCAGTCCAAATTCAGTTTGCTTAAATTAGCTTGAGTTTGTTCACGTTTCACAGGCAGGACATATGTGCTTTACACCTGCATCTCATGTCACTAACCTGTAAGATGAACTGACAATGTTATCTCTTCAGTGCATCTAGGGTAAGGTTCATGCTTAATCAAAGAGATGCTGCTTCGTTCTTTAACAGCTGTAATATTAGGGCATGGCTACACTTACATTTTTGCAGCGCTGGTAGTTACAGCTGTGGTCGTACAGCTGTGTAGGGCCAGCGCTGCAGTGTGGCCACACTGACAGCGACCAGCGCTGCAGTGTGGCCACATTTGCAGCATTTGCAGCGCTGTTGGGAGTGGTGCATTGTGGGCAGCTATCCCAGCGTTCAAGTGGCTGCAACGTGCTTTTCAAAAGAGGGGGGTGGGGTGGAGTGTGACAGGGAGCTTGCGCGAGAACAGGAGTGGAATTTTTTGGAGCAGACACTGTGACCGCTCCCTGGCCTGCAAGTTCAAAAGCCGGGGGAGGTACGGGGAGTGGAGTGTGACAGGGACGTCGGGGAGACAGAGAGAGCGGATTATTTGGAAGGCAGACAACTGTGAAGCTCCCCTGCCTTGCAAATTCTGGGCCATTTCCCACCCCTCTCTCAATCACTCTTAAAATGGTAAAAAGGCTTCAGACCAGTAAGCAGCTCTATGGCGGACTCCTCTCCCTCCCCCTCCTCCCCCCGCCGTGCTGTTTGTCTCCTCAAGCAAACAGCTGTGAACATTCCAAAGCCTCGGCTCGCTCGCTCGCTGCAGCACAGAGCAGCTGTGTTTGTTTTTTAGATAAGTAGCTCCGGGGAGTATCTTCCGGTTTGTTGTATACAGGAATTGTGGGATACCTCCTAATACCCTGGAGGCCAATAACAGCGCTGGTGAGTGTCCACACCTGATGAGCAGCGCTGCATCAGCAGCGCTGGATTCGCTACACCCGTAGTGGACCAGGTGTACAGCCAGTGCTGCAGGAAGGGAGTTGCAGCGCTGGCTGAGCTCTGTAAGTGTGGACACCTGGTAAGTTGCAGCGCTGTAACCCCCTCACCAGCACTGCAACTGCAAGTGTAGCCAAGCCCTTAGAATGTTGTAAAGCTCTTTAGTCAAGCTTTACACTATTCGGACATGAACTTCGTTCAGAATGTTGCCACCTATTTTCCTCTGATCTGATCATATAATGTTGCCTCTCTCAGACTTTCACTTGTGTATTATAATTTCTGGATCTGTTCAGCTAGAGTTTATGTGTCAGGAGAGTTCTTTCGTCCAAGCATCTGTTTATTTCCTTCTTGAGTATATTCACAACATTAGCTTCTGTTGCTGCCTTTTATTATCCCAATTTTTCACACATGACCCCTCAGCATAGGAAGGGACACATTCAGAAGTTGACTACATAGGTGTAACTCCATTAGCTTGCATTGCTCTGAATGTACCCCATGTAGCAGAGACCAGAATCTCTCTAAATAGAGAATTCAGTATAAGTAGGGCATAGCTTTAAGGTGGAATAAGATTTGTCACTAATTCACTTTGAGTGAGAAGTCGTTGGACTACACCTGTTGATTCATTTTTGAAGTTATTTCTAGCCATATTCATGTTGGCTGAAATCAACAGAACTACTCAGAGTATTTTCCTACTCAGAGGAATTACCATACTGACTGAGACTCAAGATCAATCTAGTCCACTATCCTATCTCTGATAGTTGCCAGCACTAGATACCTCAATAGCTTCTTATGGCAGTGAGTTTCACAATTTCATTACACATTGTATAAAAAAAAAATATTTTGTTGAGTTTGCATTTCCCACCTTTTAATTTCACTGACTGTCCTCCTGTTCTTTTGAGACAAGGAAAATAAAAGCTCCCAATATACCTTCTCTAGACCATTTGTTGTTTTACATACTTGTGTCATGTCCCCACTTCATCTCTTTTCTATGGTGTAGTCCTCTCAGTCTCTTCATATGACAGTTTTTCTAGGCCTCTTATCACATTTGTTGCCCTTATCTGACCCCACTCCTGTTCAGTTTCCTTTTTGAAACCAGACCTGCACACAATATTCCTGATGAGGCCATAGCATTGATTTATATAAAGGTAACTATAATTTATGTATTATTGACTAGTCCATTCTTTATGCAACCTATCATCTTGTTTGTTACTTTGATCACAGCTGCATGTTGAGCCGAGTTCTCATCAAGATGTCTGTAATGATGCTCATGTCCCTTTCTTGAGTTGATACAGTTAATTCAGAACCTTGTCAGATGTAAGAATAGCTTATGTTTTCCGCTCCAGTGTGTATTACTTTGTATTTATTGACATTGAATTTACTTTGCCAAGGTGTTGCCCATTCACTTGACTTGTTTGATCCTGACTAAACTAAATAACTTACCCACCTGAAAAATTTTGCTTCCTCACTCCATGCCTCTCTTTTGAGATAATTAATAAGTATATCAAACCACACAGAACGTTGTCTGGAATCTTGACGCACCCACTCCTAGTCTTTCTCTTTTTCTCTCCCAGTGATTGTTCCATTGTGGATAAATACCTAAATAGTCATTAGACCAGAAAAAAAGAGGGGGAATGACTCTGTAGCCTTCTAGTTATGTTACCAACCTGGAAGGTGGCAGACCCAGGGTCCAGTCTCCCTGTTCTAATCACTCTTTCATGATTTACCCACAGTGCAGACAGCATCAACAGAGGACTAAGGAAGGCCCACGTCAGAATATCCCATTTCTCAGTGGCTAGAGCATGTCTCCTGTGAGGTGGAAGACCCCCGCTAAAATCCTTTCTCCCCTGGTGGCAGAGAAGGGAGAACTGAATTTTGATCTCCTTCATCCCAGGCAAGGTCTCTGATCACTGGGCTAAAAGTTCTAAGGTGGGTGGTGGCACCGCCATCTTCTCCTCTGGCTAGATTTTGAATGGGACCTGATCTGGTAGATGGCCTCTGAGAATACCTCCCCAAATACCTACAATTGCTCTACGGATTAGGTGGGAGATTGGCAGCTGGATGCCTTGAGGGAAGCAGTAGTTTGCAGGCTGATGCAGAAACATGGTTACGAGTGAGATGTAGGTACCTATAAGGTTCAGCAGCAGTTTTGTGGATCATACTGGAGCCAAAACAGGGAGTTAGGCACCTACACCAAGGACATAGGTACCTAAGTACCTTTGTGAATCAGATCTCTAGTCTATTTTTGATTGTTTTTGTTTAATTCCTTTATCTGACACCCTAGTGACTTTACAGAATTTACCTCCATTCTTATCCTTTCCCTGTTCTAGTTCATTTGTAATTCGCACCTTAGCTGTCATTGGATACACAGATGCCATTGTGTTACTCATTCTTTTAACAGATGTCTGTCTGACTTAAGTGCTCCTCAGCTCTCATTTGCTTCCCCCTAGCTCCTCTACCCTCAAGCTATTTATTTTACATTCCAGAAGACTAGTTCTATTTTAAAACAGAGACCACCCCTCTGTCTAGGCTCCACCTTCTTCCAAATGTACCTCAGTACCTAATAAACCCCTCTTCTTTCTACCATCTCCAACCATACAGTAAGATGCTGAAGGTCCTGCTATATAGTTGGACCAGTGCATGTAACCGGAAACATTTCAGGGAATCTACTTCTGGAGCTCTGGACCTAAAACTTTTACCAAGGAGCCTATATTTAGCTTTCAGGTACTCTCTCCTACTTTTCCCTATGTCATTGGTACCAACGTTCATCATGACAACCAGTTCCTCTCCAGCTCTCACTAAAAGACTGTGATGTTTCATACATGTCTGCTGGGAGAAAAGGTGACAGGTAAGTCATCAAGCAGTTGTCACAATAATCACTGTTATGGTTGCAAGTCTAGCTGCACCCTTGATTTCTCTCTGGTCTCTGAGTTCACTCTCTTTAGATCCCAAGTCACATGCCTTACGGTGGGTGGAATCCTGTGATTCTCCCATTCTTAGATGGATCTGTCATCCTGGTCTACAGTACTCTGTGTATCCACTTGCTTGCCCAGCTGGTCCAACTGGGTTTGTGCACCTGTGGGTCTTCCCCTTGACTGTGAGTCTGTGACTAGTGGCGTAATGAC
Organism: Chelonoidis abingdonii; assembly: GCF_003597395.2. NCBI lineage: Eukaryota > Metazoa > Chordata > Testudines > Testudinidae > Chelonoidis > Chelonoidis abingdonii. Next base: position 82,172,647 of record NC_133775.1, on the reverse strand, counting down.
TCAGAAAAACTTTCTTAACGCAAAGTATTGTTTAATCTTCTCAGTAGGAGCAAAGCATAACAGAAGTGATTTTTAAAACAAAAGTTTTACACACATATTTGGGGATCTGGGTCTGTCTTTCCCCTTAACCACCCCCCTCCCCTTTTTAAATCCAGCCTAAGTTCACCCCACTCCCACACTTGGACCTGTGGCCCAGAAACAGCTGGAGCTCTGCAGAAGGGGATCAAGACAGTTCATCAAAGAAAATGTCTCTTGCATAGTCTCTTAAGCATTGGCCAATGAGTTGCTATCTGAAACCATTACAGACTTCTCTGCCTGTGTGCGGTTAGCCGTTTCTTGAATTAACTCCAAGTTTCCATATAGTAACCCTCTTACAACAAATTGTATTCCTAAACTATTATAGGCAGCTCCAAATCTGTCACAACTACATACCCAGTCATCTCAGTTCTTGACTGAATGACCTATCATCACAGCCTGTTTCTTCATTTTAATTCCATCCCCTGGAACAACCTCCTTGATGCATGAGGAATTGTTATTCTTTATTATCCCAGATTGAAGGAGAACTTTCTTGAAGGGTATGTGTCCCTCAATTCCACTTCCCCAGGTCTCCAGTTGAGCAAGCCAGTTTCATGATGGAATCCTGTTCTGAGGTGAGCCTACTGAATAATATCCCTAAGCCATATATTTAAATAGTTCTGTCCCACTCTTCTTTCAGCTCAATAACACTGCGCTCTACAGACCATGAGCTGCTTGCACAGGGGGCATATATAAACCACTTGGCCACAAAGGAAGTACTGGTATGTCCTGCACTCTGTGCAATAGATTGGGTAGCACTCATTCTAATTAGTCTGCTGCTGGTCACCTCCTGCAAAATAAAACTGTTATTTTTAACTCTGAGTAGAGATGGATTTAACTTTTGTGAATTGTTAACTATTCAGAGGAACTGTTAACTATTCTCCATGCATCTGAAGAAGTGGGTTTTTTACCCATGAAAGCTTATACTCAAATAAATCTGTGAGTCTTTAAGGTGCCACCAGACTCCGCGTTGTTTTTGTGGATACAGCCTAACACAGCTACCCTTCTGATATTCAGAGGCAAGGTCTTAGTATAAAGGTTTTTAATTTCTCAGTCTACTAGCCTATTATTCATTAAATTTAGAGCCTGCTTCTCCATGATGCCTAATGCCACTTAATCCAAGCTCCCCTGTGCTCCTCCATCTGTTGTCTATTCACTCTGTCTGGGGCCTCTCTTCACTCAATGTGAGAGGTGGCAAAATCTGTCCCTAAAGACTGTTGGATGGCGCCTCAGGCTTAGTGCTCAAAATCTGTTCTTCTGTTTCTTTATGTAGCTCCTTTCTTGATGTAGGCTTACATTTATTTTAATGTACAAATGTTTGGGGATTTGACTTGGTCATCTGGGGTATTCTTTTCTGATTAAGAGTACAATATTAAGATAGGGAACTTTTAAATTAGAAATGTATTCACAAACAGATCTGCAATGAAATGTCTAAATTAGTTATTTCTGTTTCAATATAGACAAATGCTTAAGTATATCTTAATGTTTCACTTTCTCACTACTTTTAATGCCATGTTTAAAACATATTTCAAGTCTCTGTGAAACCCCCTGATGTGGCTACATTAAATGCACTATACAAATAGAAGACTATACTTGCACAGTTCATAAACTTGTTTCTTGTATTTGGAACCTGTTTAAATCATTTTTTTAAAAGCAAGAAATTAAAGATCAAAATAGACTTTTTTGTGCATTGGATAGATAGGCTAACGAGGATAAACAGGCTATTTGGAGAAATGTTATAGGATTTCTGTTATGATCAATGGCCTATGAATATGCTTGTGTAATTAACAAACCCTTTTAAAGATTAAACCTCTCCATCCAAACTCAGTACAAATAAGTGGCCTTCCTGTTGAAGTTGATGGCATCCTAAGGAGATCAATCCTTCACTGGTAGAGGAATGGACTAGAATGACCTGATAGACCTCTTCCATCTCTAACTTCTGTAAACTTGATAAAAAGGGTCTACTCATTTTGAAAAGCAAACCATTTTCACAAGAATAGCCAGTAACTCTTTGATGGGATATCTGAAGCAGAAACTTATAGAAAGTGTTTACTGTTATGTGTATATGCAGCACATAGTGGGGGATTATTAATCAATACAGTAAAATTCTACTTAATTAGAACTCCTGGTTATCGATTCAGTTAAGCAAGTCTCCCCATCTAAGGTACTAGCAAATCTCACCAGTGACATATCACATGCTTCCCATGAACCATACGAATGTCTAATTACTGAAGGAATTGAATCAGTAATACATAGTGTATGTACATTTTAAGTGCTGTAGAATGGTGCAATGGACCTATTCAGAGGTTCATTACAAAACTCAGTGTAAAAGGTTTATGTTTTCTCCTAAACAATGAGTTTCAACATTTAGTGTATTATCTACTAAATATCGAAGTTCAGACACGTGAGAGAGGAAGGAAATAATATTCTGGTAGCTGAAGAAAAAACATGCAGGTGTAGATTGTCCTTTGTGGGAGAAACATACCCATGGTGTGGAAGGCCAGTAAAGCCTTCTCTACCTCTTGAACCCTGTGTCATGAGTGTGGGCACAATGTTCATGCGGAGGTGAATCTGCTGGACAAAGATCAGTCTGGATACCTTTATCGTTTTATATCTGTCTTTAAAAACATTGTACACTGCACTCTGTCGTATGACTTAAACTACAGTTGATGACTCCAAGGACTCAGCATGTCCATTAAAGGATTTTTCTGTACTCTGGAGAATGTCAGTTACTAGCCTTTACCAGGAGAAATCTACTTACTTGCAGTGTAAATGAAAACATTGTTATTGACTTTTGAGCCAGGATCTCAGAGAGTCTGCAGTATGAACAATAGCATCAAAAGGGTCTTTTTGTGGTAATTGGAAGGGGACAAAAATTTCATGTGACTTGTCTGACAAGGCAGCCTAACTGGTGAAAACATGCATACTGTGAGTGTATATATTTTCTCAAATTAGTTTATTGTGCAAAACGTTTTGGCTATATATGCTTCCAATACTTGGTTTTCTAAAAACCCAAAAAATATAAATATAAATGCTTCAGAGATTTTTTCTAACTAAAAATCTAGAGTAGCAAACGAGTTCTCACAGTAAGTACTACCACATCAAGGATGCAAACACAGAATAATATTAGCACCTGATGCAACGCTTTAGCAAAATCTAGTTCAACTGTGCATAGTAGCAGATGCGCCTTTAAATGGGCAGGTGAGTATCTGAAGCAATGAAATAGAAAGGAAGAAAAGATGAAGTGGATTGGGGGATGGGCTGTTTCAGGAGTTGGTAATCCAATAGGACACATAACTGTACGATAGGTAATCAGTGTCCCTGATCTAGCAGGGGAAAATCCACAACTGTGAATACCTCCTAGAGTTGTGCTACCCTCCAGACTATGAACTGACAGACCCAGAGGAGCGTAGGTCAGGTCTCCAGTAGGAATTTTTACCTGTATAATAATGTTGGTTAGGATTGTGAATCTTTTTACAATATTTTTATATTAGCAAAACTCCCAGGGTGGATGCAGTTATACTGGCTAAAAAGCTAAATGGAAACAAAAAGGCTGGTCTTATTCTAAATAAGAGTGTCCATGAAGAATTTAGGGTTGTCAGGTGTCCAGTTTCTGACTGGAATGTCCAGTTGAAAAGGAATCCTCATGACTCCGGTCATCCCTGCTGACCGTGCTGTTAAAAGTCAAGTCAGTGGCACAGTGGGGCTTAGGCAGGCTCCCTGAAGCAGCGGCATGTCCCCCCACTGGCTCCTAGGTGTAGGGGCAGCCAGAGGGCTCCGTGTGCTGCCCCCACCCCAAGCTCCGCAGTTCCCATTGGCTGAGAATTGCGGCCAATGGGAGCTGCATGGGTTGTGCCTGCGGACAGGGCAGTGCACAGAGTCACCAGGAAGTGCTTCTGCATAGGAGCCAGAGGGGGAACATGCCGTTGCTTCCGGGAGCTGCTTGAGATAAGCGCTTCCTGGAGTCTGCACCTCTGACCCCCTCCCAAACCCCTGCCCTAGCCCAAATCTCCCTCCCCCCCATCGCTCTCTAAACCCCTCCGTCCTGGTACTACAGGCTGTCTGTATCTGTGTAAAAGGTGGTTTATTTTGTTGTGATGGAACTTTGGATGTTCATTGGCCAGTTGGAAGATCTTACCTGTATGCTGGATTATATAGCCAGCATTGAGAATTGGAGTCTCATCCTATCTTGTCAGATCATCCACTCAGGTAAGTTGGTGGCCATCCACATAAGGGTAAAAATGTAACAATTTGCTTCCTTGTGGAGGTTTAAGATTCTTTTTTGGCACTTGAATGGGAGTCAGAGGAGGAAGGGTAAAAATAAAGCCCTCTTTCTTCTTGGATTGAAATCTAAATGGAGAAACTCTTGACCTATGGGTAGACATCTGTTAGCCATTATTTTTGTTGGTGGGGGGCAGGGAATAAGAACTGAGATAGGCTTGATACCCTAGCACTTCTGGGTTTATAGGTATTAGCACTGTGACTTCCTCATGCTTTCACCCTGCTTCAGAAGCCAATCTCCAACCTTTCTCCAAGTTTTTAGAACAGTAGTATTTGATAGTGACTCCTCTTGCAATGTGTTCAGAGATATGAATGATGAAATTTATATTGGGGTTAATGTGGAGTCAAACACTTCTAATTATCCACTTTACATGAGCTCCCCCTTTTCCCTTCTTCCCACCCCAACACCAGCACTTTGTCTATGCTAGCAAAAGTGAGACCTATAATGCTCCATCAGTGCAGTGAAGCTACGCCAGTGTTAGGAATGATAGATGTTATAATGTAGAAGTGAGTAAATTATGTCTGTCATTTCATGCATGTCATTTCTGTCATGAGTTACTACTGTGGGGCTGTGCTGCTGATAAACTAGAGCCCCTAGTTCCTAGTGTAGATGTACTCAACATTTCAACCCAGCTCTCTCATTCTGGATCTGTCGACACTGCAATTAGACACCTGCAGCTATCTCATGATAGCTGACTCTGGCTCAGGCTAAGGGGCTGTTTGACTGTGGTGTAGACATTTGGGATTGAGCTGGAGTCCGGGCTCTGGAACCCTGTGAGGTGGGTCATTCAAACAGTCCCTTAGCCTTAACCCCACAAGTCTTAGTCAGCTAGCATGGATCAGCCAGGAGTTTTTAATTGCAATGTAGGCATGCTCTCTGTCTCTAATGGTATTACCTGCTTCTCTTGAACAACTCTACAGAGAAATACTTGGACCAATTTCCCCATGATTCTTTTTCCCTTCCACTGATGTCAGATGGAGTTGTGAGTGCCAGTACATGTAGAAATCTGGACCTAAGATGTGTCAATTTGGACACCCAAAATTTGGCCCCCCTTTTTTTTTTATGTCAAGAAGACACACTTGGGGCCTGATCCTGTTTCTGACTCCTTTGGTTTCTTTTGATCTCTGAAGGAGGCTACCAGCCTTAGCCAGCTGAGGCAATGGTATTTGGTCCAAGAAGCAATACTGGACCCAGCCTGCATAAATAGAGAGCCATTAGACTTGCGGTCAAAGTGACATTCTGAACAGTCACAAGTGGTGTTTTTACAGTAACCACCGGGAAACACACAGAATGAGAAATATGTTTACACTACTGTTGGGTTGTAGATGTACTTCTGCACTTTAACCCTTGTGTACCATATTGATTCTTCATGGTGTCTGGTTTAATGGACTTATTGTGGCAGACTAGCATCTGTGTGGATCTCATTGTTGGCCTCTTGGGGTGTGTGTACATTGCACTGTAAACCCAGGGGTTAGTGGGACTCAAGTCAGCTGACTTGTGTTAGGGAACCCTGGACTTGAGTGTCTGTGCTGGTTTTTTTAATTCATATTAAGACTTTTCTAACCTATGCCTAAATCTGAGGCTTTGGCATCCACACTGCAGCATGCATACCCGAGTCAAACCAACCATATTCTGGAGTCTGTAGCAGGGGTAGGCAACCTATGGCACGCATGCCAAAGATGGCATGCAAGCTGATTTTCAGTGACACTTACACTGCCCAGGTCCTGGCCACCGACAGGGAGGCTCTACATTTTAATTTAATTTTAAACGAAGCTTCTTAAACATCCTAAAAACCTTATTTACTTTACATACAACAATAGTTTAGTTATATATTATAGACTTATAGAAAGTGACTTTCTAAAAACGTTAAAATATATTACTGGCACGCAAAACCTTAAATGACTTGGCACACCACTTCCGAAAGGTTGCCGACCCCTGGTCTATAGTGTCCTCCCAAAACATGACTGCTGTAGCCCTATGACCATGACACGTTGTGGGCAAGCTTTACTGCCTGCTCTGCACATTACAGGAAGTTTGAACAGTCCACCAACACAGTCTGCAGAGCAACCATTTTGGCTGGTGAGCTCCCAGCTACCAGATGGAGCCAGCAATGTGGAGAAGGCACCATTTGAAGAAATTCTCTTCCTTGTGTTTTCACTCCTGTCTCAGGAAACTGACAGAGCATCTGTAAGGTGCTAGTGGACATTTTGGTGCTAATTTCTGTCCCACCAAAGGTACCTGACAGATTTCCTGATGGAGCAGCAGCAGGAGGAGGAGGAGTACCCTGGCATGGCAAATTTGCACTGAGCAATGCAGCTTGATACAATTGGCATAGCTGCTGATGCTCCTTGCATAGGCCAGCTTTTATGACGCAGGGCAACAAACACTTGTTTGTTGCCCTGCGTCATAAAAGGCTGGCCAGGGCAACAAACACTTGTTTGATGGTGGGATTACATCATCACGAAGACCTGGAATAACCAGCAGTGAGTCCAGAACTTTTGCATGAAGAAGGCTATATTTCTGAAGCTTTGTGAGCAGCTTGTCCCCATCCTCCAGCATAAAGAGAGACAGCTGAGGTCACCCTTGCCAATCCAGAAGTGAGTTGCTAAACTACTTGTCCCCTGCTATAACCAGTGTTCCCTCTAATTTTTCCCCACGCATGTGTGGAATGAATTTTGTTATGTGCACTGATATGGACATGATGTGTGACACATCACCTCCATATTGGTGCGCATAACAAAATTCATGTGGCAGGGGTGGGGCTGAGGGGTTTGGCATGTGGGACGGGCCTCAGGGCTGGGGCATAGGGTTGGAATGCAGGGGTGTGTGTGCAGGCTCTGGGGTGGAGCCAGGGATGAAGGGATCAGGGCTGGAGCAGCGGAGTGAGGGCTGTGGGGTCGGATGGGGATGAGGGGCTTGGGGTTCAGGCTGCCCTTGGGCTATGGTGGGGAGAGAGGACTCCCCTTGGCTCTTTATTCCTTGCAACAGCACTTTGCCTTGGCTTCTCTCCTCACCATGGCAGCTCCTGGATTCGGGCACTTCTCCCCTGGCCATGGCAGGTATGGTCTGGGTTGGGGCCGGGGGAGGGCACTTCTCTCCTGGCCACGGCAGGTCCGAGGATGGGCTGAGGCTGGTGGGGAAAGGTGCCTCTCCCACTGCAGCAGGTCTGGGGCTTGGGGAGAGAGCTTAGAGGGAACTTAACTGGCTACCTTTGATTGCTACAGATCCATTGCCAGGTTGGTGTTGGAAAGTCAGCTGTGGGTGAAATGGTAGCATAGGTAACTGAGGCAATCAGACATGTGGTTTACTCCAAGGTGGCAGGCATTAAAGGTATTTCGGAGGTAATTGCTAGCTTTGAGAAAATGGGGTTCCCGAACTGCACCAGGAGTCGTGCCCATAATTTGATCTCGTCAAGGAGCAATTGAGTACATAAACAGCAAAGGGTACTGTAACAGCTTGGATCAAAGAATCCCCCTTGGGAACTGCCAACTGATGTGCCAAGACTACTACTTCCCCTGCTTTCCTTGCCAGTTCAGGACTCCAGCACCTTGTCTTGTTGAGCCAGACATGCCAGTCTGCTCCAACACAGACCCAGGGTCTAAACCAGATGCCCCAAAGCTGCAGACTTAACTGAAAGCAACTTGAGAAGTGTTCCTGTCTTTAACACTCAGATGCCCAACTCCCAATGGGGTCCAAACCCCAAATAAATCTATTTTATCCTGTATAAAGCTTATACAAGGTAAACTCATAAATTGTTCCCCCTCTGTAACACTGATAGAGAGATATGCACAGCTGTTTGCCCTCCCTCCCCCAGGTATTAATACATATTCTGGATTAATTAATAAGTAAAAAGTGATTTTATTAAATACAGAAAGTAGGATTTAAGTGGTTCTAAGTAGTGACAGACAGAACAAAATAAAATAAAATATGCAAGTCTAAGCCTGGTACAGTAATAAAACTGAATACAGATAAAATCTCACCCTCAGATGTTTCAATAAAGTTTCTTTCACAGACTGGACGCCTTCCTAGTCTGGGGACAGTCCTTTCCCCTGGTACAGCCCTTGTTCCAGCTTAGGGGGTAGCTAGGGGATTTCTCATGATGGTCGCCCCCTTTGTTCTGTTCCACCCACTTATATATCTTTTGCATGAGGTGGGAATCCTTTGTCCCTCTGGGTTCCCTCCCCTCTTTCTCAATGGAAAAGCACCAGGCTAAAGATGGATTCCAGTTCAGGTGACATGATCACATGTCACTGTAAGACCCCAAGCCTTTATTCCTCCCAGCCTGACTCACAGGAAGGCCTGCAAGCAAACAGAGCCATCCACAGTCAATTGTCCTGGTTGATGAGAGCCGTCAAGATTCCAAGCCACTATTAATGGTCCATACATTGCATAATTACAATAGGCCCTCAGAGTTATATTTCATATTTCTAGTTTCAGATACAAGAGTGATACATTTATACAAATAGGATGATAACACTCAGTAGATTATAAGCTTTGTAATGATACCTTACAAGAGACCTTTTGCATGAAGCATATTTTAGTTACATTATACACCTCTACCGCAATATAACACTATTCTCGGGAGCCAAAAAATCTTACCACCTTATAGGTGAAACTGCGTTATGTCGAACTTGCTTTGATCCACTGGAGTGTGCAGCCTCGCCACCCACCGCCCGGAGCACTGCTTTACTGCGTTATATCTGAATTTGTGTTATATTGGGTCGCATTATATCGGGGTAGAGGTGTATTCACACTCATCAGCATACTTTCATAAAATCATATAGAGTGCAGCGTCACAGGTACTACTCTATTGTTGTGTAGGCCCTCATGGATCACAGAGGTCATTTATGAATGTCAATGTGGGCTGTACTGGAGAAATTCACACTATTTTTCGACGCTTGGGAGTCTATATTCATGGACAGGCTGGGACCCTATACCTGCCAAATGACATTGACACAAATGGAGTTAATGTACCCACTGTTATTCTGGGGCTCATCTTCACGTACCCCATTTTGTTTTGGCTTATGAAACCATACCCTGATTTCAGAGGCCCCGGCAAAAGAAGGTTTAATTTATCATCGGCAGATGTAGGATGGTTGTTGAATGTGCTTTTGGAGAAGAGAACGTTGGAGAAGTCTACAGACCCATTAAGATGCCAGTGTCGTCAATGCTGTCCGCATTACTGTGGCTTGCTCTGTTCTTCACAACTTTTGTGAAGTCAGAGGTGAGCCAATTTCACCCTGAATGAACCTATGGCAGTGAAGGGCTGCTGAATCGGTACCCTCAGCCAGAAAGTGTGGCTACCACTGCAGGAGCTGGTTGCATCCAGGCAGCAGAAACCAAGGATGCTTTGTGTTCTCACATTATGGACTTGCATGTCCCAGTGGAAGAGGGGGAATAGTACCCACATGAATGTGTTTTGACAGGAGAGGGTCTAATATGGGGCCCCAGATTGAGGGTGTGGGCTTGATTACCATACAATATTATTATGAATAACATGATTAATGAATTGGGAGGGGGACATGGGTTTATTTGTGGAATTTATTGAAATAGAGGAATATAGTGGTAAATAGAGGAATATAGTGTTAGTAGTAATTATACATTACTAAACAATCTAAACATTACTAAACAATGTATCATGGGATGCAGTGATAGCAATAAACTTTATTGAAGGCCTAAATGGCTTTATTTGTAAAATGGTTAAAAAAAACAGTACAACAGTCACCCAGTGCTGGAGCAGTTAGCTGCCACAAAACAAGTACCAGAAGAATTTTTTTAAAAAGGTGTGAAAACAGCACAAACCTGACCCAGACCTTCTACTACTACATGCTTCCTGGCCCTGCATTCTTTTTGCCCTTCTTTCTCCATTTTCTGCGCCTTTGGTGGCAGTGAACGGGGATGAACATATCCACAAGAGAAGGGTTGAAGAAGGAAGTCTTATGCGGTTTAACTGCCAGCCCCAGCTGCTCATGAGGTCTGAATGCCTGGGCCTCCCTGACATGGAGTTATCGAGGCTACTGCATGCCTGAGCGTATGTTGCACGGGGATCAGGTCATGATGCGGAGGAGGCAGCAGGAGACAGTGCTCTTGCAGTCATGATGAACATGAGTTGCTGAAACAGTTCTCTATTGAACCCTGTCCTCCTCCTTGAGCCACCATTCCTGTTCCAGAAACTGCTTTGCAAGTGCCTGCTCCCTCACTGAAACCCTGACCTCCATCTCGATGGCAATCATCAGTCTTTCCTCCTGCCTGTCAGCATGCTGTTGCTCCAGTCTTGTGTTCCTCTGCTTCTAGTATAGGACCAGCTGGTCTGCCTTCTCAAGAACATCAGCCATAACTGCATCACGAAAACGCTTCCTTTTGGAATGGTCTGTGAAGGTACATTGGGCCAGGGATCAAGTTCCTGATGAACAGTGGGCAGTAGAAGTTGAGTGGCCTGAAATAGGACAAGAAACAGAGGGTTACTGTCTAAAGTAGCTCAGTGGAGGAGCACAGAATTAATTCTTGTGGAGTCTCAAGAACATAAAATGTTACGTTTCTAAACTGAACCAACTGACGGGGATGCTTCAGTCCACCTACTCTTTCTGACCACAGCCTCGTTAATCACAATTACAGAATTGCAGAGACAATGGTAAGGTTAAAATTACAACCTTTTTTCTGTTTTATAAAAATGTCATACTCATCAGCTCATGGAGTGTGTGCGAGGAGCAAGCGCCCTTGCTGCAAATGTCTTTTTCTGTCATTTCAAGCCTTTCACCCTTTGGAGGCCATGACTGTTCTTGTGTGCTCTACTGGCAAAGAGAGATGTTATTCCAAGCTGCTGGTGGGAAACTTGCAGTGTATGCAGCTGAAGTATTCAAACATATAGTGACTGAACAATACATTGTGCTCTAAGTTGTGAGGGAGTTGCATTTACCAACTTGCGAGAGAGCCCTTTGTGCTAATGACTAGTAAAGATTGGTGGGGAGGTTTGGGTTTCTCTGTACTGGCTAAGTTTGTTAATGCTCCCTGTTGTGAAATCAGGATACCAGCTCCTTTTACACAGCAGCAGAGGCCCGGCTCAACAAGCCATCCAGTGTCACTAACAAGCTTCCCATTTCCCACCCCTCACCTCCTGATTTCTAACCTATCATCCTAGGGTGGTGCTGAAACTGCTGCAGTCACACTGAACTTGTCCTTGACCTCATACAGTCTGACTTCAGACATGAGTCTGCTAAAGTAGCATTGCCATTCGTGGTTGTCTCCTGCTGAGAGGTGTAAGCATCAGTGCATTTTTAACATTGTCCAGTAGGCTTTAATTTTTATCCATGTCAGCCAGATTGCACAGGTGAGACCCACAACAGTGTCTGTTTCTTCTTGGACATCACACCTGGGATTCACACACAAAGTTGAAGCGTGCCATTTTGCCTTCGGTGTTCAGTGTGTTTGGCCATTAAGGGAGCTAGCAACACTGCAGACACTCACTAACATTAGATGGCATTGAAATTCTCTCCTTTCGCTGATCCCAGACACTGCAGTTTCTATCATCTCTGTATCACTTGTTCTTCACCAGGGCTGCCCAGAGGATTCAGGGGGCCTGGGGCAGGGCTGGGTCTTTGGCGGCGTGTCCCTCTCCGAGGGAAGGACCAGCTGTCAAATGGCCACCAAAGAATGAAGTGGCGGCAGTAGCGCAGTCTAAGTGCTGCCAATTACAGCTTTTCTTTTTTTTCCTTTTTTTCCCCCGCCGCTTGTGGCGCTTGTACTCACCAGGTGGCGCCCACCGCCGAAGTACCGGCGAAAATCCGGAACAGCTTGCGGGGCTTGGGGCAAATTGCCCCACTTCCCCCCCCTTCCCCCAGTGGCCCTGTTCTTCACACATATTGGAAAGCAGAAGTTTATTAACTTGTTTAATCTGGAAAATATTGACACTGATGCAGGGGAAGCATTGTAATTAAAGGAAAGTGCACACTTGGTTTCTCAACCTTTTACCAGAGATCCTTGCAGTACAGTTTGCAGTTAACAACCCTATAGGATCCATTGCTGCTCCTCAAATCTCCTAGGAATTACCATACTGGATAAAACCTTTGGGCTTTCTAGTCTAGCGTCCTATCTCTTGTCAGTGGCCAGTACCCTATGTTTCAAAGGAGGATAAAGAAACCATATAGTAGGCAAATAGGGATATTATGTGTTCCCTCCTGGAGTCTTATCCTCATAGCTAATTGTGCTTCAGCCAAACTATTTGGTTAGCTATGGATGAGATGCTATGGGTGTACCACCACTCATACTGAGCATTCTGCACTGGCTAATTCAAGGTTTTGGTTATAATTCGTAAAGCCTGGGATGATGTGGGCTCCATTTAATCTTAGAGTTTGCCTCTCTTTTGATGCTCCATCGCTGGAGTTAGTCTAGGTTTTCAGTTGGTTCCAAAGATCAAATTGAGGCTGGTTGCAAGGCATCTTCTGGAGGGCCCATATTTCTGAAGTCTGCTCTCCACAGCAGTCAGCCAGGCCTCATCTGGTGTGCTGCAGGGCACACTGCAAGATCTAGACAGCCCTTTAAATAAACCTAAGGATGATTTTAGATAGGTACCCACATGCTTTTGCAATAACCAGTGAGGTATATTAACACATTCCTTGGTATGTGTTGAGTGATCCATAAGTTATAACGAAATTACTGGGTCAGGTAACCACGGTGCCTACTGCAATGGGGGTGGGGTCACTAGGCACTACTGCAATGTAAATAAATACATAACCCTGTTCAAGCACAACAGAAAAACAACTTTCCTCAAATGATTAATAGACTCCACACAAGTAGCAGACACCATAACTGTTGTGATGGCCATTCTCAGGCTTGATTGGTTGTTTGGTTCAAGGTGCATGCAGAGGGCCTTTGAGGATGCTGATGACTTATAGATTCATAGACTCTAGGACTGGAAGGGACCTCGAGAGGTCATCGAGTCCAGTCCCCTGCCCTCATAGCAGGACCAAATACTGTCTAGACCATCCCTGATAGACATTTATCTAACCTACTCTTAAATATCTCCAGAGATGGAGAATTCCACAACCTCCCCAGGCAATTATTCCAGTGTTTAACTACCCTGACAGTTAGGAACTTTTTCCTAATGTCCAACCTAAATCTCCCTTGCTGCAGTTTAAGCCCATTGCTTCTTGTTCTATCATTAGAGGCTAAGGTGAACAAGTTTTTTTCCCTCCTCCTGATGACACCTTTTAGATACCTGAAAACTGCTAATCATGTCCCCTCTCAGTCTTCTCTTTTCTAAATAAACTAAATAAACCCAATTCTTTCAGCCTTCCTTCATAGGTCATGTTCTCAAGACCTTTAATCATTTTGTTGCTCTTCTCTGGACCCTCCAATTCTCCAAATCTTCTTGAGATGCGGTGCCCAGAACTGGACACAAACTACCAGTTGAGGCCTAACCAGCGCAGAGTAGAGCGGAAGAATGACTTCTCGTATCTTGTTTACAACACACCTGTTAATGTATCCAGAATCACGTTTGCTTTTTTTGCAACAGTATCACACTGTTGACTCATATTTGTTTGTGGTCCACTATGACCCTAGATCTCTTTCTGCCATACTCCTTCCTAGACAGTCTCTTCCCATTCTGTATGTGTGAAACTGATTGTTCCTTCCTAAGTGGAGCACTTTGCATTTGTCTTTATTGACTTCATCCGGTTTACCTCAGACCCTTCTCCGATTTGTCCAGATCATTTTGAATTTTGACCCTATCCTCCAAAGCAGTTGCAATCCCTCCCAGTTTGGTATCATCCACAAACTAATAAGCGTACTTTCTATGCCAACATCTAAGTCATTGATGAAGATATTGAACACAGCCAGTCCCAAAACAGACCCCCTGGAACCCCACTTGTTATACCTTTCCAGCAGGATAGGAGCCATTAATAACCGCTCTCTGAGTACGGTTATCCAGCCAGTTATGCACCCACCTTATAGTAGCCCATCTAAATTGTATTTGCCTAGTTTATCGATAAGGATATCGTGTGAGACGTATCAAATGCCTTACTAAAGTCTAAGTATACCACATCCACCGCTTCTCCCTTATCCACAAGACTCGTTTTATCCTATCAAAGAAGCTATCAGATTGGTTTGACACGATTTGTTCTTTACAAATCCATGCTGGCTATTTCCTATCACCTACCACCTTCCAAGTGTTTGCAGATGATTTCTTTAATTACTTGCTCCATTATCTTCCCTGGCACAGAAGTTATAACTGGTCTGTAGTTTCCTGGGTTGTTTTTATTTCCCTTTTTATAGATGGACACTATATTTGCCCTTTTCCAGTCTTCTGGAATCTCTCCCGTCTCCCATGACTTTCCAAAGATAATAGCTAGAGGATCAGACACCTCCTCTATTAACTCCTTGAGTATTCTAGGATGCTATTCATCAGACCCTGGTGATTTGCAGGCATTTAACTTTTCTAAGTGATTTTTAACTTGCTCTTTTTTTATTTTATCTTCTAAACCTAACCCCTTCCCATAAGCATTCACTATGTTAGACATTCCTTCAGACTTCTCAGTGAAGATCGAAACAAAGAAGTCATTAAGCATCTCTGACATTTCCAAGTTTCCTGTTACTGTTTCTCCCTCCTCACTGAGCAGTGGGCCTACCCTGTCCTTAGTCTTCCTCTTGCTTCTTGTGGTGATCATTCAGATAGGACTTTCCTCTCTGACTTCATTGGTTTTGCTTTGACTAAATGTTTACCTTCATGCCATGAGTATTCACTCTTTATTAAGTGCCATTTGAAATGGTACTTGCTTTGATTCAACTTCCTCTTATTATCATTGTTTGTTATAAAATGCTACAGAAGTAGACACTTCAGCAAAAGTGTGTACC
The DNA here is from genome assembly GCF_003597395.2 of Chelonoidis abingdonii. Taxonomy (NCBI): domain Eukaryota; kingdom Metazoa; phylum Chordata; order Testudines; family Testudinidae; genus Chelonoidis; species Chelonoidis abingdonii. The sequence continues at coordinate 82,157,442 of NC_133775.1, read as the reverse complement.
AATTTTTCCCTTTCATTGGTCTTGAACTGCTGGTTCTTGAATTGCTGGTTCAGAACAATGACTATCTTACATTCGCTTTGACGAGTCATTCCAGTTCCTCTTTTTTTTTTTTTTTTATTGCTTTTTTGGAACTGTGAGGTATGCCAAAGGAGGCACATGTAACTTCCAATAATGTTAATCTATGGTGAAGAGAACCTTAAAAAAAAAAAATGTGAGCCAAGGTAATGGGTACAGAGATGTCTGAGGCTGTGTCAACACTACAAAGTTTGATTGACTTTAGTTAAATCAGCTTACAGCCCTCAACTTTTGTATGTTGCTTGAGTGCGCGCACTTTTGGCTGCTTATGTGAGTGTTGAGTGTCCTCAAAGAGCTGTAACAATAGCATGTGAGGTGTGACCTGCCCTCTTCCTCTCAGAAGAGACCCGGTAGTGATGATTTAAATAGTCAACATTGTCAACTTCCTTCCTGAGGTAGGGCTTGTCTACACTGGCACTTTACAGCGCGGCAACTTTCTCACGCAGGGGTGTGAAAAAGCACCCCCCCGAGTGCAGCAAGTTTCAGCGCTGTAAAGCGCCTGTGTAGACAGTGTACCAGTGCTGGGAGCCACATTCCCTGTGCTGGTAACTACACCCCTCGTGGAGGTGGGTTTTTTAGAGCGCTGGGAGAGCTGCTGCAACTACACAAGCCACGTTAAAGTGCTGCTGCCAATGTAGACTCGTTGCCAGTGTAGACAAGCCCTAAGAAGTAAGAGTGTGTGTGTGTGTGTATTGCAGATCTGCACAATTTACTAAGTCACCACTCATTTTGGTGTCACAAGTGTCTGGCATTGGGGAAATACCACCACTCTTTTTCCCTAGTCCAGGAGCCAAGCAGGCCCATAGGTATAATCAAGCCCTACTAAGGGGTACTATATATACTCGATCATAAGCCGGTTCGTTTATAAGCCGACTCCCCTCCCCAAGATAGATAAGTAAAAATGGAAAATTTTTATAATCCGTTCATAAGACATCCCTATAATTCAGGGATCAGCAGACTTTGGCTCCTGGGCCATCAGGATAAACTGCTGATGGGTCGAGATGGTTTGATTACCTCAAGCGTCCACAGGCACGGAACTAAACCTAAGTAAACAAAGTGTCCCGGTGCGCCAGCTGCTTACCCTGACAGGCCGGGACAGCAACTGGTGAGGAAATTTTTTCGGGGGGAGAAGCTGGGAGTCAGGGGAGTAACCCCTGTGACCATCCCCCCTGTGACCCACCCCTAGCCTGCTGACTTGTGGGCAGAGCTTGTTGGGTGTGTGCCGCGTGGAAGAGTACCACTACCTTAATGCCCCAGTTTAAGCCCATCTTAATTGGAACTAAATGCTTCAAAGGGAAGAATACCCTCTGCATGGGCTATCGATAAGCAGATGCAGAGGCCATGTCTATCCTAGGAAAAAACTTGTGTTTTTACCTTGTTAGGTAATATATTAAATTCCTAGTGTAGACAACACAATTCTGGGGGTTGCTTTGTTTAGTTCACATGTTAAAATCTTTTCCTGTGCATAACACCTAAAGAATTGGGATCCTAATCAGCCATTTTCTCCTTCTGGTGCTTCCCCCAACTTTGTGAGGAAGCAGTGGGAGCAGTTTTTAAAACTGATACTCACAGGTTTGGCTCTTTACTAGATCCTTAAAAAATCATATGCTTTATTATAGGCACCAAAGGGTCTGAAATCCTTAACTTTGAAGCTTACTTTAAACAATAATCCTATTTTTAGGATCATAGTAGTTAGAGAGGGCAAAAGACTATATCTGAGTATTGAGTGTATCCCTCTGAAAGTGAAGAATAAAATTTCCCAATAAAAGATTTATCTGATAATAAGCATTCTGTGGGGGTAAAGCCAATCAAAGGAATGGACTTAGTTTTCAGGCATTGAAATCACTTTGATTTTATTTTGTCCCAAAGTATTCAAACGAACCCTATCCCAAAGAGTGTTTTACCCAGATAGGTGCCAGAGCCTCAGTGAAATCCACGAGGGATTTGGTTTTTGGGGTAGTAACTTTATGTGGAAGGTACTCAGATATTGCAGTGATGGATGGCAGTATGAGATCTTTGGATAGCTAAAGGATGAGCGAGCAAGTGGCATTTCAGAAATAATTATGAATTCCAGGTTTTGTGCCATTATTTATATTATCCTTTACAATTAACAATAGTGTAACGTTACAATTTACAATATTTTCTTTGGTTTTTAATGTAAAGATGGAAATGTATCAATGAGCACTTGACTCTCCAAATCTGTTATGGTCTCTTGCATAACTGTATACTCAGCCCATTTTTAAGGATATATTGCTTATCCATTTGTATACAGTTAAAATACATTTAAAAAAAATACAGCTTAATCCCACTGACACTGAAGTCAATGGAAGCAGGAGTAAGTGCTTACAAATAAGGACAAATAAAGCAAGCAAAGGGAAAACCCAGTGTTTTTTAAGGGCTGACAATTTACAGTGTTATCTGTCTGGTAACGCCCTAGGACAAGTACTTCCATCTGGCATCCTCTCAACTGTACACTACTTCTAAACAGCTCGGAGTGGCTGCTGTCATAGCAACCCAAGGATTCCCTCTGTGCCAGAGCACAGTCTGGAGGGACCTGAGTTTGGGATTAAACTCTTGATTAGTTGCATGATAGTGTGTGGTGCTACAGGCTTAATAGCTGAGTAGCTTTCACCATTAAAGTAAAGCAAATTACCAGTTTCTCTCTCAAGCTTTATTACACCTTCAAAATGGGCATAGTTTTTGGTTTTTTAAAAAAAGTTTTCTGCGTTAAAATCTGTGCAGTCTCAGCTTGTTGCAAAATGTTTCTTTATGTTGCAAACACCAGAAAATATGGAAGATTAAAATCAAACACTGACCAAACTTTAAATTAGTGATGCTGTGCAGGAACCTATAGGTCACACACATTCAGTTCACTTCTTGGAAATCTGTGGCTTTCAAAGATACTCAAATATACTGAACACAAATATCTTTAATATGTGCATCGTACTTGCCTCTTCTTGCTATGTCTAGGCACACAGATTTTAATAGTGAGATACATACAAAGCATAAATTCCAGTGTGTTTTGACAACTGAATGGCAATATACTGCCTGAAAGCATACTTTTCCCTGTGGGTCCGGGGACAGAATAGGCCCACTGCTCTTCCTGCATGTAGTAAGAGGTGACTAAAAGGGGGCTGCCTGGAGAGGGATGGACTCTGCCAAGTTATAAATTTTTCCAAGACACACCATATGATGAGCAAGTCAACCATGTCCATACCGGATTGATCGCAGCCCAGCTTAATAATGACCATGCCATCCATCTCGCACTGGGGCGGACGTGACAAGTATACTACTTGTGTAACCCCAATAAAGAGGCTCCATGGAAGAGAGAACATCATCGTAGCCACATGGAATGTAAGATATAGAAACAAATGGGGAGGTTGAAAGAACTCACGTACAAAATGGAACAATACACTTGGCACTTTCTAGGAATCTCTGAGGTCAGATGGAAGAACTTTGGAAAGGCACTAACAGAAGAAGGCTATGTACTCTATTACAGTGGAGAGGACAAACACGTCAATGGCATAGGATTTCTTGTGCATAAAGATACCAAGAATTCAGTATTAGGATGCCGCCCAAAGTCCAGCAGGCTTATTTCCATCCATCTAAAGGCTGTACCATTTAATATCACAATGGTACAAGTCTGTGCCCCTACAACAGACTATGACGATAAGCAAACTGAAGATTTTTACAATCAGCTCCCAAGACATAATCGATAAGGTACACAAGAAAGATATCCTGATTGTACAGGGAGGTTGAAATGCTAAAGTGGGTGCTTGTAGCAGGGTGGACCACTGCTCCGGGCCCTGAAAGTGTTAAAACAGCCCTGGATAAGGGCTGGGGCTGGAGAAAGCAGCCTTTTAGGCTGGGCTGATTGGGGGAAGTGGCAGCAGTGGGGGCCACGCCCCAAACTGAGCAACAGGCCCTTATATAAGGCAGAGAAGCCAGGAGCACAATCAGACTCTCTCTCTCTAGCTGTAGAGGGAGATGGACGTGGCTGCCGGAAGCTGGAGACTGGGTGCCTAAGTGGAGCAGGGCTGGGGGAAGGCTGGGGAGCTCCTGCCTGGAGCCGAGGCTGCAACCTAGCTTTAGGCCAAGTGCTGGGGGTTGCAGGAGGCAATCCAGGGGTAGGCCAAGGCAGCAGGTCCAAACCCTCCTTGTCAGTGATGAGTTGGCTGATACTGCAGTCTGCCCTAGGGCTTGGGGCTATACAATGACTGGCAGTAGCCATACACTGAGGCAAGGTGGGAATAGAGGGCGGGGGTTCCGTAGGGAGGGGAGACCCTGAGAACAAGGGGTCACTGCCAGGGGGAACACCCTATGTAAAAGGGCACTGGGTCCAGGGAGGGACACGGGGGCCAGCCGGAACAGGTGGATTACTGGCCTGCAGAGGGCGCTCCGAGCTGGAATTTGAGCTAATTCCTGAAGTAACCAGCAGGAGGCACCGCAGGGTGAGTCCGCTCGGTTACAGTACTGATGCACAGGCAGATAGGGCCACAATAATCTTGCCAATCTGTAATACAGTAAGCAATGAGAGAGGATTGGGACTTTTGGAGTTTGCCAGCTATAACAATCTAGTTCTTACAAACACATTAGGAGCACACAAAGCATCCAGATGATCAAAGTGTCACGCACCTAATAGTCTACATCACAGCCAGATCGACTACATCATGGTGCAAAACTGATTTCATTCTGGGATTAACAGCGCTAAAACAAGCAGCTTCCCCAGTGCTGATTTTGGAAGTGATCACAACCTTGTGATGCTAAATTTTTGGCTGCGGCTAAGGAAAATTGTCAGGCCAAAGTTCACCACAACCAATTTTGACTCTAGAAAGACTCAGAGACCAAAACATTGCAGAGTCATTCCAAGCAATGATCGGCAGAAAATTTGCCCTGCTGCTTGCTCTAGAGCAGTGGTTCCCAAACTTGTTCCTCTGCTTGTGCAGGGAAAGCCCCTGGCAGGCCTACCACATCCATGGGTTCAGCTGATCGCAGTTCACAGTGGCCGTGGTTTGCTGCTCCGAGCCAATGGGAGCTGCTGGAAGTGGCGGACCATTAAAAATAGCAAACGAGCCTTCCAGGAGGTAAAAGATCTGATAAAGGAAAAATGGACCAAAACTAACGCAATTCAAGACGAAGAAGGGAACAATCTTACAGAAGAAAGGAACATCATCAACAGGTGGACAGACTACTGCTCTGATCTATACAACCATCAGACAAATGGAGATCCTAGTGTCTTAGCCTAGATTCAACAGAGGAGGATGACTTTCCAATACTGCATGAAGAAGTGGAGACAGCTGTGAAATCACTCAAGAACGGAAAGACTACAGGTATTGACAACATCCCAGCCAAACTGATGAAATTCCAAGGTCTGCAACAAGATCTGGCAGACTAGTGAGTGGCCCTCCACGTGGACGCAGTCACTAATCATGACTCTGCCAAAGAAAGGCAACATGCAACTGTGTCAAAATTACTGGACCATAAGCTTAATTAGCCATTCCAACAAAGTGATGCTGAAAGTCATATTGAACAGATTGAAGTCACAAGCAGAGAATATTATGAAGACCTGGCTGGCTTTCATGCTGGAAGAAGTACCACAGAAGAGATTTTCAGCCTTTGTGCTCTTTGTGCGAAGTAGTACTTACAGCACCAGCAGGATGTCTACCATGTCTTTGTTGACTTCAAGAAGGCGTTTGAGTCACTACAGAGAATTCTTTCCCAGGTGTCTGGCTGGTGGATCTTGCCCATGTGCTCAAGGTCTAACCGATCATCAAATTTGGAGTTGCGGAAGAATTTCTCCCCAGGTCAGAATGGCAGAGACAGTCAGGGGCATAGGGCACAGGTCACTTGCAGGTTTCAACAAATGTAAATAGAAGAGGAGTTCAGACTAGATGATCATGATAGTCCCTTCTGACCTTAAAGTCTGTCTATCTTGTTCTGCTGCCACAGGCAGAGAGGATGAGTCAGCCCGTGAGTTGTCTGCATTTGAGGTTGTGTGTTAGGGGAGTCCCAAACAGCTGCTATGCTTAAAGATAGGCCTGATCAGTTCTGTGTAGAAATGTGCTGCAAAGCATATAGTGGGAACTGGACAATCACAATATCAGGATCAGTTTTTAATTCCGACTATGCCACCTTCCTGTTAGCTCTACAGATAAGTATTGTGTTAACTTGCAAGTGCACGTTGGGTATATTCAAGGTGCTTGCTCCCATCCTCTATTCTACAGAGACATAGTAATTGGGAAGTTATGCTTAAGTACAGGAATAACTGTAGGTCTGCCTGGAAGCAGGTAATATTCCTCAGCTCATCGGTTCTGAGGTGTATACCAACCTAGGTAGCCAATTTTAAAGCAAATAATAAGGCTGAGGTTTACTGGCTCAATGGAATGTGACAGGTTGATCTGGTATCTAGGATACATAGAGGGTGTGAATGTAAACAAGGGCCTACTGCTACATTCTTGGAATTTCACTTCAGCTGAGAAAAGAAGGGATGTGAACACAGGACCTTGAAGTTCTTGCAAATTCTTATCTAGATAAAGTGCAATCAATGAGCACATTCCCCCTAAATAAATGCACTTTACACTGTACACTACTTAACTATACTATCAGTGACTGTAGCCTGTATATCTGTATTAAACTGCTTCTTATTAGAGGTCCTGTAACTTCCTTTGGAAGTTATTTTTCTCATGGGAGGAGGTTATAAACATTCCCCTGTTATTTTAAAGTGCATTTTGCCAGGAGGAATGGCTCCAAGTGACTGTCTGTCTAACATTTTAAATGAAGTGCAGTAATCTGATAACAAAGCGTAATGTGGGTGAACATGGCATCAGGGCAAGATTAGAATGCTAGCGGAGATAGCAGCCAAGTCAGAAACGTGGAATTGTGTTCATTCTGTTGTAGAATAGCAACAGAAATCCCAATGCACATCCTAGCAGTATATGTAGCTTCATGACAGAGAAAATTACAGGACTTGCACAGAGTAGTGGGAGAAATCCCCTTCTCAAGCAATGTATCCCAAAATAATCAAACTTTTACCATAGATCCTTAAGTACGCACTTATCTTCTAAGCTCTATCCCTTCTGGTTATCTCAACCAGTAGGCACAGAATAGTAGTACTAATCCCTCCCTAAAAATGCTTTCCACTCAACTTTTAAAGGGCCACTAATGTTCTCTTTAAATTCCTCCCTTCCCTACTCTAGCTATTGTATTTTTAAACTTGCTTTCAGCAATAACGATATATTGTTTACTATCTCACCACAGAATTGCTTGCGATAATTTGCCAGAACTATGCAATGTGTGCGCACATGACTGTTTGAATAGCAGTAATTTGGGCAATGTCACTACGAGGACAATTCATGACAAATAACTTGTCAGTGTTATGTGCGTATGGGTAATACAAAATCATAAATATGTGCATTCCATTAAACACAAATAGCTTTCCAGCTTGCACAAGATGGTAGATATTCTTGGCATTTAGCTTAGAACTAGGGGTATGCATCTGATATAAACTGCTTAAATCTATTTTGTTTTTATTATCTTTCCGGGGGAGGGAAGGAGAGCATTCCCTATACAGTATGGGGTCTTTCCTGCTCCAGATTAAGTCAATAGTAATATTTCCATTGCCTCATCCTGATCCCAGTGAAGTCTATATATATTTGTTCCAGAACAGTAGAACAGTCTACCTCTTGCTTATTTAGAAGCACCATAGTATCTATGGTAGAATGAAGGGCATACTTCTGTCTCTGTGAACTTGTGTTCATTTTTCAGTTGCAGTTGCTGATGCGAAGAAAATCAGGACAGTTGCATAGTCTCTTCAGACAGAGAAGGATCTGAACCCCATAAAGAGAGCTTAGATTTATGTGCCACTGTTAAAACTTTGTTAATCAACTCTGGAAATTCATTTTCTGCCAGTATTCAAAAGAATGTTACCCACTTAGCCTTCCCAAAGTTATTCTGGACCCATTGTGAAGGCAATGTTGAACACATTTACTCTCTGCTATATAAAAGGCAGGAGAGGAGAGGGAGAATCAAACACTGCTGCTTCAGAAATTACTACCAACCTCCTTTACCCTGAGCCAGGGGCGTGCGCAGGAAGACAAATTTGACCACTCTTGAAGGGGCATGTTCTGTGCTTTCTCCGCTCTCCCCACAGCACTGGGTCTAGAGGAGCTCACTCTCCTCTTTACAGTCCCGGGGCTGGAGGAGCTCTGTGCCACTGCCAATTATGCGAGGGTGGGGCGTGCCTCTGCTTGCCTCCCCTTCTGCATGGCCCTGCTCTGAGCCAATGTCCAAAGCCACAAATCTGATGTACCAACACCTTTGATCTAAGATGAATATTTTTTCTTTGGCCATCTGCAATCTTCAACCAAATATTATATGCTAATTGTCTATCTGTTGACACTGTAGTTTCTCGTGTGCGTAATCTTTTTTTACAAATACCCTTTATTTCTCATTTAAACAAGTGGAGTTACTTTAACTTCCTTCTGACCTACGAGTCTATGAGTCTATGAAAATCTATACCAGATTTGTATCTAGAAGCTTGAGAGAAATGCAGCATCTTCAGATTCTCAAAGCTTATTTTTGATAGGTTATAATTATATAATCCCTTAAACTATTAATAATAAAAACAAACTAATAAGCAGGCATCCTATTCTGATAAGAACAAATCACTGGAAGGAGAGCATCATCAAACACTGACCCATCTACATCTTCCACCTCAGAGTTCTGAAATAAACAATTTGTGTGGTCATCCATGTATTGTTGTATAACCCACACACCTCCTGGGTGTGGTGCTCTGTCGCGCGTGTGCGCGCGTGCGTGTGTGTGTGCGTGTGTGTGTGTGTGTGTGTGTGTGTTCCCCAAGGAAATGGAAGGTAGAAATTCTTTCATGTCCACCCCTCTTCATCTCAATAGAGTTGTACTGTTGTGCCTGAAAGAACAATTTGGTTCTGGGGCCCCTGGTTGGTGCTAAGACTGTGTAGTTCCTATTGACACCTGGAGGTGGATGGTGTCCAACTCTCTTAAATCAGGCCTATGGTTCAGAAAACACAAGGAAGAATATTACAATCTGCTTTTGTAGTGTTTGGAGATGCTCCTTTATCTTGCTGGAATCTTTCAATAATTTCAGGAGTGACATGACATCCATTTGCAGAGCAACGGATTCTGATTGCAGAGTGAGATGTTATTTGAGAATGATAAGGAGAACTTTTGTGCTTTAGTTTCAGCAAACAAATGATAAAGGAGTGGAGAAACTATAAGAAGAAACTTTTGACGTAAGTGGTTATCTTTTGTCTAGAATTTATTGGGGAGTATCCTGGGGTGGCAGGATTTATGACTTACATAGGGATTCAGGGCTCTTCTTAAACTCCTGCTGACCCATCCTAATAGTAAAAGGGTTTATTTAACCTGATGAGGGAATTTTTTCAGACCTATTGTATGGGGGTGACCTCTTTACTCCACCACAGTATAAGACATGAAGGAGCTATGATCAGACTGGGAGGTTCTGTAGGAACAGCAGGGCAGTTTGGGGCTGAGGTTTATGTTCTGTTGTCTGTCACCCTTTTCCTGGCATTTGGTTTCATTAATCAGTTTGACCTTGTGCTGTCCTCATACCATACTCCATATGAAGACATTTTTCCCCTCCATTCCCATGCTTCCTATTAACAAGAATAAGTCTGTATTTAACATGTGAGGGCAAGTTTTGTATAGCACTTTCATATTGCTTTATTGTGTAGTCGTTAGTTATTTAATGGTATATATGACTGTTAAGTGGTCAGGGATCAAATCATTGTAATAAGCAGCTTACATCTTGCAACATTTAAAAAAAAAGCTTTTGCAATTGGGCTTTATAATTCAGAAATACAAATAGGAAGGCAGTGTGGCCTAGTGGAGAGAATACTAGACTGAGACCTACGTACTACTTCTGGCTTTGCCACTGAATTGCTGGTTAACTTTGAGCAGGTCATTTAACTTCTTTGTGCCTCAGTGTTTGCATCTGTAAAATGGGGATAATGACTTAACTCCTTTTGTAAAGTGCTTTGAGATCCACAGATGAAAAGAGCTAAATCAGAATTGGGTCCTCGGTAGTGTCACCTGACTTGCTCTTTTCCACACTGGAACAAAGGGTAGTGCCAGAAAGTCCTATTTGTACTTGACAAAGGTTGCGTCGAGGAGAGGTACGTAAATAGGCAACTTGCTAAATAAATATTCAATAAAATGTTTTGACGCAGTTTATCAGAGATATTTGTCACTATCTAGAGCAGGGGTAGCAACCTATGGCATGCGTGCCGAAGGTGGCACGCAAGCTGATTTTCAGTGACACTCACACTGCCTGGGTCCTGGTCACTGGTCCAGGGGACTCTGCATTTTAATTTAATTTTAAATGAAGCTTCTTAAACAATTTAAAAACCTTATTTACTTTACATACAACAATAGTTTAGTTTCTATTATAGACTTATAGAAATAGACCTTCTAAAAACATTAAAATGTATTAAAGGCACGCGAAACCTTAAATTAGAGCGAATAAATGAAGACTCGGCACACCAGTTCTGAAAGGTTGCCAACCCCTGATCTAGAGATGCTGTGGCAGAGCAGAGTGTGTATAGGCATCTTATAAGAGGCTGGACCATGTAATATAGTGTTGTTTTCCTATCTTGCTGGAGGGTTTCTATAGAACTCCATAGGCTTTTTGCAGAGCATTCTGGGTTAAAGCTCAAATATTTGCTAGACTGATGTTTAGTGTAAATGCTACGGCCAAATCCGTTTCTTAAATGCATAGGTGTGACTCCTATTTAACCTCAAGTTGGGCTCCACACGTATATCCAAAGGCATTTAAAATGTGTCCTCATACATGGCTCAGGGAGGGTGTAGAAAAGGAAATGAGTAGAGAAAAAGGCAGCTAAGAAAGGGACAGTATTACCGCTGCCCATGTGCTTATCTTTCAGACAGCAATCAAATGTGGCAAATCCATGATATAAGTTGGAGGAACAAATCTGTGTCTAAAGTTCATATGGAAGATATAAAGATCATGTGCAATGGAACAGCCAGGTAGCATAGGCAGAATTGAATGGGTAAGAGCTGTTGTTTACATTTAGGACAGACCAATATCTAAACTCCAGAATGAGTCTCAATGCTTCTGACAAAATACATTTTTTATCTTGTCTTGTTGAGTGCCTGCCTGGGAAATGCAGACTTATACCATTTCCTTAAAAGAACAAATTGCTGATGTCTGGGTAGCATATGTCTCATTTATCAAATGCAAGTAGCAGTACCAAATCACTTGGGCTTTGTCTTCACCACCAACAAGGTAGGTTTTTGTGTATGTGATCGTAGGATAACGTGTAGTAGGTATCCCATTGAAGAATCCTAGTGGAGACAAGGCATCTGTAGTTTTTACTATTAGGTAGCTAGGTGAGGTCAACACTGAACTGAAGCCTGTGATTGATCTTACCTACCTATCTCATAGGAAAAACGAAAGGTGCCTTATCTCCAGTAGGATAGCTAATACATGTTTGTTATCTCACTGCGAAAAAACCCACCTCTTTTGGATTGAAGACATGATCTGTTTCTTCCAACGCTCTTGGTTTTGGTGTCCATTTATGATTCTTGATCACAGACTGGTTTATTACTAATACTTAACTGTCATGGTTTGAATTTTTGTATTTCTCTTAGGTTGGACAATGAAAACTCATGAAGTCAGTAATGCTTGTTCACAGACAGTTTCACTTTCAGGTTCTCAGTGTGACAGCGTTGGGGATATATTTGTGTTTAAGCAACTGTTTCTATTGGTATTCTAAAAATGTTGTGGGATATTTTCATGGTCTCTGTTTAAAATATTTAATTATTGGTTCAAATTTGAGTTATGTTATACCTTTAGAAGTACACTGACAACTCAAAATCTAAACAAATGTTATGTGTTCAAAAAGGAAAAAAAAACTCACAAACAAAACCCCTTTGTTTCAGATATGACCTTTCCTGGAGTCTTCTTGCCAATGTTTGTGGTTTTTACAAGCACATTTGTTGTATTTCTTAAATATTTTTCTCTTCCCTGTGCCTGTGAATTGCCCACAAACAAAGGCAATTCAATAAATATACTGCCAGTGTGCTATGAAGGATCATTCAAAATAATTACAATTAAATGATGCTTGTCCAAGTGAATGAATAAAACTCACATTGTGATGCAGATCTCCTATTTTGGTGCCTACTTACTGGTTTGCAAGTTTCAGTAATTACTGATTTGGACCAATGCCTGGAACATCTGAAATGCTTTTGCATCAGAATTTGAATGCAGCTTCCTTTCTCTGTGTTGGTCAAACTATAGATGCACTTCAGAAGTTTTTAACGATCAGTTAGACTTTATTATAAATACAACCTCTGGTTCATGAGAGTAAAACCAATGTGGTAAGATTGTACTGATGAACCTGTCTCTTTGCCCCCTGTGCTTAAATATCCCATGATGTTTTTGCACAGTTTGTCCATACACCCTATGCCCTCTGCTGTTTTTGACTTTCTCAATAGTTGATCTGAATTTCTATTTGTCATGACTTAGGCATTCAAGGAAAACAATTACTTCAAAACCAACACCAGAGATTATAGTGCTAATGCACAGTATAGTGCAGGGGTCGACAACCTTCAGGAAGTGGTGTGCCAAGTCTTTATTAATTTAAGGTTTCGTGTGCCAGTAAAAGGTTTTGCATACCAGACTGGGAGCGTGGGTGGCAAACAGAACCCCAGACCAGCCCCCTGCTGGTCTGAGTTTCTGTCCACTGGCCCCTGCCAGCCAGGTTCCCAGCTGCCAGCCCCGCTCAGCCTGCTGCCGGCCATGTTCCGTCCATCCAGGCTGGCAGTGGGCTAAGTGGGGCCAGCGGCCGGGACCCAGCTGGCAAGTGGCCCGCAGCCGGGACCTCAGACCGGCAGTGGGCTGAACGGCTCATCCCGCAGCCGGTCTGGGGTCTTGGCCGCTGGCCCTACTCAGCCCGCTGCTGGTCCAGGTTCCGTCCATCCAGGCTGGCAGTGGGCTGAGCAGGGCTGGTGGCCAGGACCCCAGACTTGCAGCGGGCTGAGCAGCTTATCCGGCTGCTGGTCTGGGGTTCCATAGCCCAGGCCAGCAGTGGGCTGAGCGGGCCCAGCGGCCAGAACCCCAGCTGGCAGCAGCATGCCACTAAAAACTAGCCTGTGTGCTGCAGGTTGCCGATCTCTGGTATAGTGGATGCTGCTTATTAGCATTCATGATATTAACAGCTTCTGGTGAATTGCAGCATTTTGCTAGGAACCAATCCCATCCCGTTGACTTAAATATTAATAGGCTTTGGATATTGGTAACAGCATACTGCTTATTGACAACTTTTTGGTGTGGCTTCTCTGGTTGCAGCCCTACCAACCTACCTGTGGCTAGAAGGGGTGGCTGTGGACACGGCAGTGGCTGGGCAAGGGGCTGTGGCCCAGGTGTTGGATTTTCCACAGGGTGGGTGGTATCTCTGTGTGCTCTTTGGGTTGTGCCTTGCCTTGGCACCAGGTATCTGGGCTTGGCACAAACCTGCACTTCCTTCTTTGACTGCAACAACGCAAGCCTACTTGTGGCGCTGCAGCCAGGGAAGGATGCTGGAATGGGTGGAGCACCAGCCACAGGCACGTGTGTGGGACTGCAGCTGGAGGAGGGAGCTCTGGGACACGCCAAGCCCTGGCCACAGGTAGGCTTGTGGGGCTGCATTCAAAGAAGGCACATTCCAGCGCTTCCTTTCCTGGCTGCACCTCTGCAATCCTGCTTTCCAATTATTGGCTGCCTTTGGCTACCATAGCAACTTTTTGTTGAGAACCAAATTTGCTAATAAGCAGAATCTATTGTTTGTGGAGTTGAGTCTCCTACATTAACCATTGTTGGACCAATTAACTAGGTGACGTGACTTTTTAAGCTTTCCTTACCCATTAGAATAGCTACTAAAGTCTCATATCACACCTTTACTATGAAATCTCTTTAATTCAGAATAGAAAAGCCAGAGAAGTCCCTTGCCCAGGTTAGAAGATGGATACTTTTTGGCACATGGCATATCCACTTAGCTTCTTCCTTGAAGGGATCCTCACACTTTTTTTTAATTAACCTTATTTTATAATAGGTAATCTTAAAAATGCTGTGAGATACAACAGCCATGCAAAGATTTGATTCCATTATCTTAATCCTCCACTGCAAATTACAGTAGTGTCTCTGCATTTATATTAGCTCAGTCTGATGTGGGGGACAGGGCTGATGGCCCTGCAAGGTTTCATTTCATTTGAGCCTAGGTGTTTTTTGTGATAGGACCTGAAGAGACTGGGCAGGGAGCAGAAGATAAGCAAGTGCCAGTTGATGATCTTGATATACCACTCTAAGGATTTGTTTACACGAGATTTTATTCTAGTTATACCTATATAACTCCCTTGTGAGGATCCTCTTTCTTATTTCATAATAAAATGGGCCTTTTTTGGCTTCATTTAAACTGCTTCCAAAGTAACGTAAGCTAAACCAAGAAAAGATAATTTTATTATGAAATAAGAATGGCCACCTCTGTCTAAATTCACAGTATATCTTATTTGTACTAGTATAGTTTCCCCATGTTGACAAGCTCTGATTAAAAGGATTGAGGACCAAACCCTGAAGAAATGCAAAAGAAACCATCTGTAAGCTAATGGGCATTTTGGGGGATGTTATATGAATATAAGCAAAGATCAAACATTTCCAAGTGCTTTATGAAACCCCAAACCTGTAGTGTGTTCCTCCCTTCTGTGTGCCTAATTCAAAGGTTCAGAAGTTGAAACGTGAAAGCTAGTTCTCTTGAGACTTTTTACAAATATTTTTGTTAGTTTTCCAGAACCATATAGATTACTGTAAATACAGCATATGGGCGGTATATTAAACAATTGTTCTGAAAATATTTCAATCTGTGTACAGGGGTGCTGGGACAATTTGTGTAGTGGGGGGTGCTGAGAGCCACTGAACCACACTGTAAACCCTGTATATAATGGAAACCGTTTCCAGCCAGGTGGTGCAGCAGCACCCCCAGCACTCATAGTTTCAGCGCCCATGTGTTTGTGTATATGGGTAATGTGACTTTCATAGATTCAGTAGCACCAATATAGTAAATTGCAAGGGAATTGCCTGACCAGGGCAGATCAGTGGCCTGGTCACCTCTCATGGCTATAGAGGAAGATGCAAGCAACCCTTTGGCTGATAATTTACAGAATAATCTGCCCATAGCAAAAGTTTCTTCTTAGCCCTTATTGGTCAGTAGTTGGAATATGTTCAGAAGCATTGGGTTCATATTCTTGATAAATATTTTAGCCCAGCTAATGTTACTCTGGATGGTCTTATCCATACAAGGCTTCCATATATATAAATGTCTACTCTGATTTTGAATCTTGCTAAGCCTGTGGCCTCTGTCGCGTGGCAATGAATTCCACATGCTAACTATTTACTGCGTTTTTAAAAATCCTCTTAGTTTTGAAGGGTACTGCCTATCACAGGCTCACTCCTTGTTCCTGTACCATGAGGATAAACAGAAGCCTTGACATTATATCATGTCTATGATTTATTTCCTTTGTAATATTTTCAGTCTCTCAATGTCCCTATCTTCATTATGGGTCTCCAGACAGACTCTTCCTATTTCTGCTGTATTTGTTCAGGTACAGAAATGCACAGTATTCCAGGTGACTGTTTATCATTGATGGCACTAAACTTTCACTGTTTACTATCTGTCATCTTCACTTGTGGTGGCTGCTGCACACTGAGTTTATATTACTCAGCCTGTACTGAAATACAGGCTTTTCCTATGTGACTACTTCATTTAGTAGTGTGCAATGTGTGTTTTAACTGGTGTTTCCTAAGCTGTATCCACCAACAGTCCACTATCTGCCAAAAGAATAATAAAATAAAATGAGATTCTTAAATTTAAAATGTCTTCACGCTAAGCGTGTGTGTGGGGAACCAATAAGACCAAGTTGTGGCTTTTAGCCACTATCTGACCTTTGGGCAGGGGAGGGGTGCCATGCAAAGCTGTACTACTTGTGGGGAGAAACTTTGTCTCTGAGAGATGCTATCCCTCTCTAAGTGGCCTGGTGCACATTGGGACTAGGCTTGCTGCATGGCCTTTAGAACAATACAGCTTGTTTCCTCTGGTGCATCTGGCCTGAGTATTTGGGCCAGTGCCCCTTTTTGGACAAACTCTGGGACTACGCCTTGTGAGGTGCATTTATGACAGGCTCTTCCATGGGCCATGTAAAGAGAACCAGAGGCTCCCTGCATGCTCCCCATGTGTATCTATTTAAGGGCCTGTCACAGTCTCTGGCTCTTAACATGAATTTAGCATGACTGGGGTCAGGGGCAGCTCCAGGCACCAGCGGAGCAAGCGGACCATCTGCAGGTGTGCTGCCAAAGGCTGCCTGACTGCTGTGCTTGGGGCGGCAAAAAACATAGAGCTGCCTCTGATTGGGGCCCAGTTCTGTGATTACTGTTCCTACCTTTAAAGGAAGGACAGTGGAACTCCTCGTGGACCCAGATGAACAGATCCCCAGTGATCACAAACATAGGGATGGAACAACTTTTAAGTATATCACTCTATTTTGAACTTTTCATATTTGTCTAATTCCTTAAGTTGATGGACTAATTGAGTTGATCAGAGCCCAGAAGAACCCAATTAAAAAACAAAATTTTCAATTTAAGCTGTTTGTGCAAGATAGAAATTACTTGAAGGATGGAAGTGTTTATATGTGCTCCAGAAGCATAAAACACTAGAGGGATGAAGAAATTTGGCCAATTGGACTCCTCATGTGAGTAAAATTGTTCATGTGGCAATGACTGCAATATATCATTAGTGGCATGAATGGGTAAAGGGCAAGGTGGGTACAAATATAGGGCATACTCCCATTCATTCATAATAGCTTTGTAAATGAGGACAGACTACATGGTCTTGAGAGCCAATGTGTGTTTGGAAGGAGATATTCTGAGGCTTTCTGAAGGAGCAAGGGAAGGGTACTTTGCTCACTTTAATTGGGAGGCTGTTCCAGGCACAAGGAACAGAATGAAAGAAGATAAATCAGGAGTGAACAAAGGAAGCAGTTGAAACCTTGAGTATGTACGAGTATCTATATGTGACTCTAATAGCATTTATACTGAGCTCTTCACAATAGTATCGGAGCCCCTTTCAGCAGAAACCTAAAGAGTTGGCTGGAGTGCTCTGCTTACTTTGTGCTTCAAATTTGAAGGCTACACAGTTTGCCAAAGCTAATCAGTTCCCATAAGCTGCTCCCTATAATCATTGCTGGAGGGTTACATATGTCATCATCAAGACATTATTATTTTCAAAACTAATGACACTGTTTCATAACCCAAGTATATTTTGAACATGCCTATGCTTGATTTGAACTTAAGATTTCCTGCTATGGCCTTAGTGGTGAGAGTGCTAATGTGGGCAATCTCTCAATCTCTAAATCACTGTATGGTGGTGCTGATCAAAGCAGGAATATACACAGTGAAAACACTGGTGGCTGCTTGTGTTCAGTCTACATCAGTGCATCTAGCAGTGGTGGCAACACTGTGAAACCTGAAGAAAATATTTTGGCCCCATCTGTGCTGAAAGACAATCCTTCATGGCCTAAAACAACCAGCCCAGTTGCATGTTAGTCTTTCTTGACTGTAGCGTTAGCCTTTCTCCATGTTGTAATACAGCACAATAAAACATTTCAGGTAATTGCACAAAATTAGTGACTACTGACTGGATTTTTTGTTGTGCTTTTTAGTGCTTCACCTGAAGAGAGAGTGCTATCATGTTCATGCTAACATAGAGCACCAAATTCCAAAACAGTTTCCTGAACTGGAATTCAGACTACCAGCTAGAATGGAAGGCACTGAATTATGATTACTGTAAAACACTGGGGTTCCTAAAACTATCTGTTCCATCATCTTATTATTGATAACCCTAAAATGTGAGTTTATGTCTATGTTGTGACTTGTGACCATCTCTCTCTATTACATTATGATTTTGTATAGATTCTGGCTCCGCTATTCAGGACAGTGAGTTTTGTATAATAGAGGGATGGTGAGATGAGAGATTAGAAAATTATGAAGACATTAAGCTCATTTAGCCTTTTTAGTTGTGAAAGGAACCTCCCACAAGTTGTGGTCTTTTCTTGAGTCTGTGCAAAGATGGCTCCAGCCCATTTGCTGCTCGTAGCGTTGCCAAGGAGCTGCACAGTGAAATGTGAGAATAGTTAATTTCTTTCCTGCTACTGGGAACCCCTGGGGAACCAGTGGAACTGTCAGGATTCAAGTCAGTTTCATTCTGCTACTCCTTTGGGAAATATATGAATAACTGTTGAGGAAGACGGTGGAACTACTCACTGTAGAGGAGGGCCCAAAGAAGAGAAGCTGCAGGAAGGAGAAACTCTCCTTTCTGCAGTATTCAGGAGGCTGGGGAATGGGTAGTGTTAACATAACACCAATGGTAATTAAGGAAACCAGTCCTGAGGAATACTGCTGTCTGTGTCCCTTTGCATCACTTATAATGACCTTTTTATTCTGGTTTTGATGTATGCTCAGTTCATGACCACAGGGCATAATTCTTAGATTTGTTTCACTCAAACAGAAGTTTTAAAATGAGCTGCAGCATTTGTCAGAGCTGTGACTTCAGCCTTAAAGTAGAGAAAGGGCATGATCCTGCTCCCCCGGTCCATCATCTTAGTGACACCAGGGTCAGGCCTATAGTGTCATACAAATTCACAAGCATCAAAGTTCTGTGTTAAGGGAGCCAGAAATTCAGGAAGAATGTGAAGCGGGAGTGGCTGTACTCAAGGCTTAGAACAAAGTCCAAGTTAAAGTCTTTGAAATCTTTTGCCTTTTGATCTCTCATTCAGTTTCCTATATGGTTATATGATAAGCTATGTGTAGCATTTTTCACTGAGCAAAACCACTGAGAACTTGACTGTAAAATTCCCCAGTGTGTAGCTAAGGAAATGTAAATTTCATGTAGTTTAAGTCCTTTCTTCCTATAGAATTCTCCCTGCTTGCCTGGAAAGAACTTTCTGACTCACAGTTTGTGTCTGTAAGCATTTATCCATTTTAGGGATTCTTAACATTTCACAGTGCTGTTGCTAGTGTTCATATTTTATAAGAACATTCCCAAGTGTTATACCTTTTTATGAAATAGCTTGGGTAAAAGTTGTGATTGGAATAGGTAAAGAGGCTGCAAACTTGCAATGCATGCACAGACTGAATTAGAAAGTTAAATGCCATCGGACAACTCTGCTGCATCACACCATCAAAAAAAATTAATATACATTATTTAGTTTAATAAAAATTATTCGGATGTAATTTCTAGTATGGAATACCTTTGAAGTTGCTATGTCTATGCAGAAACTAGACACTCGCAGCTGATCTATGCCTGCTGACTCGGGCTCATGGAGCTCAAGCTGTGGGGCCATTTGATTGCTGTGTAGACTTCCAGGCTTGGGCCGGAGTCTGAGCTCTGGGATCCTCCCAGCTTGCAGGGTCCCAGAGCCTTTGCTCCAGCTCAAGTCCAGATGTCTACACAGGATGAAACAGCCCTGCAAGCCTGAGTCCGCTGGCCTGGGCCAGCCCGTGGGTTTTTCTTTGCTAGGTAGACATACCCATAGTCTCTTCATAAAGTTCAATGGCAGCTTTAGTTGCACCTGGTCAGCTACTGGAAATGGTTCTTAGGGTCTCCAGTAGCAGAATGTATCAGAAAGATGTCCCTCTTAATTACCGATGCTGCAGATTACTGCACTGTAGTGTGGCTATTGAAATATGAACTCCAGTCTAGAAAGATTTTAAAGAACTCTTACCTTATCTCAGACACTTAAAACACATGGGATTAGGCAATTCTTATGCTAACATTTTAGCAAAAGATCATAGCAAGGTCTTGCAATCCTACTGGGGTTGGTGTAACTAAGGGCACAATTTGGCCACATGCATGGCTGTTGCTTCACTTCTGTGGATACTGATCATGGGTCTTGCACTCTGTTCTCATCACCTTTTCCCTAAACTGTTGGAGTTGGAATCCAAGGGAGTGTTTAGTAGTCTTAGGTTCATGGTGACTGCGTGAAGAAAGAGCTGGCAGGGATACCATCAAAAAGAGCTCTTTTCTGCCACCCCTCCTGCCTCCAGAGGTAATTCTATCCACTCTGAGAAGGCACTTGGAAGGAAAATCAAGTGACTATAGTGACTATCTGCTCTGATGTTCTTGAGGATTGGAGCAGAAAACTGAATAATAAATGTGTAGGTGCATATACCTCACAATTGCTCTTGTAAAGAGAGGATTTCTGTAGTCTTAGCAAACTACTTGCCGAGATAACTGTGCTATACAGTCTAGACCAAACTGTCACCATGAATCTAAGAAGAAGCAGCATGACTTTTATTTATTTTAGAAGGATTGAGACATGTAAAATAATTATTTGTACTTTAATATTGCCTTTTGTCAGACATTGTCAAGGCTCTTTACAAATAGTGTGCCTCTTACCATTCACGTGATGAATAGCAGTTGTTATGCTCATTTTATAGATCGGCGGACTAAGGAATGGAGACTAAGTAACCTGCCCAAGGTTATTGTATAGCTAGTTCACTGGCAAAGTTAGAACTCAGTGGGTCTCCTACTCTAACCAGTAGATAATAAATCTTATGAGATTACACAAATTGAGTTGTGGATTTTGTTGTTTGACAGGAACAAGACCTGGTAGAAATGTGAGGCTGTAAGTTGACATTTATTTCTCTGCTTCACCCACAAAAAACAAAACCAAACTCTCGCTCCTCTTTTCTCCTACAAACCTAGGATTAAAAAAAAATCTTCCAGTTTTGCAAGAAAAGTGGCGCAAGGACTGGCAGACATTTCACTTTGCATGCATGACATAGTCGCGTTTGAACTGTTGCCCATGAAACCTACAGGCTTTGTAAGAAACTCATCTGGTGGAGGAGGAAATAAAAAAAAAAGGCAAAGTTGTTGAAGCAATTAACTTCTAATGCTAATGCCGTAGTCTTAAGTAGAATCTGACACAATGTGCCTGAGTGATCCAAGGGTTCTATTTGTCAATTATTCAGTAGGCTGTAACTATCAGTCCAATGAACTGTAGGAAATACCCTAGTCTGGAGGTCTGCCACTTTGTAGATAGCCAGTATCGTAAAAGGTTTTATGTGAGATCATGTGATCTACTCAGAAAACAATTCTGAATTCATTAAATAAGATTACAAATATAAACCCTCCCTTTATTTCTTTGAAGGTATAAGAGGAGCCACGTGGCATGGGGGTCAAAGAGGATTTAAGTGAAATGTAGAAATTTGAAGTTCCGTTGTTATCTGAGGGATTCTCGGCACTGGAGAGCTACACAGACTGTGCAGTACATAGACACATCACAGCAAGTAGTATGTGTGGCTTCAGATATGACTCTTAGGCATCAGCAAGATGTACTGAAACCAAATGGTTATAAAGATGACTTTGTATCTTAATGTAAATGAGCTTTTAAAATAAGTGCCAAATTGATACATCATGAGGGTATTATTAGCAAACTATTCTGAGATATAGAGGTACAATTCCCATTATTCTGTAGCTTCAGTCAAAAACCTTATTGTATATGGATGTGATGTTACAGCCATGTGTAACAAACTGCCTGTCAATCAAAAGTCTTGTTATACATGTATTTTCCTTCAGATGTGTATATATAACGAGGTTTTTGATTGACAACTGATGAGCTGGATGGAATATATAGAGACTTTCTTAATTTGAAATGAAGGGTTCTCTGATCTAATAGTGTTTACACAAGATTGTGCACCAGTTTGTATAATATCTGAATTAGTAAAAATGAACCCACTCTCTTTAGCAGCCTTGATAAATAGAAAAACACAGAAAAAGCACTGAAACATTAAAAATCAACATAACTTGCAATATTGAATCAAGGAAACTGTCTGTATGCCCCTCTGCATTGGGTAACTTACTTATAAAAAATTTTGATGCATAAATAATCAAGAATTATATGGAGCCATAAAATCTTTCACAAATTAAGGAGATGTTTAATTCTTAACTTTCTAGTTCCTGCACTAGAACATGAGGAACAGCACTAACTTAAATTTTGTTTTCTTTGATTTTTTTTTTTTACTAATCTAAAATCCTAAATTAGCTACTACATATAAGTGTATTCTCTTACAATGCAGGTGCCTTTTTCATATGCTAACAAGATTCATCTCTGCAACAGCATATTATATCCTGTGCTCGCTATGCACAATTCAATAGCATGGTTACCAAGTGAGACGTGCTAAAAGATAGACGCTTTTCAGAACAAGTAATTCTGGGCCACCTAAAAGCCTACTAACATTAGCTTCCAAAATATTTAATTGATCAGTTCCACTTAGGGTATGAACTGTATCAATTGAAGGCAATTACATCAAAGTTGGGGCTGATTATAGAGGAAATTAAGGAAGGAGAAAGGAAAGCAGTGAAACAAATGACACACATACCTTGTGTGCCAAGAAAATTAGTCTTGAAACTCCAACTAGTGAAACTATTACACTAGTACTCCTGTTCTTATTACACTGTCTCTCTCTCAAGCAGAGGGAAGGCAGCTAGAGAAGAGATGAATGTAGGTGTTTTCTCAGCAGATGCTTGTGAATGACTTCTAGTGGTCTAGAAGCACTCAGTTATGCTATAATTAACAGGAACATCATTCTTGTCAGATATTGTCTGGTTGAAGTTACTTGTGCCCTCTGGGTTACTGGAAGTGCTTCTCGATCAATGACAAATGTAGGTGATGACCAGAGTTAATGGTTGATAGTAGTAGAGAAAGTCAATGGAGCAGGTTAATCCAGAAAATGAGGGAAAATATTTCTATGCTTTTGTGTCCAATAAAATATAAATAGGTTTATTACCGTCTTAAACTTCTTATGAACTTTATAAATTCCTTATAAATCATTCATTACTCAGTTAATGGATGCCTAGGACTGATCCTGAACCTCCTATCCTTAATTTGAGATCCCTGCCCCCTTCTTCTGCCCCCAAGTACCGCTAACTAACAACTTGGGGGCCAGAATTGCATCAGAAATCATGGCTATGTCACTTTAGGGCCATACCCCTGGGGATGAGTCTGGAATAGCAGTGTACGAGCGCTGTATGAGCTAGATCTGTGCTGTGCTCTTGGCTAGATTTCTGTTGTGAAAACATTAATGGGCAACCTGATCATATGTCAATCAGATGTTGGCTATTGGTCCATATTTCTTTTATCTCAGCTGCCAGAACAAAGCAGAGAGATTCTTGCAGTTGTAAGCAGAGTCAGGATGAGCTGTACCCTGACATCTGGTGGTGAATTATGGGAAGTGTGGAAAGAATGTCCAGAATGTGAAATCTCAAATATTTGCATAGGCACGCCTACCCCATCCCAGACTGCCGAGCTGTGGGACTGCTTTGTGACAGAAATGACTCAACCTCAGTTGGGTGGTACTTGCTAGACAAGGGACATGGGTTCCAAAACCC
>NC_133775.1:82063933-82133157 GCF_003597395.2 Chelonoidis abingdonii | reverse complement strand
TATCCCAGCGTTTCAAGTCTGCAACTTACTTTTCAAAGTAGGGGAGGTGGGGTGCGGCAGTGTTGACTAGGGGGAGCGGGTGGGGGAGACAGAGAGAGCGATTTTGGAAGCAAGCGACACTGTGACAGCTCCGCTTCGAAGTTCAAAGCGGGGGGGAGGGGTGGGGGAGTGGAGAGGGGGGAGGAGGGGGGTGTGGGTGGATGTGTGACGGAGCGTTCGGGGAAGACAGAGAGAGCAATTTTTGGAGGCTTAGGATCAAAAAGAATAGTGGGAACAGAGCTCACCCCTCGACGGCGGTATGCAAATTCTTGGCCATGTATCTGCCCCCCGAGACCTGCCACCGGTTGGTATCAACGTTTCCCTCCTTACCACATGCGGCCGCCCCGTTGAAGAGCAGTGTACGCGCGGGACAGTGTAGTCAGCATTGAAACCTAACCCGTAGTACACCAGCCTCCCCTAAGGGCCCCACCAGCTCTCTCATTCACTCATTCAACCAGTGGATAAGGTCACAGCAGTCCGGAGTGGAGCTTTCAAGAAAAGAACTAAGACCAGATAAACAGATCAAGCAGAGCCTGTCTCCGACGGACTCATTGTTCTGATCTACTGAGTACCCTGTTTTTGCCTGGCGCCACCCCATTGCCTGCCTCCGTCCCGGAAACAAAAACAACAAAATAGGAACCCGCTAATGTCGCGGCATAGCCACTCTCGCCCAGTCTGAGGAGGTGTTATAACTTAGGGCTCTTGCCAGCCCTGATGGATACCTGCACAGTCTTCATGTGCCGTATCAGTTGCCATGGAGAAGCTGAGCCCGGATTTTAAATATGATTCCATCGAAGGACTATGTCTTGTTGTTTTCGGGAGCTTACGCCTCAGACGACAAAAGCGGCAGCCCTGTGAATCAGAAAGCGTATATTCCACACTACAATCAAGCCATATGGCGGTCCTGCGCTGATTCAGGGCCTACGGACGGCTCTGGACTCTCTGTCCCCGATCGCTGGTGAAGAGCATAAGAAGGCAGGCGGACGGTGTGCTTCTGTGTAGTTGGAGACATGTTCTCGGGCGAGTACCATAGCTGCCCACAATGCACCACTCCCAACCGCGCTGCAAATGCTGCAAATGTGGCCATACTGCAGCGCTGGTAGCTGTGAGTGTGGCCACACTGCAACGCTGTTCCTACACAGCTGTACGACCACAGCTGTAACTCCCAGCGCTGCACATTTCCAAGTGTAGCCATACCCTCAGAGGGGCAGAAGGGTTACACAGTTATCTGTCAACTTCCAAAACTCTCTGGATTACAGAGAGTTAATCTCTTGTGCATAAAATTGTATTTGTGTATTATAAAATACATGCATAGGTGTGTATATAAGCATATCTCCTAAAGAGAAAAGAGTAGAAGACTCCATGATGTCTACTATGGACCTTTCCATATAGATGTAATTAACCAGTGAACTGTTTGGATACTACACCAATGGACACTATTAAAAAAGCCTAAGATCTCTAAAAAAGCCTAAGATCTTTCTGTGTGTGCCTTTTTCTTAGGCATGGAATGGAAGTCTTCATGTATCTGACTTGGTTAAAGTAGACTTAGAGCAGTACTGAAATTCATTCTCTAATAAGTTTTTGGCTGTCTTTCTGATATTTGACTCCTGATGAGTTACGTTTTCAAATACGTATTTGGAGCTGATTAGTTAGGATGTTCCCTTGCCATGTTACTTGCAGCATTGTTGGCTAAACTGCTCAGTGTATCTTCATGAACAGCTGCAAGAGAAGGAAAGGTTCAGGTGGTTCCTTTCTGACTCCCTTCCTGACTCGCTCCTGTCACGATCTCTCACTACTGTTCTGCTGCTTCCTCCCCCATCCTAGGGAGTGAGCACAAGTAGGCCTCAGATCTAAGTAGCGCTTGTAGCCTCAGCAGGGGGGCTAACTGTCTCCTTTGGTTTTCAAAACTATTGTGCCATGTAAGGAAAGGAAGGAATGGCCATATAAGACACTGGACTGAGACTTATGAGATCTGGGTTTAATTCCGACCTATAAACATCTCATGTGACCTTAGGTAATTCATGTGCAAAAGGATTTCCAAGAGGCCCCCATGAGGTGCTCTGCAGACGATTTGGTAAAGGTGAATCTTCTATGCAGAATGTGAGTAGTGCTGTGCTGTCTGATTTCTCAGCTGATTGCCCATCTCCTGGTATTTTCAAACCCACAATGCTATTATGCTGTGCCTGTTCTCTCCCTGTTTCTAAATATCTCCCCACTCTGAGTCCAAGGTCACTTAATTTATGACTCTGGATTTATGTTCTCTGTATGTATATATATCTCCTCACTATACGTTCCATTCTATGCGTCCGATGAAGTGGGCTGTAGCCCACGAAAGCTTACACTCAAATAAA
The DNA here is from genome assembly GCF_003597395.2 of Chelonoidis abingdonii. Classification (NCBI taxonomy): domain Eukaryota; kingdom Metazoa; phylum Chordata; order Testudines; family Testudinidae; genus Chelonoidis; species Chelonoidis abingdonii. The sequence continues at coordinate 82,130,767 of NC_133775.1, read as the reverse complement.
TTTGTTAGTCTCTAAGGTGCCACAAGTACTTCTGTTATTTTTACTGGATTTATGGCTTCTTATAACACACTGTAACCCACTAACCCCCTCTTTTTTTCGCTATGACTGAAGAGGTGTTAACATGCCATTCTGCATTGAATGGTCTCTGACAATATGTACTAACTACTTACGCTAAACCATCTGTTCCACCTTGCATTTTGCTGTGAGACTGAGAGTACCCTTCCCAGACCTGAAGCGTGTCTCTCAAAAGCTTGTCTCTCTCATCAACAGAAGTTGGTCCAATAAAAGATATTACTGCATCCATTTTGTCTCTCCAAGGTCACTTAAGGCATTTCAGTCTTCTCATTAACATCTCTGGCCTACTGGAAGAGTATCCTCAGCACCTTCAAGAAAAATAACAAATAAAAACAATCAGAGTAGGATCTTTAATCTTTCCAGTGAATCAGTTTGTTCTTCTTAAAAACAAAATTAGTCCTTTTTGTAAAAAGAAAAAAAAATCTTTGCAGATAGGCTTTTCTGGTAATTGTCCGTAGAGAACTAGAATGGTACATTCATTATTAGTGATGTAGTGAAATTCTGCTATGCTCCCTTAATCAAAGATAGACTGTTCTGTTTGCAGTGGTGCTTTCATTATAAAGATGATACCAGCAAGTTAGCAAAAGAGAATGATAAAAGTAATATCTAAATTTTTATTGTGGTTGACTGACTTTTGGTAGTTTTCATTACTAGTGCTCTGCAATGATAAATCACATACATATTTTTATTTATGTATCCCATGAACTCAGTGCTTTGGCTTGTCATTTGACTCTGGCTGACTACCATTTCCAATTATTTGGTATTGGGACAAATGGTTCAAAACTAGTTGAAACACCCGAGTAATTTAATTGTTTTTGTTTCTCTAAAAAGAACACTCCTCTCTAAAGCTAGCCCAAAAATATATTTTGTGAGCACAAGATTTTTAATAACCCTAAAATCAGTAGATTTTACTCAATTTAAAAACACACTTATGACAAGAATTTTTTTAAAGGGAATCATTCCCTTGCTGTTGAAAATCCAAACTCTGTAGTATTAAGGACCTGAATGTGAACAGGACTATAAATAGAAGTGCAACCACCTTCATAGATTTCCTTTTTTCCATGTAAGAAACACACACAAAAGGATATAACAGTGACAAAGGAGACTTAAACAAACAAAACACTTTCCCATTGAGAATTCCAAGGTGATGGTAACAAATGTGGGTTTAAAATGTGCACCTCTTTAGTTGAAAGTATCCCTTTAAACCTGCCTTAGGACCCAACCCTTAGCCCTCGTCTACACTACGAGTGTAGGTCAAATTTAGCAACGTTAGAGTGATTTAACCCTGCCCCCATCCACATGACGAAGCCATTTTTGTCAACTTAAAGGGCTCTTAAAATTTCTGTACTCCTCCCCGATGAGGTGATTAGTGCTGAAATTGACCCTGCCACGTTGAATTTGGGGTAGTGTGGATGCAACTTGACGGTATTGGCTTCTGGGAACTATCCCAGAGTGCTCCATTGTGACCGCTCTGGGCAGCACTCTCAACTCAGATGCATTGGCCAGGTAAAGCCCCATGAACTTTTGAATTTCATTTCCTGTTTGGCCAGCATAGCGAGCTGATCAGAACAGGTGACCATGCAGAGCTCATCAGCATAGGTGACCATAGAGTCCCAGAATCGCAAAAGAGCTCCATGATGGACCAAATGGGAGGTACTGCATCTGATCCCTTATGGGGAGATGAATCTGTGCTATTCGAACTCCGTTCAAAAGACAAAATGCCGGAATATTTGAAAAAATCTCCAAGGGCATGAAAGACAGAGGTTATAACAGGGACCTGCAGCAGTGCCACGTGAAGCCTACCAAAGAACCAGAGAGGCAAACGGCCACTGCAGGTCAGAGCCCCAAACATGCCACTTCTATGATGAGCTCCATGCCATTCTAGGGGATGCCCCTACAACTACCCCACATCTCTGCTTCCCTCTTCCCCCACCCCTTCCAGGCTACCTTGGCAGTTATCCCCCCATTTGTGTGATGAATTAATAAAGAATGCATGAATTTGAAACAACAATGACTTTATTGCCTCTGCAAGTGGAAATCAAAAGGGGGAGGGGAAGGTGGCTAGCTTACAGGGAAGTAGAGTGAACCAAGGGGGTGGGTTTTCATCAAGGAGAAACAAACAGAACTTTCACACCGTAGCCTGGCCAGTCATGAAACTGGTTTTCAAAGCTTCTCTGATGCACAGCACATGCTGCTGTGCTTTTCTAACCACCCTGGTGTCTGGCTGCTTGTAATCAGTGTCCAGGCAATTTGCTTCAACTGCTCACCCCGCCATAAACGTCTCCCCCTTACTTTCACAGATATTGTGGAGCACACAGCAAGCAGTAATAACTATGAAAATATAGGTTTCGTTAAGGTCTAACCGAGTCAGTAAACTGCGCCAGAAAGCTTTAAACATCCAAAGGGACATTCTACTGCCATTATGCACTTGCTCAGCCTATAGTTGAACTGCTCCTTACTACTGTCCTGGCTTCATGAGCCACGGGAGCAAGGCATAGGCGGGGTAGGTGTGACCGCGTGGTGCTGCTGACGGGGAGAGCAGCCTGAGGCAGAAGCCTCCAGCAGACATGATATTTCAGCAGGACTGAATCTCCATTAGATGAAACTTAGAAGAGAATGACCTGGAGTCACTCCCATTTTTGTCCAGGCATCCCCGACCGACCTCACCGAGGTTGGCCAAGAGCACCCATGTCTGCCCAGGTGCCCCCGACCAACCTAACTGAGGTTGGCCAGGAGCACCCATGGGACAACTACGATGGCTAGCAGTTGTATTGCACCATCTGCCATCCGCAAGGCAAGGCAAGGGGATGCTGCTGTGTAGCACTGCAGTACTGCATCTGCCAGCAGCACCCAGGAGACATATGGTGACAGTGAGCTGAGCGGCTGCATGCTTGCTGTGGTATGTCGTCTGCATGGATAATCCAGGAAAAAAGGCGAGAAATGATTTTTTGCCGTTGCTTTCACGGAGGGAGGGGGGGCGGCCTGGCGACACGTACCCAGAACCACCCGCAACAATGTTTTTGCTCCATCAGACATTGGGAGCTCAACCCAGAATTCCAATGGGCAGCGTTGACTGCGGGAACTGTGGGATAGCTACCACAGTGCAATGCTCCGAAAGTTGATGCTAGCCTCGGTACTGTGGATGCACTCTGCTGACTTAATGTGCTTAGTGGGGACACACACAATCAACTGCAGGATTGGGCCATACATACCTGGGGTGAAATCCTGCCCCCCATTGAAATCAATTGGAGTCTTGTCATTAACTTGTCATTAATTTTCAAAAGTACTCAAGTGACTTTGGATCCCAAGTGACGTTGACTTCAAAGTTAAGACATGAAGTTCAGTGAGACCTCCTCCTACATCATTTGGGTGCTTTTAGGTAATCTCTCTCCCAATGATGCAATATGATCTAGTCTCATTAAAGCCAACCTCCAGGGGTCACCCACATGGAATAGCTAGCAGGACTGGGCTTTCTTTTGGAATACCAGATATTTTTATTGAACTACATTTGATGGCTACACTTTACCCATCTGTTTTAATGATACCTTTAGTCTTAACTGTCTCTTGCATAGGAACAGCATTATTCTGTAGCATGAACCTGACTAAAAATGAAACTTCTTTCAAGTGAATAGGAATTTGAGGATTAAAACATGGCAAAATGTACTTCTCTCCAGCCAGATCAGTCTCTGAATACAAGCTCTTTCAAATGTACAACTTTCTTAACTGAGAAACTTTCATTTTAAAAAGTGCTTTATGCGCTGTCTGAGCGCAGGACTGGAGTGTGGGATGTCTAGAGTTTAAATCTGGTAACAAGATTACATGTAAAATATCTGGTTGAGATGTGACTTTGGACAAGTCCTATAAATTGTGGTTCTGCTCTGAGAAGTGATTATAAAATGGCATAATAGGGTTCCATGTTCACTTTTATTAGGATCTTATCTGGCATGGTGCTAAGCACCACCCAGGAGATGCTACTTCTGTGGATTATAGGGGAGCTGAGGATGCCAGCACCTTGCAGAGTGAGTCACTGAGGGTTTCTCTAAACTTGGAAGAGAGAGGTCAGGGTCAGTGAACCCCTAACCTCAAAGTCCCTTCCTCATCTAGGCAAACCTTCAGCATCTTCCTTGTCACATCTGATCAGTTTCAGTAAATACCCTTTCCTTTTTAATTCAATTTAAAATCTGAGTCAGTTCAGTCATTTACTTTTTCATAAATTGCCACCAGTAAAATTATTTTTACAGTAGAGCCAGCATAGCTAAGAGTGAGCAGGATTCTCTGTCTTTATGCATCAATAAGGATGGTTCAAGTTCTAGTTGGTTACACTTACTCCCACACACTGAAGGCTAGTGGAGTTGCAGAGGTGTCACTGAGCCAATAGTATAGTGACAGTAGGGTTGTATGAGTGTAACCCAGGGCATGGCTTGGCAGATCTTAAGACACCAAGGGCTTGGCTACACTTGCAAGTTGCAGCGCTGGCGAGGGGGTTACAGCGCTGCAACTTAGCAGGTGTCTACACTTAAAAGCTCAGCCAGCGCTGCAACTCCCTGTTTGCAGCGCTGGCTGTACACCTGGGTCTGCTTCCGGTGTAGCAGACCAGCGCTGTGAGCACGCTGGATCATCAGGTGTGGACACTCACCAGCATTTTTATTGGCCTCCAGGATATTAGGACTTAACCAGCATCCTTTCCCGTCTCTGGTGCATCGCTCGCACTCCATTGCTGGCTCAGAGCCTGGAGAGGTGGGAAGTGTAGAGGAACCCGAGAGGGAGGCTACTGAGGTGTTTGGAGCTCCAGAGTCCATGCAGGCAGACTATTTTCCAGCCAGAAGAAGCTAGCCAGTCGCAGCTCTGCGGACTTGTAGTCTGAGGAACCAGCAGAGGAGCCTGTTCCTTCTGGTAAGAAGCTTTTATTATAAGATGCAAATGTTTTGAGCAGGGGGCTATGGCGTGCCTGCAAGGCAGCCTAGATGTGGAACATAGGCCCATTGATTTCCTGTGTGCTCTTTGCTTTCACAAGTCACAGAAACCATGGCTTCCACAGTGAAGCACCCCCACCCCTTCCAGGTTCGAGCTGCGTGGCAAGATGGCTACTGAGAGTAGCTGCTTGTGCAATGTGGGGTAGGTTCAGTGTTATTTCCCTGTAGTGCTCTTTGCTTCCACTTAAGGCCACAGAAACCCATGGCTTCCCACAGTGAAGCAACCCCACTCACCCTTCCCAGGGAGCCACGTGGCAGCCCCCCTCCACTGTAGCCGCGTGTGGGAAACTCCATCTCTATCTGACAGCTGCGCCTTCTGTGCTATGCCAACGTTAAACGATGTACTCAAAACTCTTAAAAACAATGCAAGGCTTTAAACAGTTTACTCTCTCTGTTTTTAAAGTGGACCTTGAATACATGCTCCATCAGTGCAGATTCTGTGAAAGACTGCAAAGCTAAGGAAAAAACACAAGGAAACTAAGAGAGATGTGTAAAGCAGTTATTTCGTGTCCACAGCAAAATAAAAAGTTTGCAAGACTGGAGGGATAAGGAAATCCATGAAAAATGAACAGGCTGGCCAAGAAAAGAGAAGTGGCTGAAGAAAAGGAATTGACTACCCAAGAGAAGCACAGATCGCAGGGATGACTTAAATAAAAAGTGGAAAAAAGCTTCATTTCTTTCATGTATTATTTAACTTTCATAATATATGAATATATAAAAATTATATAACATTTATCATATATGCTGTTGATTGGTCATTAATGACCTTGTTTCACATGTGTGGGTCCCACACTCACTGGGGTGGGCAATGTGTTGGTTCACGCTGCGCCCTGCAGGAGTTAATGCCTGGAAAACTGCAGGCAGCATGGACAGGGGCTGGCCTGAAGCAGGCAGGGGCTGACATGGAGGTAGGAGTCTGGCTGCAGGTAGGCAAGGGGATGTGGGCTGGTTGGAGACAAGGGTTTGTGGGCGGCTGGCTTCAGGCGAGTGGGGTAGGCGCATGGGTGACCTGAACACAGGCGAGGGGGTGCGCGCTGGGCAGGTGTTGCAGAGCTCGTGCGGGCAGCAGTGTGTGGGGGCTGGCTGGCTGGGCAGGCTGCAGGGTGTGTGGCAGGGGTTGGCTGGAGACAAGGACAAGCGGTGTTTGCGCAGAGTGGCTTGCGGCACGGCGTGCAGAGCTGGCTGCAGCAGGGGGCCTGACTGTGTGGCAGGTCATGGGTGCAGAGCAGGCAGCTGGACCCCAGCCCTTTAATGTAAGCCCCAAACCCCCTTCTACTCTTCCGGGACCTTTAAAAGCCGTGGAGCGCTGGGGTATGCAAGAGGAGGGCGGGCTCCGGCGGCTATTTGAAGGAGGGGTGGGCCAGAGCAGCTGGAGCCTTCAACTTTACATTACCCCCACTCACTCCCCAGGGCTCAGGGGCTAGTTTAAAGGGCCCAGGTCTCCAGCGGGTCGCGGGGCTTGCCGCGCTTGACCGGAGCTCCAGACGGAGAGCGGGCCTTCCGTGCTCCGGCAAGGCTGCCGGCCTTGCCGCGCTAGTAGCCGGAGCGCGGCAAGCTCCGCGACTCCGCCTCCCAGCTGGAGCCCCGTGCTGAGCGCGGCAAGCTCCGGATCCGCTCTCCCGGCTGGAGCCGGTCGAGCGCGCAAGCTCCGCGACTCCGCTCTTGAGCCCGGCTGGGGACCCCGATCGGAGCCCGCAAAGCTCCCGACTCCGCTCTACATGGCTGGAGCCCCGGCGGGAGCGCGCAGCCGCAGACCGTGCTGGACGTCTAGCTGGGAGGCGGGCCATGGCCGCGCTCCGCCGGCGTTCACTCAAAGGCGGGACCATGGAGCAGAACCGCAGCTGGGGACAGGGTAAGTTTATAAAAAAAAAAAAAAAGAAATAAAAGGTGCCTAGGGCGGGCCTCTTAGGCGATTGGGTCCGATCCCTGGCGCACGGCTCGTTTGAACAGAGCGAATGACCGCACACTTCTCGTTCCCCTTCCCATTCAACCCACAGCGACACAATGGGACGAGGTTGCTCTGTGGGATTAGCTGCCTCACAATGCACCGACTTCACAAAGCGCTGCAAACTGTGCAAGTGTGACACACTGCAGCGCTGGTCGCTGTCAGTGTGGACACGCTGCAGCGCTGGCCGTACACAGCTGTACGACCACAGCTGTAACTGCCAGCGCTGCAAAACTGTAAGTGTAGACAAAGCCCAAAGTTAGCTTTCCAGAGTTAATACACAGGAACTGATTCACCAGTGCTCCCTGGGCAATTTAAACTGGTTACTCTAGGACAAAGTTGGCAGCACAACTTTAGTAAGGCATGTCTTGAGCAGAGGCAGATTAGGGGTTTGTGAGGCCCTGGGCCAGAGCAAGTAGCCCCCCTCCCCCGCCTTCCTCCCTCTCCCTGTGCCAACACTTCTGCTAGGGAAATGGGGTTGGGGCATGGGGGCTTACCCCACCCTGCCCCTCTCCCTGGCACTCCTTCTGGGGAGCAGGGTCAGGGCATGGGGGCTTCCCATGCTCCCCAGCAGGAGCACCAGGCAGACGGGTGAAACAGGGCAAGACAAGACCTCACACCCTGACCCTGGCAGGAGCACTGGTCAGGCCTGCAGAGCAGGTCAGGGTGCAGATATTTTTTGGGCATGGGCTCCCGTTGGCCCAGTGGCTAATTCTTCACTACTCTTCAGGCTGGACCTCATCTGGGGAACAGCTGGCTACTCTGCATCTGCATGTTTCTGGTGTGGCAAGTGTTCCTGGGATGTGGAAGAGGCTTGAATTGACTATTTCTATGCTTTGACTGTTTCATGGCTGTTGTGAGGCCGATAGGTCCCACACTGGGACCATGCCAGCCCATGTACAGAGGAGGCACACGCTGCTTTCTGCTGTCCTGGTGCTGGAATGAATTGGATCCATAGTAAAACCTGATATTAGCCTCTTTCTCAGTTTCCCATCTCACAGTGGTACTGTGTTCTATTAAATTGGTGCTTATTCAGCTCTTTCAAGATGAGAAATGTTATACATATATCATGTCATAGTGGGATATGTTAGGAACACTTCGTTGCATCCATTACTTGGATCTATGTGATTGACCCTTACATAACTAACAATCTGAGAAGGCATCCTAATGTATCAGTGAGTTGGACAGGAGAAAACAAGACTTGCTCAGCTTCCCCAGTTTATACAGCTATTTCACCAGTAAGCAAACCCTTCACTGTAAGTCTGGAAGAAACTGTGAAGTGTTTGCTGCCTAAGTAGTGTCTCTTTCTTCCAGCCACATACGATCTCACAGAAGGTAGCTCATTTTTGAGGGTGCTGGTTTATGCACAGTGTATAGAATGAGCTTAATATCTGTCTGTGTACTTGTAGGGGCACAGGGAAACTAAAGGAGGGTCTGAGGGGTAGGGGATGAGATGTTTAAGGTCTGTCTCAAAGGAGCATCCATGAATGCATGGCAGCATGCTCGTTCAGTCTGAATCACAGAACAGGGGGAACCTCATGAGTGCAACTTCATTAGTCATGCAGACACTGCCTGGAGTAAGGATCTAATCTCGTACTGCTGTCTCAGATAGAATTGGGCCTGTAATAGAAATACTGTTTTGCTACACACAAAAATCTAAGTGTTACTAACTTCCTCAGATGATTCTGGGTCTATGCTTGTAAAAACCTTAATTTGTTTTGCAGGTGGAATTTCTTTAGAAAGAAACTTTCAGTAATATGTGCTGTCATAAACAGATGGTTAAGGATTACTGTCTCTTCTACCTGTAAAGGGTTAAGAAGCTCAGTGAACCTGGCTGACACCTGACCAGAGGACCAATGGGGGGACAAGATACTTTCAAATCTTGGTGGAGGGAAGTCTTTGTTTGTGCTTTTTGTTTTGTTCGTTGTTCGCTCTTGGGGCTAAGAGGGACCAGACGTACACGCCAGGTTTTCCAATCTTTCTGAATCAGTCTTTCATGTTTCAAAATTGGTATGTATACCGGCAAGGCAGATTAATCTATGTTGTGTTTTTCTTAACTTGTAAATGTGTCTTTTTGCTGGAAGGTTTTTACCTCTGTTTGCCTGATTAAATCTCAGTCTGCAGGGGGGTGGGGAGTTCCTCTAGTCTATAGAAATCTTGAAGTACCCTGTAAAGCATTTTCCATCCTGATTTTACAGAGATAATTTTTACCTTTCCTTTTTAATTAAAAGCTTTCTTTAGGAACCCTGATTGAATTTTTCCTTGATTTAAAATCCAAGCGGATTGATCAAACTCAACCAGGGATTGGTGGGGGAAAAGGAAGGGAAAGGTTAATTCCTCTTTGTTTTAAGATCCAAGGCAGTTTGATCTGTATAAGCTCTGAAGGCCAACCCAGGGAGGGGAGAGTTCTTGGGCGGGGGCCGGGGAAATAGGGGGATGGTTTATTTCTCCTTGTTTTAAGATCCAAGGGTTTGGGTCTTGGGTTCCCCAGGGAAGGTTTTGGAGGAACAGAAGTGTGCCAGACACAGACTTCTGGCTGGTGGCAGCGTACCAGATTTAAGCTAGTAATTAAGCTTAAAAGTGATCATGCAGGTCCCCACTTCTTGAACCCTGAAGTTCAAAGTGGGGAAAAAACCTTGACATGTGCACTAACAGTATGAAAGGTAGATGGACAGATGGGAAGGTCACATGTAGTTAGAGCCCGCCCTCCAAGTGGAATAATACTTACATGAGTCAGTTGGTACAGTCCTTTAAGAATGTGTGTGTGTACGGTGAGAAGGAATGGAATCTTCAGGAATGGTTACGACAGGGATGTTTCACATAATGAGACAGAAGGACAAACAAAGTTTGACTCTGATTCTGAGCGCTTCAGAGACTCCCTAAGTCTACTAGTAACTGTCAGTGGTGATCTCTGTGTTCAAATCAAGAAGTAAGTTTCCAAAAAGGAGAATTCTGCAATTGTACCTTGACAGGAGCTGTCCAAGTATTGTGCAAGAATGACATGTCGATAACTGAAAAGAGCCTCACCTTTTAAATGCCTCATAAAATTCCTATTGCATAATGACTGTGCTTAAGGAGGGAGACACATCAACTTAAAACTACACTGTCTGAAAGCTTGCTTATCATGCTATAGTGACAAAATAATCCCAAATATCCCTATGTCTGAAGGAGGAGAGAACATTTTTTCCCCTTCCTTTTTTACATTTTGTTTATTTTATGAATCTGGCTATACAAAATACTATCAAGTTCAGTTTCCACTAGATAGATAATGCCCCTCACCCATCCCCTCTATCCCTTTCAAACAGTAGCAGAAGTGAGAAAAAATGGATGAAAATTAGGAAACTCCTAAGTCTCATTAAAGTCACAAATATGCAGGAGGAGTAATAGTGGGCAGATGTAGTACCTGAAACAAAACTAGGTTTATTTTGTCAGCTTTAAACTAACCACTTTCTGTCTCTTCACCATCTTAATGAGGTATCTGTACTTGTGTCTCAATCTATAATAATGCCTTTCAGTATAAGAAATATTTCCTTATCTTGATACAACTCTCAGATGAACAGGATGCAACTTGCATCCCTTCCCTTGGGGACATCTGCACCAAAACAGGGATACAGTGTGGGAAGGGCCAGTTGGTACCTTTACACTTTGCCTAGGGACAGTAGCTTCAAACTCTCTGGTCACATATTAGGGTGACCAGATGTCCCGATTTTAGAGGGACAGTCCTGGGTTTTGGGTCTTTTTCTTATATAGGCTCCTATTACCTCCCACCTGCTGTCACGATTTTTCACACTTGCTGTCTGGTCACCTTATCATATTTACATAAGATTCTAGTAAGTGGATGCTACCTGAATCCATGCATCTTGCAGATGCTCTAACCCTGCATACTTTATGGATTGTGCTGGCCATCTCCAGATCTCCAAGCAGACCTGGGGTTTTAAATGGCTTGTACTGCTGCAAATGGATTTTCCACATCTGGAGGATTTGAGCCTGAGTTCCCAGGGCAGAAGTCAAGGCATGAATCACATCTACTATCTTTAATATAAAAACAGGAATGTGTTGTAGCTTCTTCATACTGGACTTCCCACCGTTGTAGATATGGTATTTTGCTATCAGTTATATTGTCTCATCTCAAATATCTGTTTACACCTATTTTCAAATGTCTGTATAAATAATAGAATTGTCAGACTGGAATGGACCTCGAGAGGTCATCTTGTCCAGTCCCCTGCACTCATGGCAGGACAAGATATTATCTCTAGACCATCCCTGACAAGTGTCTAACCTGCTCTTAAAAATCTCCAGTGATGGAGATTCCACAACCTAGGCAATTTATTCCAATGTTTAACTACCTGACAGTTGGGAAGCTTTTCCTAATGTCCAACGTAAACCTCCCTTGCTGCAGTTTAAACCCATTGCTTCTTGACCTGTCCTCAGAGGGTAAGGAGAACATTTTTTCTCCCTCCTCCTCATAACAACCTTTTATGTACTTGAAAACTCTGTCTTCTCTAGACTAAACAACTCAATTTTTTTTTCAATCTTCTCTCATAGATCATGTTTTCTAGACCTTTAATCATTTTTGTTGCTCTTCTCTGGACTTTCTCCAGTTTGTCCACATCTTTCCTGAAATGTGGTGCCCAGAACTGGAAACAATATTCCAACTGAGCCTAGTCAGCATGGAGTAGAGCGGAAGAATTACTTTTCATGTCTTGCTTACAACACTCCTGCTAATACATCCCAGAACGATGTTTGCTTTTTTTGCAACAGTGTTACACTGTTGACTCATATTTAGCTTGTGATCGACCATGATCCCTAGATTCCTTTCCACAGTACTCCTTCCTAGGCAGTTATTTTCCGTTTTTTATGCATGCAACCAATTGTTTCTTCTTCTTTGCAATTGTGCTTATTGAATTTCATCCTGTTTACTTCAGGCATTTCTCCAGTTTGTCCAGGTCATTTTTGAATTTTATCCTATCCTCCAAAGCATTTGCAACCCCTCCCAGCTTGGTATTGTCCGCAAACTTTGAGTGTACTCTCCGTCATTATCTAAATCATTGATGAAAATATCGAATAGAACCGGACCCAGAACGGATCCCTGCAGGACCCCACCTGTTTGTTAGACCCAGACCTGAACAAAACCCCCAGTCCAAACATCCTGGACTCTGGGAAAGGTGTGAACTGTAGCTTACCCCTGTTTTAAAAAATAGGTTGACCCAAAGCCTCATATCCAATCACCCCCTGAACTTTGGAGTACAATTCAGAAGTTTGCTGTTGAGGCCCCTCAAGTGTGCATAGTAGAAATTTAATTTGTAAAATATACTTTGCACTTGCAGAACATATTCCACTGGAGAATCTAAAGCACCTTACAAGCATTAATTAAGCCTGGTAGCACCATTATATGGTCGGTACAGCATTTAGTAGTATATCCATTTCATAGATGGAGAAACTGAGGGATACAAATTCAGGTCACTTGCCCAAAGTAATATAACATGACAATGGCAGTTGTTGGAGACAGGGTTCCAAGCTTCTTCTAATTAAACACATCCTTATATTTGATGGAAAATAGTTCATCCAGGCTCTAGAACAGTGTATGAGTATTGTAAGATCATGTTTACATTTTGAGCTTGATCTGCATGATACAAACAAGTTGCTGAATAATCATTGCTTTAAAACCTATTTGTTATATTAAGCCTGTATTACTAATCAAGTAAACCACTGGAAAGACTATTTTGAGGTTGCTGTGAGCCTTCTAATAGTAATGAGTGACTCTGTTTTTTTGTTTTTTGTGGTTTTTTTTGAGTGCTAAACAGATAATTCAGGTTTATTGATAAAATGATTTGACTTCCTCCAGGTTCTGTATTGTCACTAAGTAAGTGTTCTGCTTATCATCCAGAATGAATTGAATTCCAGTGGTGAGAGAGCCTCTTTTGCATTGGTTTGGACTGAGCAGAGAAAAACCACCCACCCAGGAGAAACAAAGAAATATAATAATACGCAATGGTCCTAATAAAGTATCCAGTAATATCATTCTTCCACATGCTTCCCAAACCTATATGAAGATGGGAGCCCATCTACTAGAGGCTTTCATATTCAGCCATTATGGAGTAAATTACTAGAAAATAAGCACACAGTGAACAGTTTAGGAAATGAGTCACCTTTCAAACTTATTATTTCAGCCATAAATAAATCCAGGGAAACTTTTTAATTCTTAATAGAACAAAATAGGAGTGCAACGTCCTAGGGCATCATTCTTTTTAAGGAATACCTACCTGGATTGTCACTATTTAAAAGGGGAACTATGTCTGCTTAGTAACAATGTGAATACTCTCTGAGAGCCTGAAGGTAAAGGAGTGCCATTCTGAGACTTGTTGTGCAATCTGAATTATGGCAAACATGCCTGTGAATTACCCGAGGCAATAAGGAAAGGCCAACTCAATTTCTTGTTTAAGCTTGAATGAGAAGAATAATTAAGCTTTTAGCGTATGTTTTCAAATGTGACTTTTAGGATCCTATTCTGCCCTCTTGCTCATCTCTGGATTGTGGACCAAGGGATTGGAGGGGGTGCAAAGAGCCCTAAACCTATGAGAACAGAGAGGAGCCAACAGACCATGCTGACTACTTCCTTCACAAGAAATTCTTCACACCTGTTCTGCACAGGTGTGGCAGTGAAGGGGGGATGCGGAGCCAAGAAGAGGGTGGCAGGGTGAGGAGTAGCCTGTTTTTTTCCCCATGATTATAAATCTTTCTAAAAGGTGACAGTACATTAAATACTGTCACAATTATTTTACAGGGTTCTATTTGCGAAGAGAGAGTACTAGCTTCTGTTGAGATGATTTTTGCTGGGTTAATTTGGCAGCCATAAAATGTTTAAGTAAAATGTGATGTTCGTATTGAGGACTAGAACTGGAGGATCCTGACAAATATTTTTTATATCTAAAGTGGGGTACACAGGGTAATATATGAACATCTCCATTATCACATTGCTATAACCTTTCATCATATTATGCTGTATTAATCCTGTTCAGAGAAACCTTTCATTATTATAAGTCTGTATTTTGATTAACAACATCTTTGTCTTCAATAGGAATTTTGTCCTAGTGAGGGCTGCAAGACTGAGTCTTTGGGGCCAGATTAATCCCTGTACTGGGAGAGAAGGAACGCTGGTTGGAACTCTCAGTATTGTCTGCCGGTGAGGGCCAAGACAAGGCTAGGGCAGCTCTGGGGCTGCTCTAATTTGGACCTCCTACAATAATAACCTGTGTTGTATTTACAACAGGAGGTAGCTGTCAGGGCATGGCCATGCTTCCTCCAGTTCACCTTGCAGGGGCCCTTGGGCCAAAGTGTTTTCAGAGACAGCACAGAGCTGTTAGAACTAGCTCTGCACTGGGCTGGGAACTGCTCTGCATCAGGTGAATTCCCAGAGGCCTGTGTGGCCCCTCTGTGTCAGCATAGCATAGCTGGTGTGAAGTGGATAAAATTACCTCACATATATCCCTGGGCATGTAAGGCCCATGGTCACTAGGGAGAGAATTAAACATTTTCTTGTGAAATGAAGTCAAAGTATTTAATGCTGCTGCTTTTTATAGCCAATGACATTTTCACTTTAACCTTTTGGAATTCAGTAGAAGCAGATGCAATTGTAAGAATGAAAAATGAAAGACATCACTTTAGGTTACACCAGGGTCGGCAGCCTTTCAGAAGTGGTGTGCCAAGTCGTCATTTATTCACTCTAATTTAAGGTTTCACGTTCCAGTCATACATTTTAACGTTTTTAGATGGTCTCTTTCTCTAAGTCTGTAATATATAACTAAACTATTGTTGTATGTAAAGTAAATAAGGTTTTAAAAATATTTAAGAAGCTTCATTTTAAATATAATTAAAATGCAGAGCATCCTGGACCGATGGCCAGGACCTGGCAGTGTGAGTGCCACTGAAAATCAGCTCGCGTGTCACAGGTTGCCTACTCCTGGGTTACATAGAGATTGCCAGAGGGGTCTTTTCCACCTGTTTAAAGAGACTTGGTTTTAAATACCTGATTTTAATTAATTTTTAATCAGGACCTATTTTTGCCTTCTTAAATGTCTCTGGCCTAGTTGTTTTAACTGAGTGGAGAAGAATGCAAATGTTAGTATCTTTTTTTAAATAACGCTCAGCATGTGTCCATGGTGCTTTAAAACAATTGCCGTTTGATACAAACATTAAAAAAGTAAGCTGTAAAATGACTGTATCTACACTAAACTTATCACATTTTAAGGAACTGTAGATGGCCCAATGTTCAGGGCTCAAATGGAATCTTGGGCCTTGAGTGAATTCTAGGGAATTTTGCTTAAATCTGCTGGTGTTTGTTGATGTGAGCTTCTGTGCACATCAGTGGCATAGCTAGCATGGGACATTTGGGTGGGCCCCAACTTCAGGTGGGTGGGCAATGACAGACGGCAGGAGGAGGGAGAGTAGGAAGGATTGGGGGGTCCTGCCTCTGCCCTCCCCTTCTAGTCCAGCCAGCCTTGTGGGGAACGATGGATTTTCTACCCAGAGGCTCCTGGGGGCCCCGCACATGCACCTGTCTCTGGGAGGGGATGCCGCTCTCCAGCATGCCCGGCTTCTGGAACCTGTCCCCATCACACCACCCACGCTGGGCCCGGTTCCCCAAGGCGGCTGGCCTACGTTTTTGATGATCGTTGCTACTGGGAGGGCGAGCTAGCCACCCCTCCTCCTCCTGCTGCGGCATGCATGGATGCTGAGTGCGTGGGCCGCAGCCCACCAGATCCACCCATAGCTAAACCTCTAGTGCATATATTTATTAAATTTTGTTAGTCATTTAATGAATAATTGATATTCAAATCTAATATCCAAATCTAATCTGAATTTTTGGTGCCCAAGGAATGCAAGATTGGATCCATGCTGGGAAAAGAAAACATACACAAAGCAAATGAGCCATGAAGTGCAGAGTAGTGTAATATTGTAAAGCAAAACAAATAATTAAAATGAATTGTAAAACTGTTGTATAGAAACATAACAGCAATCAAACAGGTTATTTTAAAGGAATAAAGTGGTTTTATTTCAGCAAAACATTTGATTTTTTTTTTTTATTAAACTGATCTGTTTGGTTCATCCTGCAGGTTGGTAAAGGGTTATTTGTTAAACACTGCAAAGTTTATTGAGGAAACCAATAAAGAAAGAAAAAGTTCTAGATTTACTCTAAATATGCTGCTGGAGGGTCAAGTCAGTGACTGAATGGGGATAGTCTGAAACCTTTGTGTTTTAAATGTTTCAGAGGGCTATGCCCTCGCCTGCATGTGCTGTTTTTGCCTAGGAAACGGAAACTTTAGGGTGGACAGTCCTTGTGGGCAGAAGTAATGAGGTTTGTTGCCAAAATCTCACCCAAGATCCATGGAGGCCAGGGCCCTCTATGCTGGCTTTCAACTTCCTCCAGGCCTTAGTAGCATGCTTCCTGTGAGAACCATATCTCCAGAGGTTTAAACCATTGGCTTAAGTCCTCCCAGTAATGGAAGTTCTGCAGCCTGGAGAAGGATGGCAAGTACAGTGAGCTGCAGTGGAGGTAACATAACAGTGGAAAGGGCAAATGATGGTGCAGAGTGGTTGGCCCCCTGGCCAATCCCTGTGTGTGTGTGTGTGTAGGGGGGTAACCAGGCCACAGAATTTGGTGCTTTTTCTCAGTGGCCCTTAGTTTTGCCAGCTTTTTCTCTCTTCTGCCCATGCTGAGAGGGCTGATGTGTCCTAAAGTGATTAACTTCCAAAAATCCGATTGGATAGTATGTCTTATGACTTCTCTAAACATTTTTGAAGTCCAGTTGAATATAATTATACGTGGGAGCCAGTTTATTTTGGAAAGAATATTCCATTTCTATACTCCCTCGCTCTGTGAATAGGAAATTATAGTGATGTGCTAGCTATGACTATGGAGTATAACTTGGTGAGGTACTCCAGTTCTAAAGGACTGCTGAAACACCATAACATCTTCTGGGTAAACATGTAGGTTTCAGAAATAAAATAACTTGACCCAAAGGTACAACATTGAAGCTATAAGGTTAGGAGAATAAAATCTCATACCCCTCTACCTCGATATAACGCTGTCCTTGGGAGCCAAAAAATCTTACCGCGTTATAGGTGAAACCACGTTATATTGAACTTGCTTTGATCCACTGGAGTGCACAGCCCTACCTCCCCCACCCCCCCGCGGAGCACTGCTTTGCCATGTTATATCCAAATTCGTGTTATATCGAGTGGCATTATATCAAGGTAGCAATGTATTGATAATCTCTTAAAGATGCTCTTTGGACATATTTATTTATTTTAAAATATTTGTAATAGAATTTTACAGTTATTTACCTGGTGATTTATAGCAATCCTTTACTGATGTGAATACCTGAAATCTATATGTACACTTTGAGTTTTGCTAGGGGAACTTTTTTAACAATTTGCTATAGCAGACTAACCGCTTTAAGGGAACACATCTAATAAGGTTAAACTAAAATGCAACAGAGATTAGGTTTAGAGACCTTCTTGTTGTCTTACATAGCTTTTAGGTTTGGGATCTGGAAACTTATGAGACCCAGACAGTGACAAACTGTATTTTTTTTTCCTTGTCAAACATATTTTAAATGTTGGTTTTACCAGGCACATAAAAATACATAAAAATGCCTGTTTCTTCTAAAGTGCTACTCTAATCTAAAAAGTAAAGATATCCAGGATGAGAGAAGTGATGTTCCTTATCTGTCTCTCAGTGACTCTAGATTAAATTTGCTCAGTTTACAAGTAAAGATGTTACCTACCTAGCCAGCCTTGCAGATTTGCCCTTGGATCTAAAAGCCACGCTGGGTTCATCCAAGCTCGTGTCGCTCATCAGTAATAAAAGTTGTCTATAGGAATATAGTTAATATATCAGTTAATGTGTGAGTCAGAATAGAATCCAGTTTAGTCTCCCTGCTAGCTCTGCAAAGCAACAGCCGTATGAATGCAGTATGAATAACTTCAATGACTAAAATCAGTAGAACTGACTCTAAATGTTTTCAGGGAGTAGGTGTGTTGGGTCTGTTCTCTTTTTACCTGCTTTTCTAACCATAACTGTACTTGAAGATAGATCACAGGTAGACTCTACTAGAAAAGCTAGTTAGAATAGTTCTTATTGAAGTACATTAGAATGGCCATATTGGACTAGACCAATGGTCCATTTATCTCAGTATCCTGCTTCTGATGGTGACCAGTGTCAGATGCTTCAGAGGGAATGAAGAGAACAGGGCAATTTTGAGTGATACATCCCCTGTTGTCCAATCCCAGCTTTTGGCAGTTGGAAGATAGGGATATCCACCACAGGAAGTTGTGTCCCAGATCACCTAGGCTAATAACCATGGATGGACCTATCCTCCATTAAATTCTCTAATTCTTTTTTGATCCCAGTTATATTTTTGGCCTTCTCAACATCCCGTGCCAGTGAGTTCCAAAGGTTGACTGTGCATTGTGTGAAAAAATACTGCCTTGTGTTTGCTTTAAACCTGCTGCCTATTACTGTCATTGGGTGACTCCTGGTTCTTGTGTTGTGTGAAGGGGTAAATAACACTTTCCTGATCACTTTCTCCATACCATTCGTGATTTTATAGACCGCTGTCATATCCCTCCTTAACTGTCTGTTTTCTAAACTGAACAGTCCCAGTCTTTTTAATCTGTCCTCATCTGGAACCCATTTCAACCCCTAATCATTTTTGTTGCCCTTCTCTCTACCCCAGTTCTAATGTATCTTTTTTGAGATGGGGCAACCAGAACTGCACAGAGTACTCAAGGTGTGGGTGAACCATGAATTTATATTGTCTCTTTCCTGATGGTTCCTAACATTATTTCTTTTTTTACTGCTGCTGCACATAGATTCATAGATTCATAGACTCTAGGACTGGAAGGGACCTTGAGAGTCCAGTCTCCTGCCCTCATGGCAGGACCAATTGAGCAGATGTTTTCAAAAAACTACTACATTGGCTCTCAGATCTCTTTCTTGAGTGATAACAGCTAATTTAGACCCCTTCATTTTGTATGTATAATTGGGATTATGTTTTTCAGCATGCATTACTTATCACTTATCAACACTGAAGTTCATCTGCCATTTTGTTGCCCAGTCATCCAGTTTAGTGAGTTCCCTTCGTGACTTTTCGCAGTCTGCTTTGGACTTAACTATCTTGAATAATTTTGTATCATCTGCAAATTTTGCCACTTCACCGTTCACCCTGTTTTCCAGATCATTTATGAATATTTTGAACAGCACGGGCTCCAGTACATATCCTTGGGGGATGCTACTATTTATCTCTCTCTCCATTATGAAATCTGACCATTTATTCCTGTCCTTTGTTTCCTGTTAGAATTTAACCAGCTACTGATCCATGAGAGAATTCTCCCGCTTATCCCATGACTCCTTACTTTGCTTAAGAACCTTTGGTATGGGACCTTGTCAAAGGCTTTCTGAAAGTCCAAGTACACTATAGCCACTGGATCATCTTTGTTCACATGCTTGTTGACACCCTCAAAGAAGTTTAGTAGATTGGTGAGGCATGATTTCCTTTTACAAAAGCCATGTTGACTTTTCCAACATATCGTGGGGATATTGTATATATCGATATTGTAATCGCTAGTATAACCTCTAGAGCCTTTTTAAAAAATTGGCATTACATTGCTATTCTCTGGTCATCTGGCACAGAGGCCAATTTTAAGCAATACGTTACATTTCATATTTGAGTTTCTTCAGAACTCTTGGATGAATACCATCTGGTCCTGATGACTTACTACTGTTTAATTTATCAATTTGTTCCAAAATTTCTATTGACATCTCAGTCTTGGACAGTTCCTCAGATTTGTCACCTTAAAAAAATAAAAAGAACTTCACTTTTCAATTAGTTGTATTACACATTTTTGTAAAACTGATCTAATTTAATGTCATTAATAAAACCAAATTTATTGCCATGCAATGACTGGCGTCATATGGCAAATGTCCCACATTCCTCGCCTCCTTACTATTGATTATGCAGCTTTAGCTAGTCACACTTTGTAAATCACATTTCTCATCTTGCTCCTACTTGTCTACATTTTTTTTTTTTGGATGCATGACTCGCCCGCAAAGAGTCTTCAGTCTTTCAGTTATGGGAGCGGAACTCTTTCTGGCAAAGTTCTTAATGTTCTCCTGTTGAATGAGTACAGGCTGAACCAAACTAGGGCTGGGAATTTTGTCAAAAAGTGAATTAATCTTGCTGTTAATTTAGACAGAAAAAAACAACTTGTGGATAATCACTGAAAAAATGAACCCTTTAAAATGTAGGCTTCCATTATTTTCCCATTGAATCTTTTCAAGAAGGGCTAATATATTTTTAAAGCACTTAGCTGGAAATTTAGTGTGTAAAATCAAACTTTTTTTTTTTTTTTTGCATTTCAGGTATACTAAACCACTAACCTTTGCTGACTGCATTAGTGATGAATTGCCATTAGGATGGGAAGAAGCTTATGACCCTCAAGTTGGAGTTTATTATGTAGACCACAATAACAGTAAGTGATATATGTTCTGCAATACATTATTGTGTATAGCCCACTTATTTACTGATTCATTATGCACACATTATCATAGCATATTAGAAATAAGCTCCAATGGCCAAACAACATGATCACCACAAATAGACCACTCCCTAGACCTTGACTCCATCCAGAAGACCTAAATCTCCAGAAGCTGGATTCTCCCTCTCGCAGGATGCAAATATCTCCTTAGGAGTTGCATTCATAGTGTGAAGGGGAGAATTGGGCCTCTGCAGTTCATCATCCTCTATCTGCTATGAATGGGTTATCACTCCCCAGCTGATGAAAAGGCCAAGGTCCTAAAGGACCTGGGTGCTGAGGATGGCAGTCCACTCTCTGGATGAAATTCACCCCCGTGCAGAAGGTCAGCTCAAAGCACTTAAATGGTGCAAAGACCTTGTGCTGGCCTCCACACGTGGCTGAATTTTACCCATTGTCTCTAAATACTTCTCGGAGTTCTGTAAGTGTATGGGGGCGGTGTTTGCTTAATACAGTTCTTCAGTCTCTCTTCAGAAGCAAAAATTTTAGTAAAGTAGATTTGGAATATAATAAATAGTACACCATCTTGAGATTGTTAATATTTTGTAAGTTTTCATACAGTTTCATTCTCAGCACGAAGAGGCTAAACCACTGGATGCCCTCTTGATAAGGCTGCTCCATGGGCCCAAAGTATTGTGCATTACAAAAAGCTTAGATGGCTTTCAGAGAAATTGAGTGCAAACATGCATATTTATTTCAAAGTACAGTGGCTGGATACATATTACAAAGGCTGCTGATAGGAAATGTCAGTGTAAGTTTGTTTTTGAGCTGTATTAGAATCAGACCCCTATATGGCGTAGCTCTTGCAAAGAAATAAACTTCATTTGCTCCACACTATTGTTATTTAGAGTATGGTAAGAGGGCAAGCCATTTTCCCAGTCACATAATTATCCCTTTTAATGAGAGTGTAAATAAGACCAACCTTAATAGGGTATGGTCATCTTATTGTCTGTATTTGTTTTGAGTAATAAGGTTCATAATGGAAATGGTTACAGGCAGTTATTGACAGCTGTGTGCACTGTTGTTGATATGACACAGATTTCAGTGCACTTAATTTTTATTGGGGGGTGGGGGAGGGGTATCATAGCAGCTCCTAGATACCCAGATCAGGTTTTCTGTTTAAAATATAGTTCTCATTCTGATGCTGGGTACAGCAGTGTGCGTTTGAGATTCAGCTACTGTGCATGATCTAATGATCTTGTTCCCAAAAGATCACAAGTTATATGGGCCCAGGTGGCTGGCATTGGAATGACGACTGAAGTGAATGGCAGGGCTAAGGAGAAGCTCCAACTCTGGTGATAGGTTAGTTCAGGGGGAGACTCGATAGAACTCATCCAAGAAACAGATGTGACTTGACAGATTCTTTTTGGAGAAGACTGTTCCAATCAGTCGTTCAAAAACCCACCACAGTGCAATGTCCAGACCCTTTCATAGTTAAATTTCTACGATTCACATCAAAAGAGAGATTGTTCTAAAAGACAATAGTGAGGGAAAGAACTGCACTGAAGCTAGTAAATGGGGGGTGGGAGAGGACTTCCTGCCCCCCTGAGGACTTCAGCAGAGAACTTGAAAACTGTGCAGCTGTTTTTTTAGACCATGCGTCCCAAATTTTTAGCTGGCCTGCAAATATGGCTGCAAAACTAGTGATTAGTTTTCTGGGCAAAATATATGGATAACTGTAGGTGGGCAACATGCCTGCAATTACCTGATTTGCAGGTGTTGCAGTATTACCCAATTTTCACAGGAAAAATACATGTTCTCATATACACAAATATGCTAATTCAGAAAACTGCTGAAAATTTACCCTGTTTCTTACTTACTGCCTTCCAGGAGAATAAACTTGAGACAAATTGCAAGTAAATACTGTATGATAATATTTTTGTGTATTAAAAATAAAACAAGTATAGGTACTTTTTATTTCTGCCAAAAATAAGTTACCCAACCTAGCCCTGAATAAGATTCAGATATAAAGTGAATACAATTCAATGCAAATACCAGGTGCCCCATTTCACTTCTGAAAGTGACCTGAATATTTTATCTTGTACTTATATTGCCCCCATCATTATAGTATCTGAAGGCCCCACAAACACTGTGTTTACTTTAGCAACACCCCTGTGAGCCAGCGAGTATTAGGATTGCCATCCTATGGCTGAGGATACTGAGATGCAGAGGTCTTAGACCCTTGCCTAAAATCAAATAGGAAGAGTGGCAGAGTAGGGAATTGAGTGGAATGCTCATGAGTCAGTTCTGAATCACAAGATAACGTCTGAAGTTCTGTGTCCATAAGCTAGTTGTTTTGCCAACACATTCTCCAAGATTTTGTACGTTAACATTCATGCTCCCACAAGATAAGGGCTGAATACTCAAGTCCTTACTCAGTTTAATTAGGTATGGATTGCTCCCTCTGCTGCCCATATCCACAAATGGAACATTCCCTCTGTGCTTGGAACTCACTCATCTCATGTGAGTGTGCTTGTTGGGGAGAAAATAACTCAGCAGCACTTCCTGCTCCTTGCCCCACATACCTCCATTCCTAACACTGCTAATTACTGGGTGTACAGGAGAGGGGAACGAGATCCAGCAGGCCAGCAAGATGAGTTCATGGGAGAGAGTAGGGAGTGTTGGTCTTCAGGTGGACATATTCCATTCCTCCTTAGTCCAATCCTACAGAGCCTTACTAGAAAACAGTATATAGCCTGGGACTTGCCTTTCCAAGCATCCTTGTTACCAGGGTGCTAGGGGACCAAAAGCAATCCTGAGGTATGAATGGCCCAGACTCCCGTGGATCCTGTGGATTTGCCAGGTTTGGGAGCTAAATGAGCCCCACAACCTCTTCTGGTGATAGGGAAACTCTGCCTTGATGGATTAACAGAGGCCTCCACAAGAGGAGTCTCTGGCATGATCCCTGTGAGCCTACTTCCAGCGGTTTTGCCCATAGAGAGGGGTTGACCTGCATTTTTGTTTTTACTTAGTCATAAATTCCAGATGAAGCCAGAGGACCAGCTTGACTCAGTGTTATTCTTCCTGAATAAAAATAATTAGATTTGGCCCCCCAGAAATGAAATCACTTTATTCTAGCATATGTAGAGAAAAGTAGGCCTTGCTTTGTGGAATAAACTAACTTGCTGTGACTCATTCAGACTGTCACAGCTAACAGACGCTCAGAGAAATACTTTGGACATTAGAGGCAGAATACTGAAGACAATTCTGTCATTGAACTGCAAGAGAAGTTGCTCTGTTAATCTTCCCAGCAGGATTCTAGAAGGAATACAAATCAGCTTTGTCTAGCTATTTCTTACCACTGAGTCTTAAGAGAAGAACTCATCAGAGCAACTCTTCAGACAGGGAAGACTCCAAAAAAATGTTCCCACTGACCGTCCAATCTTGCTAATTAGTATGGTCTTTAAGACACTATAAAAAAAATTTAAAAATAGCCTGCTAGTTCTTGCTGACTCATTCTCACTGTAAGCATGTATGACTTTTATAAAGTAGCCTATCTAGCAGTAATATCAGTCAGCTATTAAATTAATAAACTGATATAAAAGACAAAAATAATATGGTAGCCATTTTTATTCAGTGCAGAGAAGGCATTCATTGAAGTTTGTTGGAAATATTTGTTCTGCTTTCTCCAAAAATCTGGACTAGACAATACATTTCTGTAGCTGCACTGGGCTCCTGATATTTCAGTCTAATTCACATTGGCATATCCTCATTGAAGTCAGTGCAGCTCTGCTCGTGCAAATCTAATTAAAGGATTGAGATTAAATGACCACTGTTAAAAGCTTTGGTTTCTTATGGATGGCAGACCCCACAGATACTGGGCACCAGATAGTTTAAAGAATATTGCAGGTATGTTGGTGGCATCTTCTTACTCAGAACTAGAACTGGCTTGAAACTTTATCAACAAATTTTGATTGGGGTAGGGGGAGGGGAGAAAAATCACTACCCCCATTTTCCAAATCAGCTCTATTCATAACCATAATAGATCAAACCATGTTCAGCTTTCTGTGGCTGATCAAGAGTCATCTTTGTGTTGCTTTCTTACAGAATCACTTGGAGAAGAGACTAAAGTGTTACCACTCCCCAGGGACTATTTCATATTGCACTGTAGGGGAAGGCATTTTCAGTGTGGTAGCAGGTTTAAAATATTTCAGTCTAATTATAAGCATTATGCCCAAGGACAGAGCTAACTTAAATCTAACGCCAGCAACCAGTCAGATGAAATGAGCTGAGAACACTTCTAACCTACTATCTGAGATAAAGTAAACATAATTAAATTGAATTGCATACTCAGAATATTATATATCCACAGTACATTATTAATGAACTTCCCAAATTAGTACTTCTCAGACTGCAGTGCAACTTTTTTTCAGAGCTTTGTTTGAGATAAGCCAAAATTCTCTTGCCAAACAGTGATGCTAACAGAGTGAGCCTTTATTCCTCAAACTTGAAACCATACTATGATTCACTTACAGGTTCTGAATTGAATGGTAGACACAAGTAAAAACAACAAATTACCTTATAGTATTGGTATTTGTATAATCTCTTCATCTGACAATCTCAAGGCACTTTCTCATAGCAGGTGCTATGAATCGAGCACTGTGCCTGAATTTTATTGATCATGATTACATACTGGGTAATTGGAGCTCAATTAGTGCTGCAACTAGGGGAATGTAGCTTACTGCTTTGATTACTAGTTGTGATGAGTTAAATGTTTTGATGCAAGAGAGAACAGACTGTGGTTTCCCTATACAATTGCATAGTTGATCTTCTGTATTAGTCCCCTGCCAAGTATCACTTACATGGATGAGACAGATTTGCCCTTGCTGTGTGTATTATGTCAGCTGAAGTGTTCTCCTTTCAGCCCATCCTCCAATGACCAGATGCTATTAGGACTTCCTCCCTTTTCCCTTCTGGCTCCCTCACCCCTGCCAGGCTTCTTAGGGCAGCACAGTGATGCAGGAAGTGGGGAAGAATTGGTGGCCAGCACTGCTGCTGTTTGGTCCTGACCATTCACAGGTCGCACCATGGGTAGAGACAAGAGGGTTTTAAAAAATTCAGAGAGAGAGAGAAGACTGAGAAGTAGGGAGTGTGTGAGAGTCCACCACAGCAATAATAGAGCGGACAAGGTAGTGGACTGGAGACCATGGTGAGGGGAAGGGTGAGTATATGTGAACAGAAAACTAGGGGGCAAGGTGGTTTGGGGTTAATGCACAGGATTGCACAGAATTCCTGGGTTTTCAGTCTCCAGCTTTTTCATGGTAACACAGCAAGTTAATAGTAAAGTCACATTGCCTGTGCCTCAGTTTACCAATCTGCAAAAAGGAAATAAGTACACTGTTCTCTTTCTTGGGTAGGTGAAATCACCTTGCAATCCTTGGCAGTATTAACACTACTTATGAGAAAGCTAACTTTTTAATTCAGCCTCACTTCACATGCTCACATCTGCAAAATGTCACTTGTTTAAGAACTACATTGAAAAATTCAGTATAGATATGTTAAAGAGGGCTGGGGAAGAACCAAAACTGTTTTTTAAACAGCACCAAGGGAATTCCTGTCAGCTGTCACATTTAAAAAAAGATTTTTGCCAATTTTTTAGAAGTTCATAATGTGTTTCATGAAACTTTGAACAAACATAATTTTGATGTTTGAAAAATCAGCTGCTTTCTCTCAAATTCACAATTCTGAATTGTGGTGGTATCTCAGTTCCCCAAATGCAAAATGGGGGCATTATGTTTAGAACAAGTAGTCTCTGAAAATATACAATTAGAGGTTGTAGCTATGGGCAGGTAAATTATCCCCAGCTTACTGACTTGGATTCCAAGATTCTAAGGTTAAATATTCCTCAGAGGCATTCTGACTTAATGTATTAAGCATGGAATTAAGAATCAGGAGACTGTGGTTTCTAATCCTGGTTCCAATGCTGACCTGCTACATGATCTTGGGCAAGTCACATGCATGGGAAATTTCATACAGTTTCCTTGGGGTGTTCTGCTGAAGAGTTGGCCTTCTGGCTTTCGACACAAAGCAAAGTGAATTTTCCAGACAAGAAGAGCTGAGTGGTTCACTGAGAATCAGAGTGGTTTTGGATTGCTAAAATTTAGCTGGAAGCTAAATCCACTGGGATTTTCAAATTCTTCTTGCTTGTATGATGCTGTGCATTCCAGATACTGCTCCTCTCCCTGTCCCTACACTAACGTTACCCGGAGCACCAGCAGCTTTCGTGTCCTGCTGGAACAGTGTATGGCCTCACCCACACCTTGGATGACAGGCCTCAGACAGCAGAAACTAGCCACTGGTTTTAGAAGTGATTTTAAAACAGCTTTTCAGAACCACAGCAGCTCACATCTTGCCTACTCTAATAGTAGCAATATTAAACTTTTGTGGGAAAAGGCTGTGTCTAAACTAGACTGCTGCATCTCTTGGGATTTTGTTTTGTATTGTTTTTGTAACCTGTATGTTCAGGCTGTGCCAGTTATCGCATTACTTTCACTTCTTTAAACTGCCATGTCTAAACTGTATGCTGCACGTCTCCAGCTACACACGCACAGCAAGCACTTATTTAGAAATACATTACTGGAGGAATATTCTGTGTTAGAAGGCTTTCCCCCAGCAAAATTGTGTCCCCTTTGTAGTGTAATGCCAACAGCATTGAGGCCTTGGTTAAACTGCTGTAAGTATTTAGAGAGATGTCTAGGGTTTTCATCAAAATGTGTATGCTTCTTTTGATCCTGTATCTTCCAACCATGAAGATAATATTCTGGCTGACTTTAGACCTCTTCAGAGCTTCAGCTCTGGCAGTTTCTACTGAATATTTAAAGAAACTCTTAAAATATGCAGACGAGTGTCCAACAGATGGTTTCAACCAGGCCTTTTTTATTAATAATTCAATTCTTGGTAACTAGACATCCTCATTCAAGCATGATCAGTTCAGGCATCCTAGAGCATTTAAAGTCAGCTGAATAATGGCAGCTCCTATTTTTGCATTTTAAATTGGCACATACAGAGCTGAGAGAAAAAGAGACATTTTTGAAACACCTGCTCCCACCACCAACATGAAATAATAGAATTAAAATATAAGTTATATTAAGAGTGGCAACATATGTGACCCTTATGTGACTTTTCTTCATAGAAACCCCAGAAGGCTCTGAATTCATTGTATTGGAATAATGGAGGCCACAAAGTCCATTAAACTATCCAGGATAGCAACAGTTCCATTATGTAAAAATGGTTTTCCTTATAACAGTTCTTCCTCTTGCTCCTTTGTCTTAAAATGAGTAGAATGATAATGCTGTACATCTTTTAAATGGAGAAAATAGAAGTTTAGTCCTTTCTCAAGGCACTAATGATACAACATAATTAGACCATTTTTATGGTATGGACACCACTGCTACAATGCCATGGTATAGATGTAGACTACAGCCATGGAAGGTTTTTTTCAGTTGTTGTAGGAACTACACTTCCTTGAACAGTGGTAGCTAGGTTGATGGAAGCAGTTGCTGCCTCTACATTGAAGACTAGGTTGGCATAGCTACAGTGCTCAGGGTGTGGATTTTTTACACCCCTGAATACTCGTAGCAAAGTTGACCTAGGTTTGAAGTGTGGACCAGGCTTTAAAGGGATGCACTTGGCTACATTAAATGACTTAATTATCCTATATTTGTAATATTCTTTTAGAATCTGATGAAAATATTGATTCCCCACTACAGACTTAGTCCTTCCCGCGAAACATTTTATTTTGTAGTCTTTGTTGCTGTGATTATAGGGAAGTCACATGGATAGTGTTGTATCTGTAACAATGCTTTACTTAAAATTCTTGGTTAGTGAAGTGGCATTTATAAATTACATATTTAGAACAGATGGTGGCCTCCAATAGAACACATCTGTGAAGAGTCTCAAGCCCTCAATATTTTTTTAGCCTTTCTCTAAAAAAAAATATTAATAAGAATAGAAATTGTTCCACAATAACTTTTTGTATTACTAGAATCTGTTGCTGAAGCTAGCACTTATTATTTTATCATTTTTATACAGTAATTCAACACAACCAATTTCATTTTAGATCAGCAGATTGCTAGACACTTTACAGACAAAAATGATTAGTAAGTTACATTCTAAATACTGACATAAGTGAGGGGAGGTAATGCTAGACACACTTTTTCTCTTGGTGTCTTTATTTTCTCTTGAGTGATATTATCCTGTCCATCTTTTGAGTCAGGACTTTTATCTCTGCTAAGAATCCACACAGATAGAGGACCCTCGTGTGCAATGGCGGCGGGAGCAGGAACATATGCTGAAGGACTATCTGATACTGGCCCAAGAGGCAATCGCTGCTCAGAAAGAGATCTACCAGGTGAAACAGCAGAGACTTGAATTGGCCCAGAAGGAATACAGGCAGCTACATGATGTTTGGGAACACAAACTGGGCTCTCAGATCAGCTGTAAGTATTAAACTGTCTAGGAAGTGGGAAACAGCATCATGATAGAACCAGGAAAACAATTTGTAATAAAACTGTCTGGTTTTATAACTTGTTTTAGAGTAAAGTTAACTCTTTGCAGTTGGCTCGTGATAGGACAGACCTGTTACATCAAGGGCAGTGTCTTGCCTATTCTCTCTGGCTTATCTGTCTTCAAAACATTTCCTATTTTTAGCATTTATTTTATAAAAGTATTGCAGTCCCTTTATATGAAATCTCACTACATCACGGTCTACTAAATCACTGCGGAAGAGGAGAGACACCAGTGCCTCAGGTGTGCAAATGATCAGTATGGGGATTAGCAAAATGTAATTAATGCTGGATCCCCAGCTGTGCCTGCCAGTGTGTGGTGGGAGGGTAAAGGGACGTGGTCAGATGTGCCTATCTGCCACCTCTGTGCTTCTCTGGAACCTGGGGCTGTCAAGGAATAGTTTGGTGCTCACATTCAGAGCAGTTCCCTAGGTGCTGTGTAATTCTACTTGACAAGCAAATCCATCCACATGGACTCCTTACGATGGGGCTGGATGAGCAGTATTGTAGAGCTAGCTGTTTCTGGTCCACATCAACCAAAGATTCTACATGTGATGTTTCAAGTTAGGAAAAATCAAGGACTGCTTCTGAAATTCTGGCCTTGAAACAATTGTCAATAGCTAGTAATGATTCAAATGTTCATCTTATTTCACAGATATGTCAACTGTATGATGACTGGAGTGTTATCTCCTGCTTTGTAGCTGAGCAGTCAATTTTATGAAAATTCCCTGTCTTCACTTTCTGTGTAACTGGTCTTCCAGCCACTTCTTCCTGTCCACTCACACTGCTTATTTTCTCTTCTCCTTTCATCCCACTTCCGACTGTTCTCTGGGTCCATCTGTGTGAGTGCTGGGCCTGACTGCACCTCTTCCAGCAGCCACTGGGAGCTGCGAGTGGCCATGCAAATGTAAACAAACTGTCTGATGGCCCACCAGAGGATTACCCTGACAGAACCGCATGCTCTAGATGTTCTCATTATCCATATAAATGACCAAACTTTTTAAAATCCTGCTGAGCAATTTTCCTCAATTATATCTTGTGTCAGTGTGTTCTACATGCTAATTCAGGATTACATTAAAAGATGTTTAAGCAATTTAAATTTTGCTACCTTTCAGTTTCATTGAAATGTTCATCTCCACTAGGAGGATAAATAGAAGCGCCCAATCTAACTTTGCAATGCCACTATCCCAGGTTGTATGCCATTATGTCCCCTACGTCATTTCTAAAGTAAACAGCCCCAGACATTTTAGTCTCTTCCTGAAGCTTTTCCATGTCTCTGAATCCCATTCACTTCTGTTGTATATTACTCATGACTCTGTGAACTATAAACTGTATGCTCACACTGAAGGGTTCTGTTAGCATCCTGACAATGTCTCTGAAAACAAAACTACAGTTTCTTACTACAGGGCATAAATGGATCATTGCACAGACCAAAAAACAGTTTCCTTGTCCCTAGCCACCCCCTAAAATAGCTCCTAGTTGTGAAGTGCTGTGTCTTCTGAAGCATAAGGGTTTTGTCCACTGATGAAGACAGAATGCTGCACTTGACGGAACATTGGTCTAATCCACTGAGGCACATCCTATGGTCTGCCACATCCTCAGGCCTTTCAGAAGGCTGTAGTGCATTCTTTAGTTTTCAAATACACAATATGTTGTGTATTTGATGGATTATTTTACAAGAAAACCCTATTTTAAAATTGAAATCCTACATACTATCTCTCCCCCCCCGCTCCTCCCAACTGCCTGCGGAGTGTGGTGTGAGTGTTTTATTTTTGTTAATGAATTTGGTATTGCAGGAGACCAAGCAACTGGGCATGGACCTAGTGTTTGGGCACTGTGCCAAGTAGAAGGGAGGGATTTTGATTGCTAGGAACTGGTGCCAGATCAGGACTTACAGATGGAGCATGATCAGCATCTCCAACTTTCCCTGACATGCATTCCCATTGTGATTATTTGACCGTGCTGCTGGGTGCTGTCAACTGGAAGAAAAGGTGCAGAACTAGCATAGTGAGGAGAAGAGGATCTTGAGGTGGGAGAGAGCTGGAGGAGTCTTGTTTCACTCAGAGTGTGGAGAGAGAGTTGGAGCATGAAGTGAAGCAGAGAAGATGAAAACAAATAAATTGATCTCTCTCAGGAGAGAGCATTAGGGCTCAGAGAATAAATATTGAATCTTCAGGTTGTGTGTACAGTATTGGAGTCCTCCTTTCAGATTTGTGTGATGTGTTGTAAAGCTCACGCTACCGTAAAATAGAATTCTTAATTCAACATATTCTCTTCATTCCAGTGCACTCTGGCTCATCATCTAGTTCCAAATATGACCCGGAGATTCTTAAAGCTGAAATTGCTACTACAAAATCCAGGGTAAGAAGTACAAATGGACCTTTGCTTTCTGCTTATGATCTTAAGGAGCTTTAAAACCTCATGATAAATATTAAAGGAGATACCAAGGCAGCTGAGTGAACTAATGTTGCTGCCCTGAATCTAGAATATAAATTATCAGAAGGTTTTTGAAGTCAGTGTCCCAAAGTTCAACTATGACAAATTTTGATTGAAGGCTTTGAGCTTGCCTGAAAGCTGATAGAGCATATTTTGCAATATATATTATCAGATATTTAACTAGGTGGTGACTTTGTACTGCAATTTAAAATACTTAGGAATGGTCTCCAGACATGAATAGCTATTTTGTGTTCAGTTCAGTGCAGACTGTTAGAGTGGAGACTTTACTTCTGGTCATTTTAGTTCCCAATCTAAAGCAAGTGAGACAGGCGTCTATGGAGGAGCACAATAGAGAAAACTACAGGATCCATGTATTTACAATTTGCATTATCTTCCCACTGTGTTAGTTGTATGATGAAATCTCTTAACTGGGACAGCCCAGTAGGTGGCTTATATTATTGCAATTAAGCAGCTGTCTTATTATTTAACCATTTTTTAAAAGTCAGTAAAGATGTTAAACATCGAATAAAAATGACATTTGTTGCATTCAATATTTGTCTTCTTTGAATCTTTATATGTCAACTTGTATATTTAAGCATTAAGAATTTCACATCTCTTGCACCTAACTTGATCCAACGTAACTTCTAGGAATTGGATGAATATATCTCCACTAAAGGGTGATTTTATAATACTGTCCAGATGAAGTACTAGTTATGGCTATTCACAGTTGTTGTGCTAAATTGATATTCTAGGAGATTCAGCCTGAAGTGCCCATCCTGATTAACCACTGTGTGGATAATACCGTGCCTTTAATCTTAATGGATGTATTAGTCTGAAAATGTAACACTTTGCTCTTCCAATTACTACAGGTTAATAAATTGAAGAGAGAGGTGGCTCATATGAGGCAAGAACTGCAATACAAAGAGCATGGCTTCCACACACTAAAGAAGTAAGTTTAATGCACAATCTTATCTTCTGGTAAAAAGTTCTTTCCCTTCCCACCCCCTCTCCCCAGTTCTTTAGCTGCTTGAATACTGCAAGCCTTTTCTCTGCCTGTGTATGCTCCTAGGGTGCTAACATCTGGGCACACAAGTGACAGACTCGAAAAGCAGTACACACAGCACATACTAGAATCTGTCACTTGCGCATATAAGTGCTAGTGTAGCAAATGTGAGCAAGTACAAACTGACTTAACGCCAAAAAGCACTTCCAACAATGTCATGAGGCCACATTATGTCATCATTTAAAGTGCAGTACTGGCCATTGTAACTAGTACTGCTTAACAATGATGTCATGGTAGGGCCTAGAGTCTTGATTCAAGGATCATTGTTTTTAGGGGCATTGAAAAAAAGCTATAAAAAGACAAGGGCCCTGACGGTTACCAGTGTAGGAATAACAGTTGGCATTTCTTAAGTAATGAGGCATATAGTGTAGGTGGTTAATTTTCACCACTTATAAATTCATAGATGTGCCAGCTCCTCTCAGTAGAATTCCCTTGGAAGGAGGGAAAGATGAGCTGTCAAGTTGTTCAGCCTACTTTGTTGAAGAGAATACACCACTTCAACATGACGTCTGTACCCTGTTTAATATGCGGAACATATCGAAACTGGTTTCCATACAAATTTGTAGGAAGTCTTTCCTCTGTAATTTACAAACCAGTTGCTTAGCCATTACTATATTGGTTTCAGATATATGTCATGTCTCTGAGGAGTATTAATTTATATTACCATGCATCCTAGAACCTCTACTGATGGACCAGGACCCTGTTGTTCTAGGTGCTGCACAAACACAGAACAAAATGACTTTTTCACAGCTTTTGTCAGAGACTTTTTAAATCTAAACCCACCAATCTTTCTCCTACTGTGATGAATTCAGGGAGAATTGGAGGGAGGAATAGCTCAGTGGTTTGAGCATTGGCCTGTTAAACCTGGGGTTGTGAGTTCAATCTTTTAAGCGGCCATTTAGGGATCTGTGGCAAAAATCTGTCTGGGGATTGGTCCTGCTTTGAGCAGGGGGTTGGACTAGATGACCTTCTGAGGTCCCTTCCAACCCTGATAGTCTGTGAAAATAAAATTATCCTGATTACTGAAGGAAGATCTCCAGTGTGGAAGCAGGGGAAATGTGCAAAGATTCACTTTGCCTGTCATTAACCGAGAGGATTTGGTTAATGACACTTTGAAGGAAGGAATATATTAACTTCATGGAGTTTGATGTCTATTTTCTGGTAGTGTATTGGAAGACTCCTAAATTTGTCAGAGTTCATGGTTTTCAAGAGAGGGCAGTATCAAGAGAAAAATCTGTGCTAGGGCACCACTAATGAGGAAGAAGAAAAGGAATTCCTGTTGCATAGATTTGTCTGCCTTTTGCAGATGTCAAAGACCTCTGGGCATAACTCTCAGATCTCAGTCTTGGTTTACTCTTGTATATACCTTTTACTCTTCACCTACTAGTGTAAGTGGTATATTCTAACAATGTGTTTGGATGATGACATTTGTGTATGCAAATCCCATTTTCCATGCTTGCACCCGGGTGCTAGCGTGCCAAAAGTGCCAGGACTGGCAGAAACCATGCTGAAGCCCTACCAAAATGCAGGCCCTGTATCATCAGGAAACCTTAAATGGATTATTAGCTTTCGATGGGTTGTGGAATCTGTAATTGTCACTTTGGGCAGAGAGGTGGAGTTGTACTAGTTGTGACCTGAAGATCTCTGTGTACAATATTTGTGTCTATTAATGCCTAAGTGGTACTTACATCTTAACGTGTTTTAAAATGTTGGAGTACGTCAATCAATCCTGTACAAATATATTAAGCATAACTCACTGTGTGGTAGATCTGTGCAAATATCCCCACAACCTCCCTGCAGGCTGCACATCTCTACCTGCTGCTGTTTGAAGTAGTAACAACAGCCATACTTCTAGGCCAGGGATTGGCAACCTTTGGCATGCTGCCTGTCAGGAAGATCCATTGGCATTGTCAGGGAAATCCAGGGCTGGGATGGTCTGTTTACCTGCAGCGTCCGCAAGTTTGGCCGATCGCAGCTCCCACTGGCCGCAGTTCACTGTTCCAGGCCAACAGGGGCTGCGAGAAGTGGTGGCCAGCACATCCCTTGGCCCACACCGCTTCCGGCAGCCCCCATTGGCCTGGAACGGCAAACCGCTGGTGCATTTCCTTGATGGGCCGTGTGCCAAAGATTGCCGATCCCTGTTCTAGGCAAATACTTCCTCTTACTCTCCCCCTATCTATGGTGGTCCTGCTTAATCCTCGGAAGTACAAAGCTCTTATACTAGAATCGAGAAGAGACTACTGTGAGGGGGGTTTGTATGTTTTAATTTTGTACTCACACTGAGGTGACACTAGCCTCATTTTGCTGCTAAAATGTGTCTGATACTCTAACTTTGGAGCACTGAGCTGACACTTTAGATTGCAATTTTCAGATTTATTTGTCATTCAGGAATACCATATTCCTTGGGTTATACAAGTTTACTTACATGTTTTTGTAATGTACATTGTATAATACGTTGTTTTATTTTCTACTAACATAAGTGATATAGAAAACAACAGAAGCTCCTTCATCCTGAAGATATCGAAGTAGCAAGTACCTGGAGACTAATTAAGGGCATATTCTATAAAACTCATGCCAAAAGTGTCTCCCTTGTACATTCTGAATACAAATTTAGACAGATCCTGCCATTGTCCATGTGGAGAAATCCTTGTAATGTTCTACAATTTTGAGACATCTGAAAACACCAGATCTGAAGATTCATATTAACTTTTCAGCTGAGCCAGGTGCTTTCTGGAACATGACTTGTGGACTCTCTAATTCTGAAAATGCTTATTACATTGTGAATAGGACAATTGAGTATGGTGAGCATTCCAAACAGTGTTTGCAGTGTCAAGCTGTAAGTTATCACAGAGATAGGAGAGACATGTTCAATAAGTTAGTTCTTTTGACATTTCCGAACACATGAAGGAAGACAAGTAAAAGCATCTATAGTCCAGATTCTGCCCTTGTTATATGGGCATCAGTTTGGAGTAATTCCATTGGAATTTGACTCCCAACATATAATGTTGACAATAGTAGGAATTTTATTTCACTGCACTTGTTTCTCATTGTGGGCATGTCAAAAACCAAAGGGATGGCATTAAAGTAGCCCCTCTTAGCTTCAAAATAATGGCATTCTCAAGGCTAATATAACTGCATATCATGAAGTAACTTATTCAAAAGGGGGAAAGAACCATGATCATTCACTAACTCTGTCCTCTCCGTCTTATTGGTAAGGACAGCCCATGATTAAGAATGTTTACATGCTTGGAAGTGGACACAGAAAGTTGCATGTGTTTTAGCATTTGAAACACGTTCGCCTAAAATTTCTTTAATAAACTTGAACTACAGCATCACATGCCTAAATTATTTTGGGCATATCTTGAGTGTTTTAAGTCTCTTTCCTCTTTTTATTTTGTAACTTTTCATGCAGAATTGATATGAAAATGTCTGATACTCAAGGTGGATACAAACTTGATGAAGCACAAGCCATATTAAGTGAAATGAAAGCAATCAAGAAAGCAATCACTTCAGGAGAGAAGGAAAAACAAGATCTCATTCAGGTACTGAAATAATTTTAAATAATGAGCTATTGATGGAAAGGACAAGGCATTGCCTTGAAACACTCTTGCAAAGTTGATCTTATATAACTAGAAATGTTCACAATATCTAGGGCAGACTAAATCTTTTATTTCAAAGAATATAATTATTAGTTTAGAAGTTAATATAAAATGACTCAACATCACGTTTGGAGTGGAACAGTCATCCTTTTGTTTTTATTTATTGATCACAAACTCAAAGATGGTATGATGTGACATTGGCTTAAATTAAATCACTTTATCATCCCCAGATGTCTAAAATGAGAGCAAGAACATCAAAGAAAAGCTTGCTGTAAGATGCATGTTCCTACTAAGGAACTTTTTATCAAAGAAGGGTCACTGTGATTTTCACTCAAGCTTAAATATCTCATTCAATGTAATGATGTTGTGCAGCTGGTGATATTTTTTCTAACAAGAAAAGAGATGACTTTGTGAATTCTTGTTTTAGAGCTTAGCCAGGTTAAAGGATGGCTTTGTGACTGACAGAGGATCACAGTCAGACCTGTGGGACAGCAATGCATCCTTATTACCTCCACAGTATCTGGATGTTAGCTCCCAAACAGATGTTTCAGGAAATGTGAGTAACATGTGACACAGTCACATGCAAAAATTATTCCTCTGCACTGGATCAATGTTGCCGTATTGCAAGTTTTCACGCTAGGGCAAATAACTATTAATTGATGAGCCTTCAGAGTTTCAACATCAGTGTGGTTTTCAGTGAAGTTTCATTTGATCTGTTAATGTAAGTCTAACGGCAAATCCATTCAAAATTGAGCAGGTAGTGGCAGTGGTGGCACCTGCCCAACTTATAACTTTTAGCCTAGTGGTTAGAGCACTTGCCTGGGAGGTGGGAGACCCAGGTTCAGTTGTCCCCTCTCTGCCAGCAGGAGAAAGATGATTTTAGCAGTGGTCTCCCACCTCCCAAGTGGGGGCCCTTACCACTGGACTACAGAGATTTCTCTCTCTCTCTCTCTCCACCCTCCCTCCCTTCTTCCTCCCTGCCTAATAGTCATTGGGCCTGAGTGTGGGAGAGTGTCTCTATAATTCAGTGATTAGTGCACTCACCTAGGAGGTGGAAGACCTTGGGTCTGGTCCCCCTCTCCAATCGCTCTTTCATTATTCTACCACAGTGGAGCAGCTTCAATAGAAGAGACTGAGGGAGCGCCCCCCATCAGAATATCACATAGCTCAGAAGTTAGAGCATCTTCCTGAGAGGATTTGAGCTGTGCTTTCCCACCTTTCTTCCCTGCTGAATCTGGGTCTCCCAAGTCTCAGAGGAGTGCTCTAACCACTGAGCTAAAAGTGGGTGGGTGGCAGCAGCAGCTGCTCCTCCTCCACCTCTGGCCAGTTCATGTGCAGCAAGAAGCAGCTAAAGTGTCTAAATCCCGTGACTCGAGGAGGTGAGTTCCGATTTGTGGATCTCAAGCGGAGATAAGCGTCTCCCTACAGTCTCGACTTAGGTGCCTATATCTGTGAACAGTGCAGGACTTAACATATATCCCTCTGATTGGCATCTCCCATTGGCTAGCTTTGGCAGCTCCCTGCCTGGCAGGTTGGCTTTTGTGGATCTCATTCTAAGGCCTCTGTCTCTCCCCATGCATTTTATAGGCACCTAACTCGGCTTTGGGGATTCCAGCATTATTCCTGTGGTTTTTTTTTTCCTAGGCACCTAAAAGTTAGGCACTATGATGCTCAGTGTTGCAAAGCCTAAGTCTCTTTGTAGATCTAACCCTTTCCTCCCCCTAAATATTTCTTCCTTGAGGCATGGAATATTCTGTTAACCTTTCAGTTATAAGGCAAGCATTATGACATAGGGAACGTTTTGAGGCTACCTATGGATTTAGCTTTGAGGAAGATTGCAAACTTGCAGGGCTAGGTCATTCATGAAGTTAGTTTCTACTAGCTGGGAATTTGAATTGTAAATGAGTGATGTTACCAATTTTTTAAAAATTTCAACTCTTTGTTACAGTATGTTACAATGCAACCCTGTGTAGAGGACAATCGCAGCCTTATGCACCTCTTAAAAACATAGGTGGCACATAAGTGGTGCATAACCCTTGTGCTGGCCCTCTCCACAAGAGTGTACTTTACTCTTGATCCTGTTATTGTCAATGGGAATTGTGGAATAGGTGCAAATCCTTAGGGCTTTAAAATTAATGATTCCTTGGGGTGAATTCTTCCAATGTCTGTTGATTAACATCCTTAACTTTCAAAGATATATAGAAGCCCTCTAATGCACACATCTTGACTTTTGCATATAAAGGTGGCTTCTTGCCACTTCTTAGTAAGATTTAATAGCAGGTTGCTGTAGTATGGTCTTGTATTAAAATTATAAACTTACATGGTGCTGTGCAAACATTGGGCTCTGATCTGGCAATCGGATCAGCGCAGGCAAACCGGTGTCACCCTTGACTGGGGCTTTGCATAGGGGCAATGGGGACAACCCATGTGGCTCAGATGGCAGGTTTGGTATCATTGTGACCAATCCTGCAAATCCTCACTCGAGTGAGTAGTTCTTGCTACTGTAGTTTTATTTGTGTAAGGCATCTATCAGCCCAGTCCTAATAGCCATTATGTTCCTTGCCCTAAAGATTTTTCAATCTAAATAAAGCAGACCAACACAAGACATATTGTAACATTTCAGAGATAGTAAAAATTATCTTGCAAAACGTCCTCCGCTGTAGTTTTAAATGCAAAGGGGGAAAAATCTGGGCCCCAATCATAGATGTGAATTAGTCAGATTCTGCTGTACTCTGTAACTGGAGAGCAAGATAACCCTTGCATCTTATATCAGTTTTTAGACACCTGAAGCACATAATCATAAAAAATCAATCAAAGGAAACAATTTTCAGTCTGATCGCTTCTTGAATCTATGAATTTTATTCAATTGACAAGTTAGCAGCATTACAATTTGAATATAAAATGTCTCAAGGCACAACAGCTGTTTATTAATTCACTGGTGTTATACTTTATTTCCTAGTTTATCACAAGCACTAATAATCAGTTGGCTGAGAAGGTCAGATTACGTCTCCGATATGAAGAAGCAAAGAGAAGGTAGTTGGTGTTTTGTCTGTTGTTGCTTACCATCGGGACTATACAATTCAAAATGTAAACAGATATCTGTGATTGAGAGGAAAACCCATTAAGAGCACAATTAGAACTTTAGTGAGGGTGGTGGGGCATTCACTGAAACTTTGAAAGATCTTTTGTGCTTAGGGGCCAGCATGCAGCAACTGTTTCTTTGAAAGACTCCAGCTTTTAATGACAATAAAGACTGTATGGAATTGCTAATGCAAATCAAATGTTAGGATAGTGTCTTAGTAATTAACTAGAACACTCAACAGAGTAAATACAAATTTTTAAATAATCACAGTACAGAAGATAAACACAGATTCTACCCTTCTCCTTACTTAACTTTTAAAACACTCTGTATAACAAAAATGAAATTTTAAAAAGTTAAGAATAAATTGATCCACTTAGGCTATAAAGAAAATTAATTCCACATAAGTCTTTTCTTGACTGGGTAAATAAAGTAATTGTCTGTATAACTGAAACATCATTGCTACATAACCAGTATTCAAATTGTTGAGCTAATGAGGCAAAAGCTTCTGAGTTAAAACTGGGGAAAGTCATTCTAGTTCTCAAATGACAAAAGTAATGTGGATGGCATATACTGTTGAGCCTCTCAATGCCTCTAGGCCTCCCCTCCTAATGAGCCAACTGTGTCTGAAAACAGAGCTATGGAGTCCCCCCCAGCTTAGTATTCAAAACTTCCTAATATTTCTCAGATCTATGGATGAATTTTAAACCGGAGCCTGGGAGACATGTGCGTTGCATTAATGCCTGATTATTTACAAACATCTTCGGTTCTAAGCTTACGCCTCTTAAGCTTACATTCTTAAAGTTCTGACCGAACCTAGTTCCTGAAACCGCCAAGAATGTAGACATTGGACTTGTAAAAATCTTGAAAATTTTGAAGTTTTAGACTTAAGCTGTTTCTCCAGACATGACCTTGGAAGCCAATGTAAATTCATATTCTGAAATTGCAACTAATAATTAATAGAGACATTGTGCTTTGGTAGATACAGAGCATTCACCCACCTCTGTCCTACATAAAGCATCTGGGGATAATTGAAGAGATGACGTATTCTCTTCAGAAATTTATTTGGCGTTTCTCTAATGATCTTTCCATCCCCCAATTTCCACATATAAAATTTAATGGGATAATATAATTCAATAATATAATTTTTTGCACAAAGGTTATGAATTTTGAGCTGTGAACAGTCTGAGAGCCTGTGCAATTAAATAACTCTGATGCACACTAGAAAAACAAAAAATTGTTTGCATGGACCAAAAAGCTCTCCCCGTAGCTTCCTATGTACATTTATCCCATTCACAGCTGAATGTAAAGCATATAAACAGATAAGAAAAGGACTTACACTGTTCAATATAATGGTCATCAATTATCCATTTATGGAACTTTGGTTTATGTCCAAAAGTAAATATTTTAGTTTTCAGCTAATCTATAGTTGTGTATTCCTGCTGATAAAAAGTGCCAAAATCCCATAATGGACATTTCAAACTCAAAGGCGTTTGGGACAACAGAACCGTACCTGCCTATAGCAGGACACTGGTCAGTTCAGAATTTTAGGGGCAAAATACTGCTTCCCCTCAAATAGGCCCAGTACCATTTAATATAAAAATTAAAAAGAGAGGAGGACAATAAACGATGATACACACCCTTTATAATAGACATAGGATCTGTTAGATTGTCCTTCCACCCCATCCTAACCCTGGCCATTGTTTGGCCAAGAAAGGCTCTCAAAAGATAGTTAACCTGAGACCTTACCAAGCCCTTGCAAGTTTCTCCCTAAAATAGCTTCTGTCAACAGACTTAAAAGCAAATTTCATATCAGTAAAGGCCACATAAAATATTCCCCCCTTGGGGGAAGCAGTATTTGTAGATCAAATGTGAGAGCATGAAACAATTAACTATAGCTGAGAAGTTGTATTCTTAAAGCTGGCTAGTCCGCTGCAAGAAGGTTACAGCTCTCAGCCCTAAGAGGTATCTGGAATAGATTTTGAAGACCACATCTAAAAGGCTGATTGGATGGTAATTCCCAGGTTTATTTTGTAGCCCTCTTATCATAAAGTGGGACAATAATAACAGTAGACCATCCTGCAGGGAAGTCCCTGTATTATTGGAACCAACTTTCAAAATCTATTTGAAATTACACAAAGTTTGCAACCCCAGGTATTTCTTACCTTCTCCATAGATTGGCAAAGTGGAACTAAAAGAAAGGCCCCTTATGCTGAGTCTGTAGGAAGAATAAGATTGTCTCTGTCCCCAGGACCCAGTGGAGAATTACTCTCCCAAAAGAACCAAGCAAGCTAATGAGTACTTTTCCATAAGTGAGTCAGGGATTCAGGCACTATGTAGAGAGACTGATTGTAAACAGGAGAGACCCAGTGAGAAGAGTAAACATTCAGAGCTTAAAAAAACAGATTTATCTGGAAAGATAAAACCGAAGGCCTGGAAATAGGAGTTACTTGATGTTAACTTAGTTATAACATTTAATTTAATTGAAACCCAAAGGGCCAGACTAGTTGTAGGTCTCCTGCTAACATTCTTAACATCCCTTTCTGGAAAGATTCAAGGTCCTGGTGATAGTCTCATCCTTAGCTAGCTGGACTTCTCGAAGGAAAGGTCAATACAAAGTGACTTGAGCCAGCCTATTTTTGTAGTGCAGAGCAGGCCTAAGGGTATGTCTACACTATGGGGACTATAGTGGCATAGTGATGGTGCTATAGCTCTGCCAGCATAACCCCTTAGTTTAGGCCAGCATGTACCATGGAAGGGGTTTTCCCATCACTGTGGGAATATCACTTCCCCACGTAATGGTAGTTAGGTTGATGGAAGAATGTTTCTGTCATCCTAGCTGTATGTATACTGGGAGTTAGGTCGGCATGGCGATGTTGGTCGGAGTGTGGAATTTTCAGACCCTGAGCAGCATAGCTGTGTTCGCCTGAATTTAAAGTGTAGACCAGGCCTTAATCAAATTGGGATAAACAAGGTTGGAATTGGACAGCAGTTACCAGCCATTGTGACTGAACCCTTGACCAGGACTTGTCTTAGAAGGTCTTAAATGGATGTTTTAATGGCTTAATGACATATTTGACACCATTGCTGCAGCAGTTGGAGCATTACAAAAGTTTAAGAACCTTCTTGTGAGCACACTTCCTAAAGGTCTACCTCCATTTTGGTGGGTGCCATTTCATCAGCCATTGAAGTGCAGAAGCGGGTCTGACTACTTGAATTTCTGATTGTCCGCGGGTAGGATTGAACTGGGGTCCTTTGGGGCTTAGTTATGAGCCTCTACCGCATGAGCTAAAAGCTAATTGGCTGTTAGCTCGGGCTGTAGAGCAGACTCATTTTATCTCTCTCTTTAAGTGGTCTCGGTACCACTAGATGGGACACAACACCACACCCAGAAGGTATGTGGGTTACAGGTGCACACAGGTATAGAAGTGCACATGCTGTGATTTGTTCCTGCAAAGAGGGAGCCACTTGTTTGGATCAATAAAGGAGTCAGATTGCATATCGAGATAGCAAACAAACAATCTAGAATTATTGTTCTATTTAAAAAGAGTACCGTTAAAAGTAAAACTAAGCATCCTTCCCTCCACTTCCTTCAGCCTCAGAGGTGATAGGCACTCAGAATGACTCTGTACCTGGCACTTCAGCATCTACTATTGCTGATTTCTTTGTAATGAAAATCTAGACTTGTGCATGAATGATATGGTTTAAATGCTCAATCTGTGAAAGCTGAAGGGCTGGAGTTTTCAGCCAAATGCAAGGTCGTTTGCAAAGCAATTATTCCATTACGATGAAAAAAATTTTTTGGACTTTAAAAGTGGGTTTATTTTTTTAATCCAAAAAGCAGAGAATGGTTGCTTGCAAAGCAGGGGCAAATTCAGGGTTAGTTTTAAAAAAAGGTGTAAGAATATGTGCAGAGCATTGAGAGCAAATTCCATTGAAAAGCCATATCCATGCAAATGTATGCCAGGAGTGATCAGATTAATACCAAGCAATCCTCTTATAAAAATTCATATTCCTTCAAAATGCACTGAGGAATTCTTGGATTATAAATTAATGCCACTGTGAATTCTTCATTGGAGCACACTATTGCACTTAATCAGGCAGTCAGAAACAAAATAGCTCTAAGAAGACCTAAAAACAGTCAGGATGAATTTCTAATAATTATAGAATTTAAATTAATTAAGAAGAAGCAACACTCCTGTGGGAACTGGCTCTGCATTAAGAATGCCCCTCTCCCCAAATGTGGCTTCTGTGCAGAAAAGTGACAGAAAAAGCGTTAACATCCATTGTAGTGTCATGAGAATAAATTAGATAGGCTTAGTCCTGGCCAGGTTGCCTGCCTTTCATAGATTCCTGTGGATTTCTGGTCTTCCTGTGCTTTGGAGCTGGAGGACGGAAGTTGAATCCTGAGAGCCTTTGATAACCATGTAACAGTGGCTGACACCTTTTCTGTGATCCTGCTAACTCTGAGAAGCCAATCAGGGTTTGAATTTAGTCTGTACCTGAGAGTGTATTTACACTAAGATTTTTAATCCCAGTTAGTTGGC
Source organism: Chelonoidis abingdonii (assembly GCF_003597395.2). Lineage (NCBI taxonomy): Eukaryota > Metazoa > Chordata > Testudines > Testudinidae > Chelonoidis > Chelonoidis abingdonii. Next base: position 82,086,950 of record NC_133775.1, on the reverse strand, counting down.
TGCCCATTTACCTGAGTTAATAAATATAATTGTACATGCTCAGCCTAGCATAAACATCAAACATTTGTGTTCTGGAACAATGTACGTCTAGAGTACAAAAGAATTGGCAAACTCAGATTGGCAACCAATTGACTTCAGTTTAACTCCAGTCTTATTACACCCTGAATGAGATGTGTAACTACTGTCCCATGAGGGCAATTTGCATGCCAAACTTCATCTTCCCAGACACCAGCCTTTTCAACTGTAGAGCTGTTAAAAAAGAATCCCCTCAAACAAACAAAAAAACAACCATCTTTCATATTTTATATCAAAACTGCTGAACCTTTTTTTGTATAATCTTTTCACAAAGGTCCACGTTTTGTCAGAGAAAAAGCATGGAAAACTTCATCCTTAAAGGGGAAAGCTTCAAAAACCTAAGTGATTTGACTCCAGGTAGCTAGAACAGAAATTTATGCGATCTGATCTGCTATATAGCTACCCACTAAAACTCCAGCTATTACTCTATTTAAACCATTATAGTTACTGCTATACCAGCTATTGCTGTTGATTCCCTTCTTTTGGTTATTCAGTACCTATCTGTCCTTTCTTAGGTTCTTGAACATATGATGCGGCCCTGAAGTACCAGTTACTATAAAGTTTAATGTTGGGCTTTGGAATAATGCCCGTAATCAAAATAGTTCTTGTGCTGTATCCATATAAGTGACTAGTGATTCAGAGTGATATTTTGTCACCCCTTTAACTGTTCACATACACATATGTTGTTGCTGCCTGAGATTTAAGTTTTAATGCTTTGATTTTTTTCCAAATCTGGACTTGCACTGAGCAACCTTGTTCAAAATAGCAGGGTGCCCTGAAACCCAGAGCTGAGAGTTTAGAAACAAGCTCATTCACACATTATCCAGATGCATTAGTTAAGGTTATAAATGTTAACATAACTACTCATACTGTTACACTTCTGACTAGCAATGTGTGATGTAATTGTACTTTAATGTGGCCCGTAAATGTGCTTTACTAAAACTGTTCAATATTCAATATTCAGATTCTTTTAGTACTAGCTAGCATCATATTAGCTTTGTCAATACAAGATCAGTTTTTTCATTTGAAATGTAACTGACTTAATCCGGTATCCATAAAGAGCACTTCACAGTCCTAAAGTACAAAGTTCTGTCAATCCACAAAACAGGTAGAGCACTGACAGTGGCAGTGTGTATCAGCCTGTGTGTATCAGCTCTGACTTAGATGGAACATCTCTAAGGTTTACACTAAGATGTTTTTCACTCCCATAACTTCTATTGGGTACAGCTGGTGGAAGCAGTAGTGCAAGCAATTCTCAGATGGGTCTGGTGTCTATCACTGTCAGAAGATGTTGTGGTTAAAAACTTCTAGGTCTTACATACATTGCAATTTCCTGCCACCTGTTGTGCTGCACTGTTGACAATCATGGATCTGGAAAATCATAGTGTAAACAATGCCAGCAGGTCAAGGTAATTCAGTCTCCAGGCTGAGCAGCTTAGCAAGGATGCTCATTGTCATGGTGGTTCATTATGCGGACATGTGTCCAGTAGCAGCTGGGCTCAGGCTACTAAACACAAACACTGTATGTGAAGTGGAATTTATTTTTTTTCTATAGAATAGCAAACTTAAAAATACATTTGGCTAAACTGGACAGTGAGGCCTGGCCAGGTGTGCTGGATTCAGAACGGGACCGACTAATATTAATCAATGAGAAGGAGGAGCTCTTAAAGGAAATGCGGTTCATTAGCCCCCAAAAGTGGACTCGGGGTGAAGTGGAAAGACTAGAGATGGAGAGAAAACGTCTGGAGGAAGACCTTCAAGCTGCAAGAGATACTCAAAGCAAAGCCTTAACAGAGAGGTATGTAACCAGAGCAAAGCAAACCTTAAATTACTGGCTTACAGATAGAATAAGAATAAATAATCAACTTTTATCATGGCAAAATAGCAGCGTGCCCTGAGGTTCTAGGAAGGTTCGCGTGCAGCTAACAGTCTTCTGCTTTTAAGGTTTTATCTGAAAGAACCTCCCCAAGCACTCACTTCCCTTCTCTTTTACTCTGTGTAATTAGCTGCTGTCCTACGCAAGTATGCTAAAAATATATTCATGCATATTGGAAAAATTCCAGACACCGAAGAGATCCTTGATCGCATGAGTTTTTACTATTGTGAAACATTTCTAGCTAAATGAATGGCTCCTACTACCATTCCAAAATTAACTCTTTTACTTGGAGCTTATGGAAACTCTCATTTGGGATGTAACAAAAGAATTGAGGGCAGAAGCAGGGAGGAAAAGCTTATTTTTAGACATATTGCCCCCTCTGTTAATGATGCCACTGAGAATCCCGTTTTGACTTTTGCATCAGAGGGATAGCCGGGTTAGTATGTATCCACAAAAACGAGGAGTCTGGTGGCACCTTAAAGACTAACAGATTTATTAGGGCATAAGCTTTCCTGGGTAAAAAACCCACTTCTTCAGATGCACTTGACTTCTGCATCAATCAAATTTTCACCCTCTATGAAGCACAGTATACTCATATATGTGTACACTTTGAAGTGTGTACAGCTATGAACTTAATTAGTATTTCATAAGTTTCTGAAGTGAGATGAAACTAGAATTTCAGCTAGAAATTTAGTCTAACAAATTTAAAAACTACCCTCGGTCAAAGGTATCAATCAAGAAAAGCCTACAGTGCAACAGCTGTCAGGGTAGGGCTTCTATTTTTCTAAATAAATTATGCCTTATGAAGTTGAAGATACCTTAATATAATTAGGACAGGAAACATATAATCTAAATGTGCGAGTTCATTAAAATCTCCATCTGGTTTCCTCACTGCAAAACTTGTAAGCCCTGAAAGCTTGCTTTTCAGTGCTTGTGCTGAGTTTTCTTTATGTGGAAGGGCTGGATTCAATGAGAACGTCATATAGCTGAGTGATCATATTTTGCTTTCTAATCCCTAGCAAACACCCGCTGCTTCAATTGCTTGGGTTATCCCACTTTTCTCTCTACTATGGAAAATGTTCTAACTAAGGGCAAAAATGCAAAATTTGCTTTCTTACACCATTGTAAATCTGAAGTAATGCTAGTGCTTCAAGGGAATTTCTCTTGCTTTATCTACATACATATAAAATATGGTTGTGATCTAAATCATAGAAGTGTAGGACTGGAAGGAACCTCAGTAGGTCATCTAGTCTAGTCCCCTGCACTCAAGGCAGGACTACACAATAACTAGAGTATCCCTGACAGGCGTTTGTCTAACCTGCTCTTTAAAACCTCACCTGATGGAGGTTCCACAACCTCCTTGGGCAATTTGTTCCAGTGCTTAACCACCCTGAGAGGAAGTTTTTCCTAATGATCAACTTAAACCTCCCTTGCTGAAATTTAAGCCCAATGCTTCTTGTCCTATTTTCAGAGATTAAGGAGAACAATTTTGTACCCTTTTTCTTGTACTAACCTTTTATGTGTTTGAAAACTCTTATCATGTGCCTCATCATCTTCTCTTCTCCAAACTAAACAAACCATTTTTTTCAATCTTCCCTCGTAGGTCATGTTTTCTAGACCTTTAATCATTTTTGTTGCTCTTCTCTGGACTTTCTTCAATTTGTCCACATCTTTCCTGGTATGGTGCCCAGAACTCTTTCAGGACACAGTACTCCAACTGAAGCCTAATCAGCATGGAGTAGAGTGGAAGAATTACTTCTTGTGTCTTGCTTACGACACTTTTGCTAAGACATCACTTTTTTTGCAACAGTGTTACACTGTTGACTAATATTTAGCTTGTGGTCCACTATGACCCCCAGATGCCTTTCCGCCATACTCCTTCCTAGGTAGTCATTTCCCATTTTGTATGTGTGCAACTGATTGTTCCTTCCTAAGTGGAGTACTTTGCAATTGTCCTTATTGAATTTAATCCTGTTTACTTCAGACCTTTGCTCCAGTTTGTCCAGAACATTTTGAGTTTTAATTCTATCCTCCAAAGCGTTTGCATCCCCTCCCAGCTTGGTATCATCCTCAAACTTTAAAACTTTCATGTGTCCTAACTGAGTTGGCCTTGGTGATCTGCTTTTTATTGGTGTTATAGTAGTGGTTAGAGGCCCCAAAAGAGAGTCAAATCAAATTGTACTAGGTGCTGTACAAATATGTAGTGAGAGAAGGCCCTGAACCCAAAGACTTTCTAGTCAAAATAGAAAATGGACAAAGGATGGGAGAGGAAACTGAGGCACTGAGATAAATGACATGCCCAGTAGCAAACAGAAGGTTAGTGATGGTGCTTGGAATAGAACTCAGTGTTCCTGATTGCCTGCCTAATGCTATATCCAGTGGACCATGTTGCCCCTCTCACTCCCAAGCTCACTCTTTATGCTTTATTGTGTAAGTAAGTAAAGATTGTTCCTGCTCCTCCTATTGGTCTCTAAGTTGAACTCTTCAGGCTTGATGGCAGGGCTTTTCCAGGAGAGAGTTCTTTGGTCTGGAACTTGTTTTTTAAGTGGTCCAACACATTTTGGCCATTTTAGACAGGGAGCTCTTCTGGCTGCCTTTTCCATGACTCCTGGGATTGTCTAAACGGTGAGTAAGTCTGCAGCAAGCCAGGGTGTGCAGCAAACAGAGTCCACATGGCGAGTTGCTGCGTGACCACTGGTGCATTGTAGATTCACATTCTCTAGCTTGCCGCACGCTAACTGGCTGCGTAGGCTAGCCTGGTTTTAGCTAGACTGGATTTAGACTCTTGATGGGGCATGAAGCCTCAGGCAGTGTCTGTATACTACCTAACATTCATCTTTGTTTCTATTTACATAAACTACATACCGGGTACTATGGTTAGGAGTTTCTAGTAAAGCTCCTTCAGTGGGAGGAGAGGTGTAGGAGGGAAGCACCTGAAAAAAACCACCTTTCCCATTAGGGGTGTGTGTGTGTGTGTGTGTGGAGAATCTCCCACTAAAAACCAAATCATGAATATATCATGCTTCAATTACCAATTATAGAGGCAGATTCTGTAGTCTGCTACAGCTGCTTAGCAGCGTTCTGGTGACATTAAGTAGCTGAAGGAAAACAATGGAGCTGCATGTGCTCATTAGAATTTGAATGTTTAGAAATATGTTATATAAATCTGGAAATTACACTGGATCATAAATGTCTTTAACGATGTGATTTTTTTACCTATTTTATTTAGTGAAATATTTACTATGAAAAATGTATTCCCTCTCCTTTTTGAAATTGAGTGAAAGGATAATTCACAAATCCACATTTCTGATACATTGACTGTAAGACTCTAACTGTGTGACTGGCAAAATGTCTCTTGAGTTATCCAAAAACTACCGCCAAATGTCTATGTACTGATCCTAGAAACACAACCAGGTATAGTGCTTGCCACTCTACCCAGAAATAAGCATTTGCAGGACTGGGCCCCAGATTTTAGTGTTCCTTGAAGCTGTTTAAAAAAACAAGAAAACAAAAAAAAATGAACAAAAGTAACCCTGTTACACAAGGGCTGATTACTGTCCTAATTTACTCCTACTTAGTCTCACTAGAATTGTATAGTAAGGGCACACTTTTTTCATTTTAATTTTAAAATGTCATTTTAACTTTTTGTCCATCTTTGCTGTCTTCTCTAGATTGAAGTTGAATAGCAAAAGAAATCAGTTGGTCCGCGAACTGGAGGAAACAACACGATTAGTTGTAACGTTACACACCCAGCTGAAAAAGTGAGTTTTCAGTCTTTCAGAGATTTACATATTTTTTAAATGGGCATCATGTGACTGCCCTTTTTCCCTTATCATAGTGCTCAAATTTTGTATAATAAGAGTTGAAATAATAAAATGCTTGGATTCGGGTGAGGGATGGGAGTAATAAAATAACTCATCACAGAAGTTGACATTGCTAAAGGCCGAAACTTAGCAAATAAGTATGCATTATTATACCTGATAATTAAGCCACTTACAGCACATGTATCTCTGAAAGTGGACTTCAGATTTATGCTCCTGCTTGTAAATGTGCCTATTGTATTTATGGTATCTTTGAACTTGTTCTAATGAAATATTGTGTACTCAGTTTGTTCAGACTATCTTTTTGGAAAAGGATAAGGTTAGTAGCTTTGGAGAAAGTACACATATTCAGGCACTAAAATCTTCCTCTAAACTTCCTTCCACTAAAATCGATTAAGAGTTGGCCCATCCATTGGAGAAATAGGGTTTCTCTCAACTGGGCAAACTGAGCTGATGCTATTTACTGTTTTTGCTTTTGAATTCTACTCTGAGGCCTATCCTCTTTCATTAAGGCAATAGTGAAAAAAGCAGAAAGAAATTTTAGTGCAAGATACCTGACTCTTAGAGAGACTACTTAGAACTATGGCAGATAGGCAGCTATTCCCACGTGGTGAAGTAGGCGTTATTTCTAGCACATCATGCATTCATTTCCCAGTTCACCGAGTGGGGTGTATAACTCATTACTTCCTTACTCTGAATGCCGTACTTTCTGTTCTTGACACATTCACTCAGTGACTAGGGCAGACGCACAGTATGAGCAGATGCTTGTATGCATGTATTTGCATGTGCAGTATAATGAAGTTCAGCCAAACTGTCACATGGAAAGAATAAGAAGCATTCTTTTAAAAAATGAAATTATAACTGTTTTATGATGGAGTGTATTTACTAGCTCTCAGTAGTCCTACAAACATTACCAAGGTTCCTACTCAAATGCTGGTGGCCTCTTTTAAGCCATGCTTCACACAATAGGTGTTTTTCATAAGACTGATGTGATACACATCTGCCATCCTAGTGCAGAAGGCAATATGTGCTAAAACTTTGCTGAAATCTGCATGTTTTCCTTAAAAGAACAAGCATCTGGTGTATGATTTATTTAGCACCACTCCTAGACAGTGTTGCTGATCCATAAATTACAAATAAGTAATGTTATGTTTATTAATTAGCATTCCCCTAGCTTTTTCAGCATTAGGATTTTTTTTTTAAATCATGTTAAAAATAACCCAAGTGTAAGTTTTTAAACAATAGCAAATCTAGATCTGAAGTGAAGACTAAAGGCTCTAAAACTACTAGTGTTTGCAGTATAGTACTTACTATGCTGAATAATTCCATTGACTTAAATGAAACTGCTCTGCATAGTAAGTACTGTACTTGGTAATTAAGTATTTGTAGGATCATGCACAAAGAAACGCCTCGCTGGTAACATATGTGAGGCCTGTTATATAGTTCTGTTTTAGTTTGGGAATGGTATTTTATTTTGTTCTTTCTGATCTCATAACTGACGCAAAAATACAAATTGTTCATCATCTTATTAAAACAAATCTGCAAGTCCAGCATTCTTACTTCAACAAAATCCTCTTACACACTTTACCCCATTGCATTCTGCTTCTCTTAAATAAAAGTTGGTGTGAATTTCTCACTTGTGAAATGAAAGCCAAATAAGGCTAGCTTAAAACAGTCCTAATACAGGCTTCCCACACACACATCTGCCAATGTATTGCTGCCTGATTTATAACGCCTCCTATGTCAGTTCTGAGTTTCTACTGAGCAGAAACAATTGTGCAGAATTGTCAGGGTCTTTTTATGTGAACAAGCATCCTCCAAGGACTCAGCTATCATTTACTTCACTTGAGATTAATTCCTGATTTGAGGCAGATCTCCAGATGTAAATGGCTAGTCAGAGCTGTGTTTAGTCACTCAGTGTTGTGGCACTGGAATAACTGAGACTGATTCTACTTGGCAATCCTAATTTTTCACATAGCTGAATCTTGCAAGTCAGCTCAGAACAGCAGTTACTGGGCCCATCCCAGATAATTGCAGGCTGAACTTCACAGCAGGCCATATACTGGGTTGGAGTTTGAGGTTAGACAACTGGAAACTATTCCTGTGACATGAAGGGATTGTCATCTCCTCACTGTGGCATTAAGTTCTTCTTTCCTGTATGGGGCAAAGGACCTGTTCTCATGCTCCATCTTGAAGGTTAAGAAGAACCAGAGGGCCTCCGCATAACTGAACAAAGAATGCTGTTACTCTAATCCTTTATTGCTTTGAGTTGATGATTATTTGTGTGTGTGTGTATGAGAGGGCTCATAGGATGATGAATACAGATCGTTGAAAAAAGCAAATTACATCACCTATTTTCATTGAAGTGTCATCAATTGAAGTTTGGAAATTTTCAATCAATTGTACTGCTGGGTGATAATTCCTGTGTGGATTTTAATTCTAAATTGTCTGGGTGCCTAACGCTATGGACTGGTGTCTTTGTTGTTTAAAAGCTAAAATAGCAAACTGCATTAGCATTTTGGTGAGTGTGGTGATGAGTCATGCATAAAAATGTCACGGTGTCTTTCAGAACTCGCATGATGTAAAAGTCAAGCTTTCTCTGACGTGTTTTTATTTCTCTGCAGCCTCTCTACCAGCATGCTTTCCCTCTCTTCGGGCAGCAGCCATGGGTCTCTCGCATCGAGCAGAGGATCTCTTGCCACCTCTAGTCAGGATTCTTCCACCTCAGCCAGTTTAACTGATCTCTACTATGAGCAGTGGGAACAGTTGGGTTCAGACTATCAGAACAAAGTCGACTTCTTACTCTTGGAGGGAGCCGCTGGATTTAGGCCTTCAGGCTATATCACCACTATTCATGAGAATGAGGTGGCAAAAACTCACAAAACAGATGCCACCGGTCGTATCCAGGCTTTGAGATCTTTGTCTGGGACCCCCAAATCAATGACATCCTTATCTCCAAGGTCATCTCTGTCATCTCCCTCTCCACCCTGCTCCCCACTAGTGATAGATCCTCTCTTAACTGGAGATGCCTTTTTGAGCCACATGGACTTTGAAGATACAGATATAAATACAAGTCTTTCTGAATTCTCTCTAAATGCCGGAAGTGGCAGCTACAGATTGGAAGAGCCTAGGGCTGGGGACAAACATCTAGGCCAAGGTACAGTAACAGCTCAACCTAAAAGTAACTTTAAGATCCTCTTTTAAAACAATATTTTTAGTTGGACTGCAAAGCAATAAGCTAAAATTCAGACATTGCAAACATTGCTCAACAGTCTTTAGTACAAGGACTTCTGGCAGCCTCCATCCAATAATGCGTTTGTGACATCTAACTATATACTTTACCCCAGCTGGAGAAAAGTTGATGATTTAATTCATATCCAGGAATGAATGTCTTTCCTAACCACTTCAGTCCCTAACTAGGCTTAGCAGCATTTGATTTTTATTTTTCCTAACAATTATTAATCAATTATAAACATGTTTTATTTTTAATGATTTTTGTTTGTACAGATGTGAGAAATTAAAAGGAGGTAGGGTAGGAATTAGAGTTCGGGCAGCGCTGGCAGTGGAGCTGCACTAGGCTCCCAGCACTGACAGCAAGTCTACAGGGGGTTTCTTGCATGGCCAAGAGGCCCAAATCTCCAGGACACAAGGCGTGGGGGAGGCTGCAGTCCTGGCTCAGCAGAGCAAAGCCTCTGGTCAGGACTGCAAGGAGGACGGGCCCCGGCTGTGGGGTGCTGCGGAACAGTTCCTGCCAGGGGATGGCTCCCACTCACTTGGTTGGCAAGTGAGTGAGTGGGGCTATGACAGCAGAACTGCAGAAACCTCTCTGCTTAGCTGCAGAGCCAGTGATACCCAATCTCTGCAGGCACAAGATGTGAGGAAGACTGCAGATCGGTTGGGATAGAGCAGAACCCCCCACCCACAGGGGAGGCTGTTCTGCTGCTGAATGGCCCCTGCTCAGGGATGGAGCCATTCAGCAGCGGGGTGTCCTACCCTATGGCCAGATGTCATCCCTATGCTCCTTGTAGCCCTGGTCAGGGGTCTCTGCTTTGCCCTGCCAGGACTGCAGCCTTCCCCACACCATTCATTTGCAGGGATTGGATATCAGAGGCCCTGTGGCAATGCAGGAGTGAATGTGTGGGACCGTGACAGTGGGGCTACAGAAGAGTCTCTGCGCTCCTGCATAGCCAGTGGCACCTGATCCCAGCAGACACAAGGCAGGGAGGCTGCACTTGTGCCGATTCTTATGATCAGGTGAAATTGACATTTACTGGCAAATAATATAATTCGAATGCTGCCAGGCCTGTCTATAAGGGTCTCTGTGTGTGCACACACACACACACGTACGTACGTACGTAGCTTGGAGCTAATTTTCAAACTTGAGTGCCTAAATTAGGGTGCCCAGTTCTCCATCAAGGTGCTTAATTTGGCACTTCAGAGCCCAAATACCTATTGTAGGTGCCTAGTGCCTAAGCATAAAATTGAATGCCTTAACGTGAACTCCCTAAAAGGACACAGTAAAAAAGCTCAGGGTGGAAATCTGCAAGGCGGTCCTGCAGGTCAGTTACTCAACAATTAGAGAACCAAAAAAATCCTAGAAGGAGCACATTGGGACTGACTTTGCTCCCAGGATATTCAGTGGTTAGCCCTTCCATGGACTTCGGCAGAGCAGGGATGGCTATGTTATGTTTTGAGAACTAGCTATTTCAAAGGTGAAGTCTCTTAGCAACAATAACTTGTTTGGATAATAAGCATGATAAAAATGAGACACTTAAGAATACTGGATTTTTGTTAAAAGGGTTCAATACAGGAGCAAACACTTTCCTTTGTGAGGCTACTGACCCTGTGCAAATAAATTAAAAGCATCAGATACCAATTAGTACAATCGATCCACACAGGCAGACACTAGCATCTGTCAGATGTCAGTGAAGGTGGGGCCTATGTGAATGAAATGGTTATTTTCTACTTCAGTGGAGAAAAAAATTAGAAAGTCAACATTAGTGCTGTAGGATATGGTTTTTTTTAAAAAAAACAACCTACATGAAAGTAGGGGATCTAGTGAAATGTGATTACCACCTGATACCATTTTGTATCTACACAGTTGTCATTTTAAGGCTTCATTTCATAATTAAAATTCCCTAAAGTGACATTACCGTTACCCTACAGGATAGATGCTTTTTCATCTGAGTATGAAACAGTATTTATTCCTGTTAGAACTGGATGGTGATTTGTTTTAACCTTTTTAGCTCTTCATGATTGTCAAGGCTGTTAAATGAAAGCTAAGGTGTTAAGCAGATTAAGTGATTAGTGCTGTTATTCAGTCAGCAGACAAAGTAATCGCCATAAGTAGTTTATTTCAGGGCAATAGGGAGAAGAGATTTCACTCTCTAGGCATTACTCACACAATTCAATGTAACACTAAAACATTGTGGCTGAGTGTTATGGTCAGTACTTGGCCTCATTGGACAACATGTGCTCACGTTCTTGTAAGCAGAATTAAATCGTATATTTCTCAGGGGTTTTCTTTTTTTTTTTTTTTTTTAACAAAAAATGTGACCAAGTCCTTGCTGCTTTGAAATATGCTTCCTTTTCCATCTTAAATGTGTGGTGGTTACAGCCTAGTTATTTATCATTGAGAAGTATCAAACATGTATATAACAAGTGAATATTGGGCCAAATTCTGATGTACCTGCAGAGTAATTCCATTGAAGTCAAGGGTGAAACTGAACAGAATCTAGTCCATAGAGAATTATAAAAAAGCTCTATACTCTGACTTCAGATGTTCATATGGCCCACAGTTGCTTTTCTGAGAGCAGCTGAAATTGCATGTGTGAGAGGTTAAGAAAAATCCTACTAAGAACAGAAATCAAATCCATGTTAGTGATGTGACCAAATTTAATGAACTCAGATTTATGTTGTCATTTCATTTATATCTTATACATGCAATGGAGCCTGTGCAGTCGTCCGTCAGGACAGAGAGTGGGCCTGTAATAGGAAAAGATCTATCAGCAGTGCTTATAGCAAGAGACTTTGGCTATGGCTACACTACAGAGCTTACAATGGCAAAAGATGCAGCACTGCTAGTGCAGATGCTATAAAATGGCAGGAGAAAGCTCTCCCGTCGACTTAATTATTCCAGCCCCTGCAAGCAGAAGTAGCTGTGTCAGTGGGAGTAGCTCTCCTGCCATCATAGTGCTGTCCATGCTGGTGCTTAGGTCAATGTAACTTACATCTCTCGGGGGGGCAGGGGGGGGTGTCTTATTCACATCCTTGAGCAAGCTGACATATCCATGTAAGCTGTAGTGTGTACATAGCCTGAAAGCCAGTTGTTTGGTTCAGTTCTTGACTCAGGGATGGGCGGGGGGAAATCAGTAATTGGTATAAAATGGGGATTTTAAAGCTTCTGTTCAGTTCTTATCTCACTCTATGCTTTCTAGGAATGGCACATCTTACTGGCAAAGTGGTGTCACTCCTCTAATTTTAGGTGTAAGGCCCTGAATAGGATAGAAAATATTCTTTTTCTGAGATTCATCACAGATACTATATCAAATTCCATATGAAATTTGGTCAGGACAATAAAAGCGAGTAAGATATAGTGATTAGTTAATTTGATTATTAGTCATTTGAATCCAGCCCTTGATGGTCTAAAAGGGTTTCCTGACAAACACACAGTTGCACATAATTGGTAACTACTGGCCTAATCTGCGTGGTTTTTGATGGCTTCAGGTTCCATTTATTATCATGTACAAAGACTTGTATAAGACACCAGTATGGCTCTTTTACAGAATCACTTCAATGCAGTGTAAGTGCAAATTCGTGATGTCTTGCTCTTCATGCAGTTGTAAGAACCTCTCATGTGTTGATGTTTTCTTTCTCACATGTTTAAATTTCCTGGCTTGAACATAATGGTATCAGATGGAAAAATGTTTGCTACTCTGTTATCAGATGAATACCAGCTAGGGGTATGGGCTCTGGGGTGGGGCTATGGATAAGAGGTTTGGGGTGCAGGAGGGGGCTCAGGGCAGGGGCAGGGGGTTGGGGTGCTGAAGGGGGTGCAGAGTGCAGGGTCTGGTGGGGCTTACTGCGGCTCCCAGGAAGTGACCGCCAGGTTCCTGCAGCCCCTACGTGCATGGGCAGCCAGGGAGTCTCAGCGTGTTGCCCTCGCGTCCACAGGCATCGCCCCCACAGCTCCTATTGGTTGTGGTTAGTGGCTAATGGGAGCTGTGGAGCTGGCACGTGGGACGGGGCAGCGCACAGAGGCTTCCTGACTGCCCATGTGCCTTAAGGGCCACAAGGACCTGGCGACCACTTCCAAGGAGCTGCATGGAGCTAGGGCAGGCAGGGATCCTGTCTTAGCCCTGAGCCACCGCTGCACTGCTGACTGAACTTTTAATGGACCAGTCGGTGGTGCCAACCGGTACCACCAGGGTCCCTTTTCGACTGGGTGTTCCAGTGGAAAACCAGACCGCTGGCAATCTTACCCACCAACTGCTTTTAGAGCTTTCTAGCCTACTCAGGATGCCTATGGTATGTTAGCTCTGATAACTTCTGTTATGTCTATTTTCCATAACACCCTATCCCAAATATCTATGCACTGTGGCTGTAGTATCTAAATACTACATTTTTACTATTCGTATATGGTAGAACTCTCATTGTGCTAGGGGTTTCCCAAACAGAGCATGATCCTTACCCTGAAGAATGTGAGGGTTTTTACTAGGGCTGTCAAGCGATTAAAAAAATTAATAGCGGTTAATCGTGCAATTAATCGTGCTGTTAAACAATAAAATAATACCATTTATTTAATTTTTTTCAGTATTTTCTACATTTTCAAAAATATTTTTCAATTACAACACAGAATACAAGGTGTACGGTGCTCACTTTATATTTATTTTGATTACATATATTTGCACTGTAAAAAACAAAAGAAATAGTATTTTTCAGTTCACCTAATACAAGTACTGTAGTGCAATCTTTTTATCAAGAAATTGAACTTGCAAATGTAGAATTGTGTACAAAAAATAACTACATTCAAAAATAGAAGTGTAAAACTTAAGAACCTACAAGTCCCTCAGTCTTACTTCAGCCAATGATTAAGACAAATAAGTTTGGTTACAATCTGCAGGAGATAATGCTGCCCGCTTCTTGTTTACAATGTCACTTGAAAGTGAGAACAGGCGTTCACATAGAATAAGCACCGTTGTAGCTGGTGTTGCAAGATATTTATGTGCCAGATGCACTGAAGATTAGTATGTCCCTTCATGCTTCAACCACTATTCCAGAGGACTTGCATCCATGCTGATGATGGGTTCTGCTCAATAACGATCCAAAGCAAAGCGGACTGATACATGTTCATTTTCATCATCTGAATCAGATGCCACCAGCAGAAGCTTGATTTTTCTTTTTAGCTGGTTCGGGTTCTGTAGTTTCCACATCTGAGTGTTCCTCTTTTAAGACTTCTGGAAGCATACGCCACACCTCCTCCTTCTCAGATTTTGGACGGCTCTTCAGATTCTTAATTCTTGGGTCAAGTGCTGTAGCTGTTTTTAGAAATCTTGCATTCGTACTGCTTTGTGCTTTGTCAAATCTTCTGTGAAAGTGTTCTTAAAACGAACATGTGCTAGGTCATCATTCGAGACTGCTATAACATGAAATATATGGCAGAATGCAGGTAAAACAGAGCAGGAGACATAGAATTCAGTCACAAATTTAATTAACACATTTTTTTTTAACGAGCATCATCTGCGTAGAAGCATATCCTCTGGCATGGTGGTCCCCCAACAAGCCCCTGTGCATCCGAATCCCCCACTGAGCTGCCCAGATTGCCCCAAACAGAACTCTCAACACACACTTGGATCCCCCCCACACACACTAAGCTCCTCCACACTTGGATCATGCTTTGCTGAGTCTGCCTGTCAACACCTGGTGCACCTGGCACAGAGGTGCAAGGCCCTCGGATGTTTCTGGGGCAGGCCTGGTCCTTACACTGTATCAGGGTTGGGTGCAGCCTCACAGGTGAGTCCATGTCCCAGGGCGGAGCTTCACAGTGATCTCCCACCTCCGTGCAGCCACTGGCCTGTGCTTCCCAATGCCATGCTGGATCCTCCACATTTATTTGACAAATAAAATTAGCAGAATTTTAAAATACTGTACACAGAATTTGGGGGGTTTTGGTGCAGAATTTTTAATTTTTTGGTGCAGAATGCCCTCAGGAGTAACACTTTGTATTCTGTAAAAAGCGACAAAGAGTCCTGTGACAGCTTAAAGACTAACAGATGTATTGGAGCATAAGCTTTCATGGATAAATACCCACTTCATCAGATGCAAGCTTATGCTTCAATACCTCTGTTAGTCTTCAAGGTGCCACAGGACACTCTATATTGCTTTTTACAGATCCAGACTAACACAGCTACCCCTCTGATACTTGACACTTTGTATTCTGTGTTGTAATAGAAATCAATATGTTTGAAAATGTACAAAACCATCCAAAATATTTAATAAATTTCAATTGGTATTCTATTGTTTAACAGTGCGATTAATCCCCATTCATTTTTTTTAGTTAATCACATGAGTTAGCTGCGATTAATCAGCAGCCCTAGTTTTTACCCTTATCTTCTGCGTAAGTCAATGGTGGTTCGGGAGGGTTTGTTTTTCTTCCCTGGTTACTTTTTCTGACTTCCAGTTCAGCAGTTTTTCTCTTTTAGAAGCACAAAAGGAAAGATTTCCTGAGGGCACCAGGAGGAGGCATGGAGCTCTTTAATAATGGCTGACCCTGGCTTGTCTCCATTCAGGGAAATTTGCATTGGTAACACAGGGGTGTATTGCCGGCCACCTAAATGAACTTGATGCCCAGAATATGTAAATGGGAGAAAGCAAAAACAAAAACAAAATAAAATTTTAATAGAATTAAGTGGTCTCCCTTAATCTCAGAGAAGTATGGGTGTGTGAGTTGGTGGGGGACAGGGACAGGAAGAAGGCGGGAAAGGAATAGTAATTGAATTAGTAAGGGAAAGGATGCTATCTGGCCTTAGAGGGGAAGAGAGAGTTCAGTGGTTTGAGCATTGGCCTATTAAACCCAGGGTTGTGAGTTCAACTCTTGAGGGGGCCACCTGTGGCAAAATCAGTACTTGGTCCTGGTAGTGAAGGCATGGGGCTGGACTCAATGACAGGGTCCCTTCCAGTTCTAGGAGACAGGTATATCTCCATCAATTTATTTATTATTTGTCCATTGTAGCAGTATCCTGAAGAGTGATTCTGAATAGGACGACTTCATTTTTATGGGCCACAAATTACTCAGCTGAAGTGATCAAAAACCAGACGCTATCCGGTTGAAGTGTTTAAATGGCATTGGTAATTGAAAAGGGAGAAAGAGCTCTGGTATGTGAGGACTAACTTGCAGTGTTCTTGCCTAGGAAACGAATATATATAGACAGACAGACACACACATGCACACACTATGACTTCTAGCTTTGTATTTTGGGGGGCAGTGTCTAAGTCTCAACTGACTGGCTATAAAACAAGTTACCAGGGAAAGTTTAACGTTCATATTAAAAGCCAGGGAGTAAAGGCTATGCCATAGTAATAAGGAAAGAAACACAGAAATTAATCATGCCATCCCTTATATCTGAGCCATAAATATTGGGGTTGCTTTGATACCTACAGTAGTCCCATGGATTTCAGTGGGAATACAGCGGGAGTAAGTCTGCTAAGACAGCACAAGAAAAAATAAATAAGATTGTAAATGTCATTTTTAGCCCTGTCTTCATCATCTGCCTTGTTTAATGACTACTACACCATGAATCCTTGCTATCCTGTTTTTATGTTCTAAGGGGGAAAGCTTAGATTACTTCTCTCGCTGACAGTTCTGTACAGAAATGCAAGGGAAAATATTCCCCCGCAGCATATTGTAAAAATAACATTGATACTAGTTCACGCTGTCACCTCTGAGCCGAATCTTTGCAAAATTAATCAGCAATTATAGGAGTTGCCTGTAGTGCCATCTTCAGTTAACTGTAAAATAATTTCTAAGCCCCTGCTTTCATCTGTAGTATTCACCTTTTGGACTGAAATGTTCAAGATTGGTCCCTAGCTGGAAGTGACTTTTTTATGAGTGTGCAGAAGTTTGAACAAAACTCTTTCAACAGTCTGAGTTAGAGGAAAGTGAGGAAATAGATTTGTTTTATGATCTATTTTACAAGAGGGAAAATCAAACTACACTCTTTAAACAGGACTACAGCCAAAATGGTTAGTGTCAAACATGGATATAATCCTTAATGAAGTACATGCTTTGCTAGGTTTGAGGAATGGGGGGCTGTTAAAAAAAGCACACTGATGGAAAGTTACATCCAACTTTTTGCCTGGTGGTCCTGGAATCCCTGCCAAGGCTGCTGCTCTCAAGGTAACACTGGTACAATGTGCACGCAGAAGATTTTCTGAAACCTACACAGCAAAACCTTTCTCCTTCCCTTCCAAAAATAGCCTAGAGTACACTTTGGGTAGCTAAAGTTAAGAGAGAGATCTAAATTTGATGAACAGCTATAGCAGATAAAATTCATATCCTACCACATACCTCAACCATTCTTTCTAGGTTTTATATTTTTCTCTATAGGTTTTGGTGGTTCGAATTGCATCCTTCAGGCTATGTGGAGAGGCTTGTCCTGCTGCTGTCTATGCAGTGTCTGCTCTGAGCTCATACATCCATGGATGGAAATAAAGATACTGCTCTTCCTTCTTCTGTCTTAGGTTAAAAAGAAGCTTTTCAGCCACCAAGGCTGTCAGTGTGGCCCTATCCACCAGGACTAATTTCATACCAGCTAAAGAGTAGTTCCATCTAGAGTCAGAAGCCTATTATCACTTGACACATGAGCGAAAGAAAGACACTTGCCTTGAAAGCTACAGTTGCAGATGCACCCAGCTCTTTTTTATTAACACCTTTGTTTTTCCTCCATTTTGTCATAGGCGTAAATTCAGCTGGAGGGGCCACACTGAAGGTGGCATGTGTGTCAGCCGCAGTGTCAGATGAATCTGTTGCTGGAGACAGCGGGGTGTATGAGGCAGCTGTACAAAGGTATACTGCAGATTTGTTTAGTAAGAAGCTCATGATTCAGATATCAAGCCAGCATTACCAGACTTGATTGTAATCCTTTTTGCAATTTGGTTAAGATATAGACTTTGGGATTTTACCAGATTTCTGTAGATATGATAGGTAGGGCAGGCAGCACTGCCTGTTAAGGCTACCTGATATTTTCCATCACATAAACAACTGAAAAGAGGGTCATAATTTTGCCAAACATGACTGTTTGGGCTGAAATATTTCATACCAGGTGTCTGCCTCAGGCTGAATTTATCTGGAAAACTTCAGCCAAAAAGGTTCAGCCTCTTCAGAGAATGAGGCCAGGCGGCATTTCCAATATAGCTTTCACCCCTTGAGTTTGTCTTGCTGTCGTAGCTTCCTACTCAGATTTGAACCTTAGCGTTCATAAACTGAGAAGCTAGCATGAAACCTCCAGCTTAATTACCAGCTTGGATCTTATCTCTCTGCCACCATCCAAAATTTCCAGGGTTTTGGCCCCCTCTGGTCTCCCCAAACCTTCCCTGGAGAGACCCCCAAGACCCAGAAGCTCTGAGTCTTACTGGCAAGGGAAATACTCCACTTCCGTTCCCCCTCCGTTCCACCAGACTTCCACTCTCTGGGCTAAACTTGAGAGTATTGTGCATTCTTTAAGACAATACCAAGAAGCTGTTCCGCGCTCTTCCACAAAGGCAAAACCTTCAAACACAAGAAAAAGAAATGATTTTTATCTGCGTCTTCCCGTCCCCGATTCCCTGGCACCCGTGCTGTAGCTTATCCGTGGAGAGAAAACTCAGAACAGACTTAAAAGAAAGTTTATAGTAAGAAAGGAGGAAAAAGAAGAATGAAGCAGATATACACTCTTTGTATCAAGATGACAATCTGGGCTATTGCTTATAAGAAATAAATGAATAAACAGTCTGGAATTACAAAGATATCCGATTTGACATTCCAGCACTCACACAGTGTAACATACAGAATTAACATATAAACCTATTGCTTTTCCTTTCTGATCACAACTTGGGAACAGAAGGGTAGAAAGAAGCTGGAGATAGGAAAAAAAGCTCTTCCTCATAGCTAGAGGAAAACAACAGGCGAAGCAAAGACAAAACACACCCAGAAGTTCGCTCCGCTCACTTTGCAAAAATCCGGTTTCCTGATTGGTCCTCTGGTCAGGTGTTTGGTTCCCTTTGTTAACCCTTTACAGGTAAAAGAAACATTAACCCTTAGCTATCTGTTTATGACACTTGCCTCCTATCTCACATTTTTGCTGGTAGCAGAGGGGAGACATGTAACTCACTGTAAATATGTATCTCTAATATGCACACTTAAAGAAATCCTAAGAGAAAGCAAAATCCCTTAACAGATCCGTATGCCCAGTTCCCTCAAAAATTTGTGTGGAGAGGAGAAAAGGCTGTGCCTCCTAAATTAACTGTGTCTTACTGAAATTCCACAGGCCCTTAATTGTCTTTGATTTCTTTCAGACTCTGTGTGTCAGAAATGATAATGTTTGACAGTGATCATACAGAAGCAGCTGGAACTGCCAAAGTGCAAATTGCTATGAAGTAAGCTGAGTGGCTTCTGTTGTTTTTGAGACTCTGATCTTAATAGTTCTTGATATATCTTGTTCTCATAAGACTTGCATGCTCTCTACATCCTTTTCCTTCTAATATCTTTTTTTTCCTTGTTATTGGACTAATCTTGCTTAATGTATGCTATAAAGTGTGATTATCACCTTGTTACCTGGACACTCTGGGCCTGGTTTTGCTCACTCACACCAGTGGAAATCTGCTGGTGTTATGTTCACCGGGATAAATCAGCAATGAGAGAACTGAGACCTTTTGTTTGTGGCCTCAGTAGACTAGATGCATCATGGAAAAACAGGATTTGGTCTCTGGAAATCATCTTGCTGGGTTTCTCCATCCCCTGCTGACCAACTAATAGGGTGGCTATTAACCCTACTAATAAATGCCAGGCTAAACTGGCTATCCCATCTGTATGATAAGAGCAGCAAGAGGGGTTGGCAACATGATGGGCTGGATGTAGAGGGCCTTCCTCAAATGACTGGTGGGCCGCACCAGAAACAGCTCTGAAAAAATAACTAGCACAAGACCACTCAATTTTGTTTTGTTACTGATGTTATGGATAGTTTACTCCTAACTTCTTCAGCATAAAAATGCCTGAGCCACTGGGCATTCTTAAATAGAATTGATTTTCTTTTACGATGCTATTTTTACCTAAATATGATTCTAAATATCAAAATCTTTTTTGGAATTCAGCTTTTTACCTGAATAACAGGTAAAAATACTCTAATGCCTTGGTTCAAATTTATAGTACACCTTATCTGAATGCCTTAAACCAGTATATGTCCACTGGGTGTTATACAAAAATTTTATACATAACTAAAGTGTGATTGATTGAATTATATGTAACAAGCTATCGGAAAATAATTTTTAGACTCCCATGGTGTAGTTTTCATGTCAGATTTCAAATATCTTAGTGCAGCAAATGTCAGATCAGCAAATCTGAAGGTGTCTTGAAAACAGAACAGTTTTTCATTGTGTCTAAGGCAGTTTTGTTGTTGCTAATGTGTCTTCTCACATTTTTTCCAATTAATTCAGGTATGATGACAAAAATAAACAATTTGCAATATTAGTCATGCAGCTCAATAATGTTCCTGCTCTAATGTTACAGCAAGACCAGAAAGTGTAAGTAGATTAAATAAAGATTGTAGAAATGGTTGTAATAGACTTCATCCAGGATCTCACCCATCTTATTTTATTTTTCCATCTTATATAATGCATGTACCCCTCTAAGCACATCCCATTATTTATCCTGCATTTACCAGAGTTATGAGCTCATACATCTATGTATGGAAATGAAGATGAACTTCTTCCTGCAATAATCTTTAGATTCATTTTTTTCCTTTGTTAGGAAAAACTTTTATGGAATTAACATTTAACAGGCAAGATTGTCAGCTGTGGCTGATTGCTCAGTACAACTGAGCAGAGGGTGTGCAGAGTCCAGATATGTGGACTTTCATGGTTTGCCAGTCCCATTTAAATGAAAAATTAAGCATTAACTCAGTAGATCACATTCACTGCTGCCAACAAAATAAATGGAAGATGTTGCTTGCACATCAAAAGTGCTATGAATGCCATGTATGGTGAGCCAGCAAGTGTTTCCAGCCCTTGCAGTCCCACATTTTTGGTGCAGATTTTTTTCCCATTTCCAATTATTTTTTTGAGTATCGTAAGTACAGCATTACAAAACTCAAACACTTCAGAAGTTCTCTCCAGGGCATTTAAGCTTCCTAGCTTTGTCCATTTTAATTCCATCTCTTCATGTTTTTTTCTCTCATCTAAATGTCAGTGACTAGTCGGTGACTTTAAGAAGACTCTAGATCCCGTTTTTAGGTACATAACTCCACTTGTCCTAAAATTATAATAAATTTCATGTTTGTTTTTAACAATTTATGTGCCCTAAAAATTACTCACTATTATAGTTGAGATTAGTATTCCAAAGAGGAAAGTCTGACTATGATAGATGCTCTCATGATGGAGTGGGGAAATAATAGTGTTTTGTGATTTATGGTAATCTCATAACAGATGCTTACAGCAAGTTAATATGGCACTAATTAAAATATTTTTCAATAGGAACATTCGTGTGGCTGTTCTTCCTTGCTCTGAAAGCACAAGCTGTTTGTTCCGCACAAGACCCATGGAAGCTTCTGATAGTCTTGTATACAATGAAATATTCTGGGTTTCAATCTCTTACCCTGCATTACACCAGAAGACTTTAAGAGTTGATGTTTGCACTGTGGATAAGTCTCACCTCGAGGAGTGCCTGGTCAGCATTCATTTCTGTGTGAATCTTTTTTTCTATCCCTTCTGCTGAATTTGACAGATACCTAGTGTTCTCAAAACTCAGATTTAGCCAGTTTTGCAAGCTTCCCGTATCGTTCTTAGCTGTAGGACCCTGTAGCGATGGACTTTCATTATATCGGAGAATCCCAGTTAAGCCAATAAGTACAGTGGCTTAAGATCTGAATTACAAACCCAATTCCTCAAACCACTAGACTTCTCTTCTCTTTGACTTAAGGGTGTGAACCACAGTTTGCAACCACCCCTTAAGGAAATGTTCTGTAGAATGTAATAGAGAATGATCTCCTGTGTAGAGAATTTTGAAAAAAATCTGTAGAATTCTATAATGGAGACAGTTTTATTAAATTCTTTAGGATTTTTACAAAATCCTCTTTGAAATGTGATCATTCTCTCAAATTCCATAGAAGAGTGTAATTTGTAAAGAACCCTGTAATTTCCATAGAACTCTGTTGGTATGGGTTCAACTATCCTTTTTAATGGTCAGTATTCCCTTAGTAAGAGAGTTGATTTTAATTAAACTGCTTCTGGAGTAAGTTATTTTACTTAATATGAGTAAGGCTTGTAGAGCTGGGGCCTAAGTAATTGCAAAGCAACAGAAAGTTAATTCTGTTTGTATGTTTCTGGAGTCTTTCACGTCTGCCTTAGTAGATGCTATTGTCTACATAAACTTTGGTTGGGAATCCCAGCACACTTTGATGGTGTTCCTGCTTTGCTACCTTAACCTGCAAACCACACCTGGGCTTAAAAAACAGCAAGAAGCGCTGTATTCCAACCTGATTTCCCATCTGGTAGCCCACATGCTTCTAAGTGCTTATTGCCTCGGTAAACTCCAGATTGGGCTGAATTTAATTGCCGGAAATCTGTGCAATATAAAATTAATTGTACTAAGCTCATTAGTAGTGTCTGCTCAAGCACAGGCCATAAAAATTGTAACAGAATTGCAATATATCGTGCATATGCTATGATGTAGTAAAACAAGACAAAATGAGGGTTCACAGTGGATCTAGGTTGAGTGGACACAAAACCAAGCAGAACCTTTTTAAATGTTCAATCACAAGCACCTATATCTGAAAGAGCAATTTGAGCCCTTGAGGTTTCTTAAATTAGAAAAGAATCCATCTCTTTTTTAATTGTTGTCTTTTATTCTTCCTAATTGAAAGTGATTGCAAGTTCTTCTTCGAGTGCTTGCTCATATCCATTCCAGTAGGTGTACGCGCCGCGCATGCACGTTCGTCAGAAAACTTTTACCCTAGCAACTCCAGTGGGCCGGCAGGTCGCCCCCTAGAGTGGCGCC
>NC_133775.1:82038720-82058381 GCF_003597395.2 Chelonoidis abingdonii | reverse complement strand
AGCTCGTCCTAGCCAGGCGACCGTTGGTACCGTCGTCACGTCCCACAGGACGTAACTCTTCTCCTCAATGGTGAGCTGCAGGAGTCCGTTCGTCTTGCGGGGCGCCCATTCCATCCTCCACAGCCCTCGCTGTCCCTTCACTACGGACACATCGACTTGGATGGGTGAGCTCATTTGGGCCATTGGGACCTAGGTCGCTGGTCTCCTCCCGATCTGCTTCTCTATATCAACGTCCAAAGAATTGAGAGCGGTCCGCCGTTGCTTGTCAAGCCTTCCATCGGCGATCCGAGGCCGCTGTGTCTCGGATTCTTATAGACAACAACGTGGATGTTTACTTATGTCAACCAAGCAGGGCGGGACGAGATCTCTCTTCTGTGATGTTCGGTAGAGCATTTAATGTGTGGGACTTTTGCATAGCCCACTCAGTTTCAACTAGTCGGCTCCTTCTCCCCGGGCGCGCAATACCCTGGCGGACCATCTCAGTCGGTCTTTCAGCTTCCAGAAATGGTTCCCTTCGCCCGGATGTTGCCCTTACACTTTTCCGGCAGGTGGGGCATCCCCACATGACCTTTTTGCATCTCGCCGACAAGGAAGTGTCCGATGTTCTCTCTTCCAGGCCTGAGCGGGGCTCCGGTAGCGGAATGCCTTCCTGATTCGTGGGAAGCACCTCTTTTATGCCTTCCCTCCGTTCTCGGTTGATTCCTCAAGGTCTTCTGAAGGCGCGCAGGGACAGGGCCCGCTTGATCTCATGCTCGCACTCGGCCCGTCGCTTTGGTACTCTCTGCTCTGGACCTGGTTTGGTAGTGGACCTGTTTCCCCTGCCTCGTTCACCATGACACTGATCACGCCGGACCACGAGCGGCTATTGTCCCCGACCCTTCAGTCCCTGCCATCTCTCGGCGTGGCTCCCGTGTGGCTTACTGGGTCCGACATTGCACTGTCTCCCCAGGTGAGGGCAAGTACTTCTAGGAAGTCGAAAGCCATCTATGAGGACACGACAGTACATAGCCAATGGAACGCTTATACGTGCTGGTGTGCGGAAAGCACTTCCACCCTGCCGATGTTTCCCATCCGATCGTCTTGGACTACCTGGTGGTCGCTCAAACAACAAGGCCTGGTATAGCCTCTTCGGTTCACTTGGCGGCCATCTTCCACTTTCACCAAGGGAGCCGGCCATTCCGTATTTCACACCCACTGGGGACTAGATTCCTTCAAAGGGCTGGAGCGCCTTTACCCCAAGTCCGTCATCCAGCCCTCTCCTGGGAATTCAACGTAGTGTTGTCTCGTCTTATGTTCCCCCGTTTGAACCGCTGGCTACCATGTTCCTTCCTCTATTTGTCCTGGAAAACGGCATTCCTGGTGGCTGTCACATCCGCTAGGTGCGTATCAGAGCTGCGCGCACTCGTCGTGGACCCTCTGTACACGGTGTTCCATCGAGACAGGTGCAACTGAGGCCACACCCTGCATTCCTCTCCAAGGTTGTCTCGGCCTTCCACGTTACCCCCCAACCAGGACATATTCCTTCCCGTATTCTTTCCCAAACCTCATCATCTTGTAGGGAACAACATTACACTGCCTAGACTGTGCGCAGGGCGCTCGCCTTTTATATAGAAAGAACAAGCCGTTCCGCAAATCCACTCAGCTCTTTGTCGCAGTAGCTGAACGGCTCCAAGGCGTTGCCAGTCTCCTCACAGAGGATCTCCTTGTGGGTGACGTCCTGCATAAGACATGTTACGACCTGGCCCATCTCCTTCGGGGCGTGTAACTGCGCACTCTACTAGAGCCCAGGCATCGTCAATGGCGTTCCTCACACGAGTTCCCGTCCAGGAATCTGCAGGGCAGCGACCTGGTCCTCCATGCACACCTTCGCTACCCTTATGCCCTAGTCCAGCAGTCCAGGGATGATGCGGCCTTCGGCTCTTGCCGTTGTTGCGCACTGTGACCTCTCACTCCGACCCTACCGCCTAGGTAAGGCTGGGAATCACCTACTAGAATGGATATGAGCAAGCACTCGAAGAAACATGGTTACTCACCTTGTAACTCTTGTTCTTCAAGATGTGTTGCTCATATCCATTCCAACCCGCCTCCTTCCCCACTGTCGGAGTTAGCGCAAGAAGGAACTGAGGGCGGCGGCAGGATGGCCGCAAGGCGATGTATATATCACCCGCCCATAGTGGCGCCACTCTAGGGGCAACCTGCCGGCCCGCTGGAGTTGCTAGGGGTAAAAGTTTTCCGACGAACGTGCACGCGCGGCGCGTACACCCCTACTGGAATGGATATTGAGCAACACATCTCGCAAGAACAAGAGGTTACAAGTGTGGTGAGTAACCGTGTTTTACCATGGCCACAACATAACTGTTCATCATTCTTGACACTTATTTGCACGCAGCTGCTGAAGTTAATCTTTCTTGTATATTGACCCTTAGAAGCCCCCAACAATATGGTTCAATTTAATATCATACAGTCATCACCAAGATGATGCCTGAAATAGCGAGAGAGTGAAGATTAGTGGTGGTGGTGGTGGTTTTTCTCAGGGATAACTAAACCTTCAGCTCCCAAAGCCTTGTTTTTTGCTGTTACATATTTCTGCTGACATTTTATTGCTGCAGTCACTTCTTTCTGATACGGCACTCACAACTCTTTTTTTCCCCTTGGTTCCAACAGGGTGGGGCACAAATTAGCTTGGCTGAAATATGTCCAACTGGAGAGAAGTCAACACGCTGGTACAACCTTCTTAGTTATAAATATCTTCAGAAGCAAAGCAGAAAACACAAACAAGGGGATATTTGTTCTGCAGTATCCTGCGTTGAAAAAACAGTAAGGGCAAATGCTAAACGGAAGCTTGCATAAATGTCCTCTGTAATATATTAAATTGCTGAAAAGAAATCAGGAGTTGTGTGTTTGCATGGCATTCTTATGCGTAAAAAATGTCATTATGATACTAAATGGGTCAATAAAACTAAAAGTTTGATTTAGGATGTAACTTTCTACCTGACTGATGGACCTTTTCCTATTTTTCTCGGGTTTACTGTGAGTAATATGGAACACTCACTCTGATAGTTGATAGGGTTTAGGAATGAATACTGTCTTTAAATAAAGCCCTTTCTTCTATACAGGACTCTGTATCTGCACTGCTGGAACAGACTGCTGTTGAACTGGAAGCAGTAGAGAAGAAGCTGGAAGAAAGCAGAAGCACTTTAACTAGTGGAGAGAATTGGTAGGTGGCATCCTATTTGCTTATCATAGCGTAAGAGTCTGTGGGTTCTATGGGTTTGACATAGTGTTTCAGATGAGTATGTCAATGAGTCAAAGTTTAATGTGATAATATGCAGACAAAGGTGCAATCGTTTAATATTGAAATGTGTCTAGTAGCTGATCAAAGTTCTTGAACTTTGCAGAAGATCATTGCTGGCATCTTTTTCTACATCCATAGCAACAGAAGAGCATGTGCCTGAGAATTGAGACTGGAGCTAGTAAAAGTTAAAATTGGAAGAGATAAAATATATTAATCCGTGGTACATAGTGCTTGACGGACCTGTGAAATACCATACCTTCAGTTCATAGGAATTTGCATGAGCTCTTTAACTGGCTGTGAATTACATTGTCAGTCCCACATTTCACTGAGTGTTAGGTTCAAACCAACCACAAAATTCAAAGCAAAACTTAGCACAAACCTTGGTGGGGAATCTACCAAAATACATATTTGCACTCAGGTTTGCCAAAAGATTCTCAAGAACACGTTGTTTAACATAATTCTAGCTTTCACACTGAGAGTACCTCCGTTTGGGGGAATCCCCGAGTCAGCCTCCTAAACCCACCATACAGTTGGCCCAGCAGCACTAAGTCAAACCCAAATGTACAAGACCCAGTATACAGCTTGTGGCAGAAACTGATGCAAATGTATTCAACCATAGTCATCACCTTACATAGAATGAAAGATGAGAAAATTGCCTTTAACTGTTTCACTGCTGGTTCTTCCACTCCAACCGGTGTACTTTTGTTATTCCCTTGTTCCATGGAATATCATGAGGGATCTGGTACAACTGGCAGCACTAGAGATGCTTTTTGATCAGCATACTTAGGACACCAACCAGCATCAAGGATGCTATGGGGGTATTGTCCCAAGTGGGTCCAGCCCAGTAACAGAAGCAGTTTATATGACAGGCAAGATGAGGAGGTTGCTGAGCAAGAAGAGCAGGATGGGAACAGTGACAATGAAGCAGAAGAGGAGGAAGAATTCTGTGATGGAAAAACACTCTGGGAGGTGGAAGAGAATCCAGAATCCCAAGTGCATGCAGAGTCGATAGCAGTAAAGGTAAAGCCCAGAGTAAATGTTGTTGCTTCCATAAGCCTGATATTTAGTAAGATGAGTTAAGCACTATATTGTTCACTATTATGATCATCCCTAATTGCTGGACTTAATGCAATTCCTTCTGCTTTTTGGTTTCTTGGAAAATTTACATGGAGTGTTTTTCTGTTTCTTATAAAATCACAGCAAGCAGCACTTCAAGGGAAATAAGAGGCTTGGTGGAGTAATTATACTGTGGGATGAAGGTTGTGGGGGAGGTGATCCACTTCAGTTTGGAAACGTTTCCTTTTATTTTATTTTTGTTTTAATCACTGTAGCCCAAACAACTTACCACAGGCCTATCAAATGAAAAGCAGACTTAATAAAGCTAATGTTAATGTGTTCA
Source organism: Chelonoidis abingdonii (assembly GCF_003597395.2). NCBI lineage: Eukaryota > Metazoa > Chordata > Testudines > Testudinidae > Chelonoidis > Chelonoidis abingdonii. The sequence goes on along the minus strand of NC_133775.1, from coordinate 82,053,687 downwards.
TCTTCAAAAGTGCATGTACATATACATTGTGGCCATTCAGCCCTGCATTTACCAACAACCTCCTGCATGTGCATAAGCAAATCAGGTTATTCAAATGCTTCCGTGTTCAGTTACCTGATTTACTCTTGCAAATACAGGAGGCTTTTGTTGCAACAGGGGTGTACATTTGCATCAAATTCATTTTGAGGTGAAAGCCCATGAATTTGCATTTTTGGAGGAAAATTTGCTGGTACAGCTTCCAACATATAGCTGTCTAATGTTTTGTTTGGACTACATACTTGTCGTTGTCTGAATTGCTTGTATCTTTCTAGTGCTGCTTTGAAGTTTTAGGATTTAAAAAGAGCTAAAAATAATTCTGAGTGGAACATCTTCATACTTCTTGATCTCATCCTTTTCCCTTTGTCTTGTTCACTTGTGATAAGTTTTTTTGCGGGCCCTGTGTTAATCATAGAATCGTAGGACTGGCAGGGACCTGGCGAGATCATCTAGTCCAGTCCCTTGCACTCATGGCAGGACTAAGTACTATCTGCTGCAAAGATGACCAGGCCAATGTTGAATTAAGCAGAGCTACAGGAGTCACATGAAGTTTAAGATCTCTCTTACATTAAAGTCAAACCTCAATTTTAAATAACACTACATTTATGAAATACCATTTAATTCAAAATGCCATGTGTCCCCTGGTCTTGGAAGCATTCTGCACCTAGCACTGTCAGACAACGTGATTAGCAGATGGGATCTCCTAATTAATCCTTAATGATATTACTGTCTAATCACCACCTATTTACCTAATCAAGGGCCTGTTTTAATGCTCAGATTGTCTTGTCTCTGTCAATTGTGTGTGTGCAATAACAAAAAGATGGTCTTTAATGGATAATCTAAATTTAAAGGCTTGATTTTAAATCTGTTACATTGGTGTAAATCTGAAAAGTTAGTGGAGTCGCTCAGGATTTACACAGGTCACTTGCAACTGAATCTATAGGAAATGATACAGTTGTAGAAATTACTCACAAGTTTGGAAAGGGCAGGACTACAGTGTATTGCATAAGGAGAGTCAAGAAAGAGACACAACTTTGTCTGCTCTAGATCAATGCTTCTCAAAGTCGGGCTGCCGCTTGTTTAGGGAAAGTCCCTGGCAGTCCGGGCCAGTTTGTTTACCTGCCGTGTCGCAGATTTGGCTGATCGTGGCTCCCACTGGCCGCGGTTCACTGCTCCAGGCCAATGAGGGCTGTGGGAAGTGGCATGGGCTGAGGGATGAGCTGGCTGCCCTTCCCGCAGCCCCCATTGGCCTGGAGCAGTGAACCGCAGCCAGTGGGAGCTGCGATTGGCCAAATCTGCAGACACGGCAGGTAAACAAACCGGCCCGGACCGGACCGCCAGGGCTTTCCCTGAACAAGCGGTGGACTGACTTTGAGAAGCACTGCTCTAGATTGTAGTTTAATTCATGAAAAACTGCTCTTTAGTGTGTGAAAGTAGAAGTGGGATTTCAGGCGAAACACAAAAGCAGTTGTCATTGATGGGCTGGTGGGGTGACGCAGTTACAGGGATAAATAACAAAACAGAAAATATCATAATGCTACTGTATGAATCCATGATATATCCACATCTTGAAAACTGCATTTAGTTCTGGTCACCCAGTCTCAAAAAAGATATATAAGAATATAACATAAAATGATTAAGGATGTGGAACAGCTTCCATATGAGGAGAGACTAAAGAAACTGGGACTGTTCAGCTTGGAAAAGAGATGACTAAGGGGGGATGTGATAGAGGTCTATAAAATCATGAATGGTGTGGAGAAAGTGAATAAGGAACTGTTATTTATCCTTTCACATAACACAAGAACCAGGGGTCACCCAATGAAATTAATAGACAGCAGGTTTACAACAAACAAAAGGAAGTATTTACTCACACAACATACAGTCAACTTGTGAAATTCGTTGCCAGGGGATGTTATGAAGGCCAAAACTATAACTGGGTTAAATTAAAGAATCAAGTAAGTTCATGGAGGATAAGTTCTTCAGTGGCTGTTAGTCAAGATGGTCAGGGATGCAACTCGAAGCTCTGGGTGTCCCTAAGCTCTGATTGCCAGATGCTGGGACTGAACAACAAGGAATGGATCACTTGATGATTGGTCTGTTCTGTTCATTCTCTTTAAAGCATCTGGCACTGCCACTGCTGGAAGACAGGATACTGGGTTAGATGGACCATTGGTCTGATCCAGTATAGCCATTCTTATGTTCATGAAAGTGTGTTTCTTTCAGGTAGATAAAGAGACAAACACAGAGAGCCTTGCACAATCTTCAACTGTAGTTCGTCCAAAAGAGAAGAGAGCAGCTAACCCACCACAAACTCAGTTTGTCAGAAGTAGCACCATAATCCGCTCCAAAACATTTTCGCCAGGACCACAGAGTCAATACATCTGCCGGGTAAGGAAACCACATCCCCAGACTTGGTTGTAAATGTTTTCCCTTAGTGATTGCACAGTATCTTTAGTTCATCTGATAATACACTGCACTGACGGTTGGAGCTGAGAGAGTATACTGCATCCTCAATGACTTTGAACTTGAGTGGAAGTTGAGGGTGCAGCACCCTTTCTTGACATTGTACATCAGAGGACCACAGAGCATTTCACACCTGTTAAGTAAACCTCACAATGGGAAGTGATAGTGGAATCACTGCACACTCCTGAAATGCAGCTGTTTTAGCAATTGTACCACAGCAGCACAATACAGTGGCTTAGGGCAGGGAGTGTAGAGAGAATGAATAAAATTAAAATGCTAGCATGAATTTAGGTAGGATTAAGATAATTACTCAGATTAGAACTTGGCCATAACAGTGGTGTTAGTACCTGCAAAGGTTCTTTAATAAACCAAGTGGTCAGAACCTCACTTTGCCATCTTTTGTAGATGTCACTTTAGTAGCACGATACCCCTGACATCATGGTCAAACATTAGTGACTGACATTACAGAAAGCACAGTTGTCTTGTCAATACCAAGTTGATTAGCCACTGATCTGTAATAGTCTGGGATAGGCAGCTTCCAGAGGGCAAGAGCAACACAACACACCTCTGGACAGGTATGACCTCGTATCCTGGTAGTGAAGTACCAGAATGCAGCTCCAGAAATATGGCGTTCCTCATACCAAAGTTCTGGACCCACTGCTGGTCATCCCATGTCTATGTGATGTAGTCCCATTGCTCTGCACATATGGTCCTAGTCTAGAACTGTCACTCAGCACAGGGAGATTCCTCTGCCATTAGAAACTGGATCAGCTATCTCCAGTCCTCCATCTCTGCAGACCGCTTGCACATCTTACTTAAAGCACACTGCAGTATTCTTTTGGCACCAAGCCCCTGCCAAAGTGCCTGCCACCACATCTCATTTCCCTCCTCTTGCCAGAATAAGTTGCATTAGTGCCAACATTTGGTACAGAGTCATTGCTCTGACATAGATCATGACTTGCCACTGGTTGGAATGAACGCTTCAGACAGAAATATGAGACATGTCAAACTAGAACTGGGTCAATTTGGGTGAGTTAAAATAAATAACAATTACTAATTAAAATAGCACATATGTCAACCAAGAATCTCAATGTTTTACCAAGGTAGGCAATTAATTTTACAAGTGAGGAATATGCATAGACAGATTAAGTAATTTGCCTTAGATCTCAGAGTGAGGAGTGACAGTTCTGAATAGAACCTTGTAGCAGGGTGGATCCCTGCTCCGGCCCTGAAGGGGTTAAAAACAGCCCAGGGAAGGGGCCGGGGCTGGAGAAAGCAGCCTTTCAGGCTGGGCTGATTGGGGGAAGTGGCTGCAGCTGGGGCCATGCCCCAAACTGAGCCACAGGCCCTTATAAAAGGGCAGAGAGGCCAGGAGCCAAAAAGAGTCTCTCTCTGTCTTCAGAGGGAGAAGGGCCTGGCTGCTGCAAGGAGTAGGCTGAAAGGTACCTAGAGCGAAGCAGGGCTGGGGAAAGCAGCGGAGCCGGGGAGCTCCTGCCTGGAAAGCCCCGGACTGCGGCCTAGGAGTAGGCTGAGAGGTACTAGGGTTGCAGGGTGCAACCCAGCGGTAGGCCAAGGCAGCAGGTCCAAACCCCTTTGCTGATGATGAGAGGCTAACACTGCAGTCTGCCCCAGGGCGTGGGGGCTAGCTAATGACTGGGCAGTTGCCAAGACCCTGACGCAAAGTGGGGATAGAGTGGGGGGGAGGTTCCCAGGAGGGGGGAAACCCTTAAGAGAAAGGGGTTACTGCCAGGGGGCAGAACCCCACATAGAAGGGGCACCGGGGTCCAGGGAGGGACACGGGGCCAGTAGCGGAAGCCAGAAGGCGGATCACTGGCCTGCAGAGGGCGCTCCGAGCTGTGTATGTGAGCTGATTCCCTGAAGCAACCAGAAGGAGGCGCCGCGGGGGTGAGTTCGCCCCGTTACAAACCTTATTTCATCCTCAGTCTCCTTTTGTTTGTAACCAGAAGAGCTTTGCTGCATTTAATGCTGCTTAAAGATGGATGTTAAGGTTATCATCAGACAGAGATGCTATAAGTGTCTGACTAGTGTTTATCTCCTCTAAAATGAAAGGTCGTGATGGAAATCAGAAAGTAGAGACGACTAACTTCAATTAGCAGCTTTAATGGAGCGTGAAAGACTCCACTGTGCTGTGTGTGACACTAATTGAACAATCTGTGTACTGAGTGAGGATGACAGTGCCACCTCTTTGATTAAATGTTTATTCATAATTAATTAGTTCCAGGATTGAAGATCAGGATACACTATAAATAACTCCTTTAGCTTCAACCAGTGTAGAATACAAGTAAACACTGTCAGGAAACTGCTTTTGTGAAGTATGTGCTGGTCTAACTGAAGATTGAGGTGTTCTAGTAGAACATCAAAGGCTGCCTAACATTGAGTGCACCAGAACAGTACTTCAAAAAAACCTGTATCCAGTTCAGATGAAATCAGGCTCACAGATGTAAACTGTTTTACCTTTGCTTTAGCTCTGAGTTTAATTCTCTTCACGACACAATTCAAAAGTCGAGACTATCTTCTGTTTGGCCTCTGAGCATTGAGCCACATAATAAATAACACTCAACAGGGCATTTAGGGATAGCAAAGAATATCCATGTTTCAGGGATCTAGAAAGTACATGGCCCAGGGCTCAGTGGTTTCAGCATCCAAGGGGCACCTAGACCTTACTACAGATCCTGGAGTACAGTAAATTAGTACTCATATCAAATGGAACATTTAACATCACAGTTGTGCATAATAGGTACAACCTTGTGATGCCAACCTGCATCTTCCCAGTGGAAGCATCATATCCTGGAGCTCCCTAGCATGCAGGAGGCACATGCTTGCTCCTCCAGCCCTTGGATTTCTGCATTTGCTCTCCTGAATGCTTGGCCCAAAGGTACACAACAAGAGAATTGTCCCTAAGCTTGGATTATGATCGTGTCCAGCCGCTGTGGAAGTAGCACAAAGGAAAGAGGTTTCTTGCTCCACGTTTCCAGGAAAAATCTGACCCCAAATATATAAAACGCTGCAAAAAAAAACCCTGAAAAAAGTCATGGTATCCACATGACACATTGTTTGTTTCATATATAGAAATAGTTTGTTTGAAAAGGGAAAAAAATTACTTAATCCTTCTCCAGTGTTATGCTCTGCTTATTCATAGACGTTACGGATGAGAATGACTTAATCCCCAGCCAATGCAACATTGTTCATTACATCTTAATTTTGTAGGCTCTTGTCTGACCTATTGATGTTGAGTAGGGGAAGGGGACTGTGTGTGACCTGTGCAGAGTTCTAACTGAAAGTGATGGTATCTTCCAACCTCTTCTCAAACAGCAGCATTGAAAAGCAGAGGGGAGGAGGCCAGGAAAGGACAGTGGCCATGGAAAACAGCCAGATTTGGGCACTGGGTGGGTTTCATTGCACTGTTACATGTGACTTTCTCAGATAATTCTCAGTCCATGGCTTTCTATAAATGTCTGCAGCTCTGTGGGCTCATTCGTAATAGCCTTGCACTGCGTGCTTGTTTCGTAACAATTACTTCTCTCTCTTTTTCAGCTAAATCGCAGTGATAGTGACAGTTCAACACTGTCTAAGAAACCGCCCTTTGTTCGGAATGCTATGGAGAGGAGAAGTGTCAGAATGAAGCGGGTAAAAACTTCATCTACAAATTTTTCCCTTAGCTGGCATTCAAGAAAACAAGCATGTTCTTAAAGCATTGGTTTGTGAGTTACCAATAGATAATTCTGTTTAAAAGGGGTTAGCAAAGATAATTCAGGTTAATTTCAGATATAAACCACCTGTCTTCATGTGCTCATAGCATTAAAAAAAAATTCTCTATTTGGGCTGAAATGTTCTTACTAGTCTGTCAAAAGGTGACAAATGTCTGTTCTCTTGAGTTACTAGAACTTCCACTTTGAAAAATTATATCTCACAATTTTCCTTCCAAACAGAATTCAAAAGTAGCTAATTTTTTAGATGTGGCATGTAAAATATGCTCTCATTGGCTCATATCCATGCCAAAGGAATTTGTGGGATAACTAATTTGTAAGCAATTGAAAATCACTTTTTAAGGTGTTCATTGAAATTTAACAGTGCTTAATGAGCTCCACACCCATTAATGACATCATTGTGTGTGTTCTACTAGGATGTGAATGGGGTGGAATTGGGCTGCTGCTGTCCTTGGGAGGCCACTAAAACATTTTGCATGAGGCAGATTGTCTGACTGAAATACTCACGTTGTGCACTCCTCAACACTAATGTTCCTGACATTGGGGGCAGGAGAAAATCCAGTGGTGTGAAACCAGTGCTAATATGTTGTCTTGCAGCATTCTGCAATATTCTGATAATTGATAATATTCTGAGTACTGGTGTAAGGAAGACACTCCTCATTTCAGCCCATTGTCAGCTAAGTACAGAAGCCCTTGGCTTACTTCAGATACCATTGTGTTGATGGAAGCTGCAGCATGGGCAAGCTTACTTATAAGACTTTGCTAGACTGCGAAACTGCAAATTTGGGCAAGCACACACCTTGCAAAAGCAGCATTACCAGAGATGTTGCACATATTCGAACCAGATGGGAACAGTTTGACACTTTTTATTCCAATCATAAAATCCCTTCTGTTCCAGCCTTTGGTTAAGTCCTTTGGTGCAGAGCGTCTAATCCGAACTTCACTAGACCTGGAGTTAGACCTGCAGGCTTCAAGGACCTGGCACAATCAGTTAGTGCAAGAGATCTCTGTACTGAAAGAACTGAAAGAACAGTTAGAACAAGCTCAAGGTCAAGGTGAAAAAGAGCTGCCACAATGGGTGAAGGATGATGAGAGATTCCGGCTTTGGCTGAGACACGTCGAAAAACGGGTAAGCAATTCTGACTGGGTTTTTGTTAATATGTTTAGTCAAACACATTTTCCCATCTTCTGGAGACCAGAATGTTCAAATCTTTAGTGCTGCTTTCATCCAAATCTTACCCCTTTTAAATAAACTTATTTGGTGGAGCTTTGTACTGAAACTTCTGTTGTATTAACTTTACATACTGACAAATAATTAGAATTGTAGCCCTTGCAAATGTCCTTTCCTACTATTTGAATTCCACTGTCACTTGTCATTGGATGCAAGGCCAGGCGCAGGAGGAATCTGTGACTGGTTCCTCCCTGGGGTGCCACCTGGAACTAGGGTACCACTGAGCCCTCTGACTCACCAGCCTGGGCTCTCTCTCACACTGTGTTGCTGTGACAAGCTGCAGACCCGCTCCTGGTCCCACACTTCCACCAGCATTCACACAGGTAGGGACAAACCCAACTGCAGTTACATACAAGCTGACCAGCCACTGCATGAACCAACAATAGAGAGGCTACAGCCAAAATAACCACCAGCTTCTCCAGTCTAGGACCCAGAGCTGTACCATTTGGCCCTGGTCAAAACCCTGACCAGTATGAATTTGTTATCCAGTTCGCCTCCCCCTCAATCACCTGGATCAATCGGTCTTCAGCTGTCGTTAAGACTGCACCGATCACAACATGTCCGCCATTCTTCTTGCATTCTTGCCTTTCTTCTCCATGTTCTTCCAAAATATTTAACAATGTCATTTTCCCATCTTCTTGGAGGCCGACCAGGTGGTCTTTTTTGTTCTTGCACGTACCACTCAGTAATGATTGCGGTCCACCTACTGTCCGTGAACCGTGCTATGTGGCCCGCCTCAATGTGGAGAGGAAATGCAACAGCCTTTGCCCCTTGAGCTAAGATTTCCAGGCACTTAATTCAGACTCACTGGTTTAGATAAAGCAAAACCAAGTTTATTAACTATGAAAGATAGATTTACGTGAATATAAGGGATAGCAAAGAGATCAAAGAAGATTACCTAGTAAATAAACAAAAATTCAAACTATGCTTAACATCGTAGATTGAGAGGATTTGAATTAACAATCTCTCGCCCTGACTGATGATAGAAGCAGGCCTGCAGATTCTCAGCTTACAAGATGCACTTGCTATACAGCTTGGGATCACCAGGTTTTCATACACAGGCTAGAAATTCCTTTAGCCTGGAACCAGCATGTCCCCTGGTTCCGTCTTTTGTTCCTTAGGTCTTTCTAGAAGTTTTCTTGTGTGGGGAGTGAAGGTGTCACTCTCTGCCTTATATAGTTTTAGCATATGGTGGGAACCCTTTGTCCCAAACTCAGTTTATGGAAAAACAGTGGTATCCAAGATGTAGTTCCGTGTCATGTGGCCTGGTCACATGCCCTTGCATACCTGGCTGAGTCATAGTAGCCATTATTTACAGGCTGTCTGGAGCATTCTCAGGAAGGCTAACCCTCTGGGAGATACATTCTCCTAAGGCCTATTGTTCTTCCTAATGACCCATTACCTTGAATAGGCCTTTCAGAGCCCAGCTGTCTAGACTGGAAGCATTTTGCCTAATGGGTATCACTGAGGTGAGACTACATGTGAAATACAGATACATAGTTAATATTCATAACTTCAGATATAAAAATGATACATGCATACAAGTAGAATAATCATATTTAGCAAATCATAACTTTTCCAATTACACCTCACATGACCAGTCTTGTACAAAATGCATCATAATTATGTCGTAATAATATCAATATGAAGACTATGGAGTGCAGTGTCACAGAGTCATTGGCTCCAAGTGGTTCCTGCATGTAGAAGGATAGTACCTACTGGCTACTACTTCCTTTTGTCTAGCTCCATTCTTTTCAAAGCTCAATGGCAGACCTGCAAAGCAGTGATGAGAGAGAATCTGGAACTTAATGTACCCATGGAATGTTTCAGAAAAAGTCTTTATCAGGCGCACACAAGAGTTGCAGCCTGTGGGGAAAGTCTGTTTCATGCACCAAGAAGGAGCCACATTTTGGGGGGCTGTGACTTTTGTTAGTGGGGGAGTGAGTGCCCAGACCATTAGGGAGGGAGGCACTAGAATGTCTCAGGAAAAATTGGATCTTCTGGATTATCTGTATGTTGGTTAATAAAATTATATTCTGTTTTGCCTTCTCTGAATCTATGTGTATTGATGGATTATAAGCTGTAATATGTTTAAAGTACTATAAACAGCCTTCTAGAAAAATCTGAGGGTTCTAGAAGCCCATGATTACAAGATGCTGTAGGATTTAATCCACAAGCTCTGCTGACTATCCTGGGCCCAATTCTTCTGCACTTGCTTATGGTATCGTTGGAACTCCTTGCAGAACATGGTATTATTTGGTGGAAGGGCTAGTTTACATGCAGGCTTTACTGCTTTAACCATACAACTAGAAAACTGCACTCGTAACTTGTAAGTAGTTTTAGTAAAAAACGTGTGTGTAGACTAGGCCTAAGTGCTTTAGAGTAAGGTCCTCTGCTGTTAAACATACGTAATTAATGCAAAAGTCAGAGCTCTTGCCTTATTGAAATCGAGATAGATATTTGATACAGTTCCACATGGGACATTATTAGTTAAATTGAAGAAGTTGGGGATTAATGTGAGAAGTGAAAAGTGGAAAAGGAACTGGTTAAAGGAGAGGCTACAATGGGTTATACTGAAAGATGAACTTCAGGCTAGAGGGAGGTTACTAGTGGAGTTCCTCAGGGACTGGTCTTGGGACCAATCTTATTTAACATTTTTATTATTGACCTTGGCACAAAAAGTAGGAGTGTGCTAATAACATTTGTGGATGACACAAAGTTGGGGGGTATTGCTAGTACAGATGAGGACCAGAATATAGTACAAAAAGATCTTGTAAACTTGAGTAATAGAAATGTGATTAAATTTAATAATGCAAAGTGCAAGGTCATGCATGTAGGGACTAACAAGAATCTTTGCTATAAGTTGGGGACGCATCAGTTGGAAGTGACGGAGGAGGAGAAAGACCTGGATGTACTGGTTAATCACAGGATGACAGTGAGCCACCAGTGTGATGTGGCCATGAAAAAGACTAATGCAATCTTAGGATGCATCAGGCAAGGTATTTCTAGTAGAGATAGGGAACAATTAGTAACATTATACAAGGCACTGGTGAGACCTCATCTGGTTACTGTGTGCAATTCTGGTCTCCCATGTTAAAGAAAGATGAATTAAAACTGGAACAAGTGCAGAGAAAGGCTACTAGGATGATACGAGGAATGGAAAACCTACTTTATGAGCTTGGCTTGTTTAGCCTAACCAAACGAAAGCTGAGGGGAGATATGATTGCTCTTTATAAGGACATCAGAGGGATGAATAACAGGAATATTTAAGTTAAGTGCCAATGTGAGCACAAGAACAAATGGATATAAACTGGCCATCAACAAATTTAGGCTTGAAATTGGAAAAGGTTTCTAATCATCTAGACCTAACTAGCTTCAATACTAAGCTTGATAAGTTTATGGAGGGGATGCTATGATGAGACTGCCTAAAGTGGCATGTAGCTGATCTGCGACTGCAAGCAGCAAATATCTCCAATGGCTGGTGATGGGACACTAACTGAAGAGGGCTCTGAGAAATCTTTCCCAGATGTCTGGTCAGAGGATCTTTCCCACATGCTCAGGGTCTAACTGATTGCCATATTTGAGGTTGGGAAGGAATTTTTCCCTGGATCAGATTGGCAGAGACCCTCAAGGTTTTTCACCTTCCTCTGCAGCATGGGACATGGGTCACTTGCAGGTTTAAATTAATATAAATGGTGGATTTTCTGTAGCTTGAAGTCTTTAAATCATGATTTGAGGACTTCAGTAACTCAGCCAGAGGTTATGAGTCTATTACAGGAGTGGGCGAGTGAGGTCCTGTGTCCTGCAATGTGCAGGAGACCTACAGGAGATGATTATGTTAGTCCCTTCTTCTTCGAGTGCTTGCTCATACCCATTCCAATTAGGTGTGTGCGCGCCGCGTGTACGTTCGTCGGAGAGTTTTTACCCTAGCAACACTCGGTGGGCCGGCAGGTCGCCCCCTAGAGTGGCGCTGCTATGATGCCTGATATATACCCCTGCCGGCCCATCCGCTCCTCAGTTCCTTCTTACTGCCCGTGTCGGTCGTTGGAACAGTGGAGCGCAGCTTAGCTGATCTCCACCTCCCTAGCGATTCGCTCGTTTGTATAGTTATTGTGTACATAGTTCATTTCTATAGTTCTAGTTAGCATTTAAATTAGTTGTTCTTATAGTTCTGTATATAGTTAAAGAGGATCGGGGGCTCGCCCCTTCTCCTCCCCTGGTACCAGGGCCCATGCCCGGTTCACCAGGCTTCAAACCCTGCGCGGCCTGTCATCGGCCGATGCCCACAGGAGACCTGCACGACTCCTGTTTAAAGTGCCTAGGCGAATCCCACCTTGCGGACAAGTGCCGAATCTGCAAGGCGTTCAAGCCCCGGACAAAGAAAGAGCAGGACATTCGCCTGAAGCAGCTTTTGATGGAGGCAGCGCTAACTCCTCCATCCTCTGCACCGACTCCGGCACCGGGAACAAGTGCCTCCTCTGCACCAGACCGCTCGGCACCAGTAAAGGCTCCTCGGAACCACCCTTCACCGGCCCAACCCTCTGGTCGGCACCGCTTCCTCTCCCCGAGAAGCAAGAGGCACCAGGCTCCTGCGGCACCTACAGCTACACCGTCAACTGCCACGGCACCGCTTATCTCCGCACCGTTGATTCCAGTCTCACAGGAGCCATTGAGTCTGGTGCCTACCAGCTCCCCGGCGCACGCTGCGGTCGAGCTCGTTGTGCCCTCCACGCCGGAGACCTTCTCCACCGCACGGGACCTAATTGCTCTAACAGAGCCTGAGCTGCCCCAACCCCCAGCACCCCCGGTGCGGGTTATTCAATCGTTGGGCAAGCCCACCATGGTGCGGCCACCTTCCCCGGGCACCACCGAACGCCGTTGGTCCCGATCTAGATCCCGCGGTCACTCTTGGTCCCGACATCGCTCCCGATCCCGGCACCGCTCGCAGTCCCAGTACCGTTCTCCATCCCGGTACTGGTCATACTCACGGCACCGCTCGAGATCCCGGTCTCCGTCGTGGTACTCTCAGCACTGGTCCAGATCCTGGCACCGCCGTACGTCTCACAGCCAATCCCGGCATGACGATGTAAGGCACCGGTCGACCTCCCGGCACCGCGCTGGTCATAGGTCCCAGTCCCGCTCCCGGCACCGCCATGGTTCCCAGTACTGTTCGCCGGTACCGCGCAGAGATGAGTTCTATGGACGCAGAGACCTGGTCCAATCAACTTCAGCTCCTTCGTGGCCGTCGCGTCATCCATCCGCCTCCTCACATGCAGACAGTGCCTCCTATGGGGGTTCAGATACGCAGGCTCACCTGGACCACGGACCGCCTCAGTGGTCTTTTTGGACACCTTGGGCCTATCACCAAGTCCAAGGCGAACCAACAGGCCCATCACGCTCCGGTCACTCAGAGCACCATGCACCAGAGGCCACCGTCAGCAGACCTCCCTCCGCTGGTACGGAGGAAACCACTGCATGCGCACCGGAACAGCATGATCTTCCGGAGATGGAGGTCCCCCAGGATGAGGCGTCAGTCCAGGACCCACTCATCCCAGGGCTGTCATCCTCCTCTTCCCCGGATGAGGCGGTAGCAGGCACATCATCGTCGGGGCCCCCTCCAATTGACCTCCGATCACACCAGGATCTTCTGCGGCGTGTCGTCCAGAATATCAGCCTTCTAGTAGAGGAGATTCCCGAGGTGGAGGACCCGGTGATTAGCATATTATCTGCGGAAACACCAACCAGAGTGGCCCTCCCCTTCATCTGTTCGATCCAGGCCAGAGCAGACACTATCTGGCAGTCCCCGGCTTCCATTCCACCCACAGCCAGGGGAATAGAATGAAAATACATGGTGCCTTCTAAGGGGTATGAGCTCTATGTGCATCCCGCCCCCTGCTCATCGGTGGTACAATCAGTCAACGAACGGGAGCGCCACGGCCAACAAGCCTCCGCGCCGAAATCTAGGGAGGCCAGGCGCATGGATTTGTTGGGCCGGAAGATCTACTCCGCCAGAGGCCTTCAGCTCTGCGTGGCGAACCAACAAGCCCTCTTAAGCAGATACAGCTACAATACCTGGGATGCAGTCGGCAAGTTTACCGAGTTGGTTCCGCAGGACTCCCGTCAGGATTTTACAGCTCTCCTAGAGGAGGGGAAGAAGGTCGCGAGGACCTCCTTACAAGCCTCACTTTGATGCCGCCGATTCGGCAGCTAGAACGGTCGCCTCTGGCATAGCCATGCAACGCATATCATGGTTGCAAGTGTCCGGCCTACCACCTGAGCTGCAATACACCATACAAGACTTGCCATTTGATGGACAAAGCTTGTTCTTGCAAAAGACGGACCCCAGACTACAGAGTCTGAAGGACAACCGGGTTATTATGCGTTCGTTGGGAATGCATACACCCCAGACTCAGAGATGGTCATTCTGCTCCCAACCTCAGCGCCCTTACCCCCCACCTCGGCCAAGACAAGATTTTGCCCAAAGACGAGGTCGTACTACCCACAGACGTCAGTCTGGACCTCAAGGGGGCAACAATTCCGGTCCCGCCAAACCAGCACCGGGACCCAAAGCAAACTTTTGAGGGTGTGCCCGAGAGCAGTGTACCAATTGCCTCCCCGGATCCCTTTCAGTTTTACAACCGCCTTTCCCCGTTCCTCCCTGCGTGGTCCCAGTTGACTTCAGATCGTTGGGTCCTACGTACGGTGGAGCTTGGATACCATCTTCAGTTTGTTTCACCCCGCTATATCCTTCAAATTAGGTGATTCCCAAGCTTACCTAGGCGGAGGGTCGGCGTGCGACGTTGCGACGTTAATACCGTGAGCCAAGCGGGCATTCGTCTCAGCTTGGTGGACTTAATGCGCTATAGTGCGATGCAAAAGGTGTGGATGGCAGACCAGGTGTCCGCGCGGCAGATTTTCTGTATGGGACATGGCAGAACGCGGGCAGTAGGCTTGAGCACCAAGTATGGTGCGTGGTGAGTGCGCCGTCTGAACTGACCAAGTCATCGCAAGCCGGATAGGTGTAACCCAGATGCAATTACGTTGTTGAGGAGATTGCCATGCCCTTCATACATTCCTGCCACTGCTACAAATTAGCTGAGGTGAGCGCCGGAAGGTTTGGTCCTCTCAGTGTAGAAGGCGAGCGCTCACGGCACATCCGAGTTTATGGGCTGCTGTTCTGTCGCGATGAAAATTTATATTTTTTTACGGGCTTTGAAAGAAGACGTGGCAGAATCGATGGTGTCCGTGGTGGTGGGTGAAGGCGGAACCGACTTAGGGGAACGCGGGTGCAGTCGGCAAGCTGTACCTTGTTACTTACTGACACCGCTCTATGGAGGATCCACAGTCAGTTGCTCGAAGTTCTCAAGCTCGTTCTAGCCGGACAGCGACTGGAATGCTGTCTTCCCAGGACAGAATACAGCAGCAGCATGTGGTAAAGGCTCAAAGGGGGGCCCCAGAGCCTGGTAACGAGGTTCAGGTCCGGTTGGGGTAGGGGTCTTGACCTGGCGA
>NC_133775.1:81996292-82036678 GCF_003597395.2 Chelonoidis abingdonii | reverse complement strand
ATGAGCAAGCACTCGAAGAAGAAAACACGGTTACTCACCTTGTAACTCTTGTTCTTCGAGATGTGTTGCTCATATCCATTCCACAGCCGCCCTCCTTCCCCACTGTCGGAGTAGCCAGCAAGAAGGAACTGAGGAGCGGATGGGCCGGCAGGGGTATATATCAGGCGCCATAGCGGCGCCACTCCAGGGGGCGACCTGCCGGCCCACCGAGTGTTGCTAGGGTAAAAACTCTCCGACGAACATGCACGCGGTGCACGCACACCTAATTGGAACGGATATGAGCAACACATCTTGAAAAACAACAGTTACAAAGGTGAGTAACCGTCTTTTCTGACGATAAAATCTATGAGTCTATGTGTAACCCTTAACAAAAGCAGCTACTTGTTTTAGTTTTCTGCTTCACCTTGCAGTTCCAGATCTCTATTATAAACATATGCAAACAGAGCGCTAGTCACTTTGGTTTTCAAATATCTAGTGAAACTAAATAAGCTTACACTAGAATACAAGTTGCTCTGTCACTTGTAATTTGTCTTTGAAATGCACAAATAAATGGATCTTGTGATTCAAGCTGGGGAATGCTGTAATCTTCTTTGAGAGAAATCAGTAGCAACACTGGTTATTAAACTGGTAGAAAAAGGCAACCTCACATTCTTCTTCGAACTTGGTCACAGCTTCTGTCATCCTTTGGCTGACTGTAGAAAACCAAACCAGGAGGATAGTGAAAGATGACAGACAACTTGACCGATGTTTATGTAGTTTCAATATTCATCTTCTAGCAATCGTGCTTTCAGAATACGTTTGGTATAAAAGAAACAAGGCACTAACTAAAACTTTTCAACCAGTATTTGTTTTGGTTTTAAATCACTAGAATGGAAATCCTAGGTGTCCTACCTTATGTCACAATGAAATGATTTGGGAATATTAATCATGCAGGATGCACAGTTGGCCATAACAGAAAATGTCTTTTTTTTCCAGATTATTAAAACTGCATTTTATTTGACAGTTCTGAAAGCATCTACCATCAAGGAGTGGGTTAGATGGCAGTGATGAAAAGGATACTGATGAAAACTGGAAACACTAAAGATTATCACACAAAACAATTTTTTATCTTTCTGAAAGTTGCCTTTCTGTTCAAAATGCATTCCCTTTCTCTCTAGAGAGTTTAAAAATAAAACTCAGTGCTTCAAAAAGAATGGAATTTATAGATAAGGCAGGGGAAGCTCCAGAAATGACTGAATAGCCCTGAGTAGTATACGCTCGATAGCATTCATCATCATGCATTTTTGTCAGGTTTCCAAGCCCCATTTAGGGCTTACGTCCCGCCTTCCCACCCTGTTTCCAATGATACTGAAGTTTGGTTGTGTCAGCCATTTTGAAAAATTGTGTGTGTGTGTTTGTGCTTGGGTACATTGAGAGAAAAAGATTGAAAGAATAGTGTGAGAGAGTTTCAAGATGAAAAAAGAAAGTTTTGGGTAAGGTTTAGAAAAAAAGGGAAAGAAAGGTTATTGGATGTGGTTGAGTAAGGAGAGAGGTGTGTAAAGGGCAGGTTATGAAAGAATGGAAAGATTTTTGTTTTTGAAGGTCTAGTTTTAAAGAATAGAGATTTTTAGTGAGTTTGAGTAAGGAGAAATGATGGTAAAGGCCTAGGCTGGTAGGCTATTAAAGAATAGAAAATTTTGAAATAAATGTAAAAGGTGTATTAACCATCAGGGTGGGTAAGGAAAAGTTAAATAATATTGAAAACTAGGTTTAAAAAGGGAATTTACTAAGGCAGAGCCTGTTTAGTAAGCACATGGTAAAAAAGTGAATACAAAAATGCATTTAAACTATTCAATACCAGTGTAGGTTAAGAAAAAAAAGAGGTTAAAAGAAAGAACAGGGCAAAAAAAGGGGAAAAAAGAGAGCCCCCTTTGCAAAGGGCAAAGATAGAGAGCACATGGTTGAATCAGAAAGAGAGGGAGAGAATGAGAGAGAGAAAATGTTTACCTTTCAAGTCTTTCTGTAGAATGAGGCAACTTCCCAGGTTCAGACCCTCTCAGACTTGTTATTACCACCTTTGGATCGGACCAATCAGAGTTTGTTCTACAGCAGTGTCATAGAATTCATTTTCCTGAACCAATCCTAGAGTCCCAAGATTTTAAACAAGAGCCATCTCCCTCCTCGTTTCCCTCTCTTCCTCCCCACCCCTCAACTGTCTTATTCTTATCTAAAGAAACAGACCCCCAGCATTTTTCCTGCCAAGTAGCCCTTTTACATAGGGGTTTTTATAAAAGTTAAAACCATAAGCTTTTAGTAACAAACAATTTTTAAAAGTTTTCCCCT
Source organism: Chelonoidis abingdonii (assembly GCF_003597395.2). Lineage (NCBI taxonomy): Eukaryota > Metazoa > Chordata > Testudines > Testudinidae > Chelonoidis > Chelonoidis abingdonii. Next base: position 82,034,356 of record NC_133775.1, on the reverse strand, counting down.
AGGTTTTAGACTAACGGGTTATTTTTTAGTAAACACAATATGAAACAACAGGCTTTTGCAGCAAAGCTCCTGTTAGCAAAGCAGCCTCTGTGAGTCAGTGGATCACAGAGGCTACAACTTCACTACCCGCCGTATTGGCGGGTAGCAATCGATTGCTTGGGAATCGATATATCACGTCTCATCTAGACGTGATATATCGATCCCCGAACGCGCTTATACCGATTCCAGAACTCCACCAACCCGAATGGAGTTGCGGAGTCGACATGGGGAGCCGCGGACATCGATCCCGCGCCGTGAGGACGGTGAGTAATTCGATCTTAGATACTTCGACTTCAGCTACGTTATTCATGTAGCTGAAGTTGCATATCCGAGATCAATTTTCCCCCATAGTGTAGACCAGCCCAGAGAAGGAGTTTGCGTCTCTACCTGCTTTTTAACAAACACAAGTAAAAGTTACATTAAGTTTTGCAAAGGTATAATTACTTGAAAAGACAAACCTAAGACACAGCCCTCTATTTACAGGAGTGTTTCAATAAAAAAGAGCAGGCAGAAGCACCTCAGGTTTAAAACCCCAGGTTTTTAGTAACAGACAGTCTATAAAACCCTTATTTTGTTAACCATTGGATTATAGAGAAGAAGTTTGTTTCTTTTCCCACTCTTTTTAACAAATAGAGGTGAAAGACTTGTAAAGGAATAAACACTTGAAAAGACAAGTCTATCTGAAGACACATTTCTTTATTTCGCCCCTTAGGCATAAGTGTTTTTTTTAAAAACACAGAAAACCTCTCTATAAGAGTAATGTATAGTGATAAAAAAGGTTTTCACTAGGTTTTAGACTCACATGGGTTGTTTTTTAGTAAAAACTGTGAAGCTGCAGCAAAGCCCTGCTCTGCTCTTATCTAAACAACCAAGACCCTGTAACAAAAGCTGAACAACTCATACTATAAACAATTTTAAAATGCGTTTTTTAAAGTAATGTTTAAAACCCCCTCTTTTTAACTTATTAAATAAACACATTAAAAAACAAACCTACCTGAAGACACATTCCTTTATTTATAGGGGTGTTTCAATAAAAAGAGCATGCAGAAGCACCCCAGACCTAAATCCACAAAACCCTTATTAAGGAAAAGGTTCCCCCCAAGGTTTTTAGTGAGAACCACGTGAAAGAGCCTTTTGAAGGTAGTGGATTAGAAAAGAAGACCCCTTTGAAAAACAGGCTACCTGAAGACAGTTTTTTTTTTTTTTTTATTTAGCCCCATTGGCATAAGTGTTTTAATAAAATGTAAATATGCAGAAACAAGCATTGGTTAAAAACACAGAAAACCTGTTTATAAAAGTAATGTATATTGATAAAAAAGTTTCCCCCCAGGTTTCAGGCTAGCACTGGTCATTTTTTTTAGTAAGGACAGTTTGAAACAGCAGGCTTTTGCAGCAAAGCAGCTGTCAGCAAAAACAGCCCCTGTAAGACAGTAGATCAGAGATAAGAAGGCTGCTTCTTTGCCTACTTTTTAACAAATACAAGTAAAAGTTATATTAAGTTTTTGTATAGGAATAAACACTTCAAAAGACAAGTCTATATGAAGACAGAGCCCTTTATTTAACATTTTTACATGTGTGTTTCAATTAAAAAAAAAAAAAGAGCATGCAGAAAACATGCCAGTGTGAAAACCACAGAACCTTAGTAACAGCTAGTTTATATCCCCCTTATTTTGTAATCCAGTGGATTAGAGAGAAGTTTATTTTCCTCCCCACTTTTTAACAAATCCATGTGAAAGTTATGGTAAGCTTTTATTTTCCTAGGGCTTTTAGATTTAAGTATGAATTTTGTTGTTGCATAATTAGAATGTCTTTGTTTTTAAACGTTTGCAACCCCTGTGCTGAGACACAGTTACGAGCTCCCGTGTTGTTTTCGGGTCCATAGATTTTATTAAAATAATACAACACAGGCTGGATCTGGAGCTTTCTTTACATTTTAAAACAGATAAGACTAATTAGGCTAGCAGTGCTTCATGCACTATAGTCTGCCTTAGCAAGGCTCCAGGGGTTACTCCTCCAGTTTGCTCGGTTTTTTATACAGACTTCTTTTCTAACTTTTTTATAAATGCTGTTAAAGTTTTTAAAAATAGCGAGATTGCATTGAAAGATACTTTATGAAAGTTATAACAAGTATTTTATTCCATTTACTGATTGTAAAAGACAAAAATCACCGCTTTGTGACTGATGAAGCTTAGAGGTAGCCTATCTGAAGAATACCCTCACCCCTTGACTTTCTTCCCATACTTTTAACACTTGCTAAACATGCAGTGTTTCATTATATAAAAGTTTTTAACATTTAACACGAAAATACAGAATTGACTGAGATGTAACATAATGTGACCTTTTTAAAGGATATTCCGTATGCAGTAAGGCCTATTTGAAGCATTGTTTTTTTTGTTTTTTTTTTAAGTTTATTATGAAAAAGCAGTATTGCCTGAGCTGTAACAAAACAAGGCCCCTCTTAGGGATATTTTGTTCAAGTTTAGTGAACTAAAAAGGCTTAAGATACTAGCCTGTTCTTTTTAAAATAGTGTTTTTAAAGTACCAAAACAACTGGGTATGAATATGAAAACTGGCAATTGAGGGGAATTTACATATGTGTTTTTTAATAAAAAAAAATCAAGATTGCTTTTTTAAAGTTTGGATTTATATAAAAAACACAAGAAAAAATAGCTTATGTAAAAAAGTTAGCTGTTTTAGCCTTCCTCACCCCCACTCCCACCCCACTTGAGACATGCTAGAGTGCTCAATAATTCACACCTATGGATAGCGATGTCATTGTAGTATACTGTAAGAAAAACTGATAGAGTAACAAAAATACACATTTAAAGCCAGAGCCACAGAGATCAGGCCATGGGAGTAAGAAAGCTGTCCCGAGTTTTAGGGGACATGTTGATAACTCTTTTAGTGAAACGGCTTTGTAGGCAGCCTGTCTGTGTTAGTAGTTTTTAGCGTCGGCAAGCATTTATCATTTGGAAGCACTTTTCCACTTTATGAGGTATTATCTCCGCCATCTTATGGCCGATCAGAAATATTAACAAAAACAAGCTAAAAGATAGTTTGTAGCAAGCTCTGCAAAGCAATAATTACAATTTTGTTTATCGTTATCTTGTCTAAGCCCCTAGAGGATATATATTGTTTTGTTTTATAAAACACTTTTATGCAAACTGTAACCCTAGATTATATACAGCATTAAATAATATGAAACAGTAGACAAGAGACCCAAGACATCGTTGAAATCAGAGGGGCTATGATTAAATCCTAATGCAGAGGGCCTTGGGGTGGAAAATGAAAAGGTACAGCCGAAGTGAAAGATGGTATGATTTAAGAAGGGTTCTGGGGCTGCTTTGCAACGGTCCATAGGGAGCCTATAACCCTCATGCACAAACACCAGGGCTGGGTGAGGCGGTTGGGCCTTTGTTAGAAGAACAGGCCGTTCATATACCTTTTCTTCTTGTTGACAAACTGTAACCTAACTGTGCGTATACTACAGGGGCAACCTACCGCCCTTTTGATAAATCCCACATCCCTCGAACTCCACAAAAACATGCTTTACGCAGTTATTTTCAACTGACATTTTATTTTACAACACAGCCCATTTTGTTCCCAAAACATGCTCTGTTAGTGTTTTTTCTTAGCAAGATTTTGTAATTTGCTGAGCAAAGAAGACGTTCAACATTTTGCATTAAACATTTATTTGTCGATTTTGAGTCTTTCATCTAAAATGCTATCTGGGTCCTCGGCCTCTGTCACTTTGTCCACCAATTCTGCCCCTAGAGCTAAATGTTTCTGGGTTAAACAGAGGCACTGCAGTGCGTATCCCAGCGTGATGATAACATTTTACACACTCCCCATACACAAACTACCGCTAATTTCTTTAATTTTATAATTCACATCATCTAAAGACCAGTACACGGAGGCATGATGCCTCTGACCAGGGGCATCTATCGCACACCCAGGACAATACTCATTTTGTTTCTCTCTCAGGCAGTGCTTGATTCCGTGCACAGCCGCTCGCACAATTGCACGCATCACGGTTATGAACTTGCACCCGCTTAATACCGAATTTCTCCCTCAACTTTAGATAGTACAAGCCTACAGAATAAGCGTCCCCCACTGTTTCGGCATTCTGTGGAGCATCTGGTTTTGTGTCTGGGCAAAAACAGATCGAGCCCAAACCGCTTGGTCCTTCGGAACTGTCGGTGTCCAAAACCTCCAAGTCCTCTGAAGAACCATCGCTCAGCTGCTGAAAAATTGACAGTAAGAAATGTGTGTAAGGCATCTTTGTACTTTTTCATAACATGTTTTTAAAACCTTTTACTCCGTGTATCAAGAGATCCCTTCCGCAGGCAGCTTTTAAAAACAACAAACAACAACAACAATTGAAATATGTCTGGTCAGAGGATCTTGCCCTGAGATGCTCGGTTGGCTAGAGCCTTTTGGATCAAGCCTGCACAGAGCCATATTTCAGCTGTTGTTGTTGTTGTTTGTTATTTTTAAAAGCTGCCTGCGGAAGGGATCTCTTGAAACACAGTGTAAAAGGTTTTAAAATCATGTTATGAAAAAGTAAGCATGTTAGACCCTGAGCATGTGGGCAAGATCCTCTTACACACATTTCTTACTGTCAGTTTTTCAGCAGCTGAGCTGAAGTAGAGGTAATAGCAACGTGGGCAGGTTTCTGGCAATTTCACAAAAAAATGAGATTGTTCTTTATTTGATTACGATAATCCCTTTGACGATAGACTTCTAATTATTAGCTAAACTTTCAACTTTTTTTCTTTATCTTAACTAGTCCAGAGAGAGTGCATGTGGAGGCACAGTGCTTTCATCCTCTTTCATATGAAACGCACACATCTCATTCCTCTTATACTTCAGCTTCCTAATCTTGTAAATGCCACATCTCTCTCTCTCTCTCTCACACACACACACGTGCAAGGGGGCTTTTGCATCTGCTGTGCAAGGGTTTCATTCTGGCTCTGAACAGGCTGGCATGCAGGGAGCTTTGGGATTGAGCTGCTGATGGTACTGCTGGATGCTCACTGAAGCTGATCTGCTGGTCTCAAACCCCAGACAGAGGGGTTCCCCAGGGGTCAACAGCCACAATTCCAGCCAGTAGTCTGGAATAGACATTGCAGAAGGGCTGCATTTTATTCAAAATAAATGGGCATATTAGAGGTGGAAAACTCTTATTAAATCTTATTCCAGCTTCTATGGTTTATGGCCCCACATAGTTGATCTCACCGGAATGCCTTTATTTCTCCTCTTCAACATGCAAATGAAATAACCTTTTTACCATAACATGAGCTTGTTGGTTTAGGCAAGAATGAGTTGGTATCTTCTATACTGTACATAAGATTTCACTCTCTTCATCACTCAATTAGGCTGAGAAAACAGAACACAAATGTGAGCTGAAAGCGGATAAAATGATGAGAGCAGCTGCCAAGGATGTACACAGGCTACGAGGACAGAGTCGTAAGGAGCCCCTGGAGGTACAATCATTCAGGTAGGAATGTCTCTAAAGAGGAGAAAGTTATTACTGCAAAAAAAAACAAAAACAAAACAAACTACTTTTTTTTTTCTTTTGGATAACTTCAGTTCACCACAAATTTAAGTGTCCTTTACAAAAGACAGTTACTGTGCTGCCTGAGTTAGAGAGATCTGCATTTTCTTATCCAAGACTAAAATCCTGCGCTCATTTAAATCCACAGAATTCACATTGATTTCAATGAGAACAGGATTAGATCCCAATATTTTCCGTAAGAGGCAGTAGCACAATGCTGCTTAATTTATCTATCCCTTTGTTTAATAAATGAATCACCTATGGCTGTCTTTTTGTAACACATTTATGAGACCTAAAATGTTATGATAGTTGCAAAGTGACACTTTTTTGTAACAAGTACAGTTTTGTTAGTTTTACTGTAACCACTTAACAATGCCTGTCTCTGAAATGTAAATAAGAGGCGTGTTTTGTGTGTGGTGAAGCATGAGGCTTTTATTTTTGTTTATTAGTTGCCTGGGCAGTCTTTCGTCCAGGCAGTCGTTCTTCTCTTAGAATGTCCAAATCGCTGGTGGATTCTTTATTGTATTAACAACTGGTGGTGGTCTTCTTTTTAGAGAGAAGATGGCATTTTTCACACGACCGAGGATAAACATTCCAACCCTCTCTGCAGATGATGTTTAATCACCATAAAGTATTTGTTTTCCCTGACCATTCCATAAATACAGTTTGGTTTTGCTGAAGTTATTTATGTGGTATTATGAAGGTACCAAGTCATTTGTACATTAGAGCTTTTGTCGGTTTTTTAATGTCTAAAGACTTCTTTAGTTTTGTTCTATCATTAGAAAAACCAGCATTAAAGTGACAAGATTGTATAGTTTGTATATTTAGGAATGTATTTTTGGGAAAGAATGTATTTTTGGGAAAGAATTTTAAATAAGAACAAATGCAGCCTGAAGTGCTGTTCTTAAATAATAATAATCTATTTAGACTTATTTTGTACAGCTCTACCTTTTTAGAGGTTTTACTGCAATAAAATAAATCTGAAGGAACCTCACTGCTATGTTCTATGGCTATAACACATCAAACTCTTCCTAGTTAATATTTTGTACAATATAGAGAATGCAGGGAACCATTTTTTTGATTCTAAAGTGCTGTGAACGAATACTCTGAGCTGTGAAGTGGTTTGCATTTCCTGCTAGGTCATAAAAATGGGTGTGGAGTTGAAATACTTGCACTTTTTTGAGATTTGTACTTTCAGATCATGTTTATAATGGATCTGTTTGTTTAACAAGTTCCAAAAGCCCATTGAAAGCCACTGCTGTAGGAGGAGGGCTATATGGAACATAAGTCAATTTTACATTTTTTTTTAATAAAGTGAGCTTTCTGGATGAATTTATCTTTTTTCTCTTTTTTGTTTTTTTTAATACAACTATTCCCATCAAGTGGGGCACAGCTATCTCATTCCTTTTCTAATCCACTAACCTGGGATAGCTATTCTACCATTTTTAAACTCTATTTTCAGAGTATTTTTTAGCAAGTAACTCAGTGGGACTTAGGCTCCAAAGTCATTCAGGTGCTTTTAAAGATTTTTGTCCTTACATATAAAGAGAAGTCCCTACAGTTGCTTAAGGAACATTTTATTACTTATTTTTCTACAGTTTAAAATAATAATGCAGAAAAAGCAACTAATATACGTATACAAATATACAAAGCAAACGTGTGAAAGCACCAGTGTTTAACCAACCTGTCTTTTCTAGCACATCCCAAATTGATTTTCGTGATATACTTGACAGCTTTGTCACTAATTCATCTCTGACAGTTTAGTCTTTAATGCTTGTGTGACTCTGAGCCCAGCTTTCAGGTGTGGGTGTTCAATCCACATCTGGGTGTTTAGTAAGAGCTGAACTGCTCAGTCTATTTTAATCCCGAGTGCCAACTGGAGTATTCAAATGGCAAGTTGGATCCAGTGAATCAAGAGATTATGCTTTCCATAGTATTAGAGATACTATTTATTTTTTGTGCACTCCCATAGATTGAACTCCTTCTCACAAAGTTTAATGTATGCATTCCTTTGGATCATTAATTTGTTTGGGGCATTTGGTGACTGAACAGACGTTCCACAGAATAGAGCACTGGAAGCTTTATATGATACAAAAAAGAGTTAAGTGAGTAAACTTACATCCTCTGTTCTGCAAAAATGGACTGTTCCAAGTAAATAAGACTCTCTGCAGAATGAGGGCACTACACTTGATCTTAGCCAAAAGATCCTAATATATATGAAGACCTTAATATATATATGAAGGACCACAGTTAGCCCCTGTGTGAGAAGGTGTAACTCTGTTGAAGTCATTGAGCTGCATCCCAGTGCTGAATTTGACCCAGTGTTGCACTACCAAGAATCTAATTCAAATTTTTAGCCGTACAAGTTGCACTGTTTTGTAGGAGTGGGAAAAAATACCCTGATCATTTTAGGGCCTGATCAAAGTCCCGTTAAATTCAATGGAGTCTTTCCATTAATTTTAATAGGAGTTATATCAGGCCCTCTGCCAAGTCAATACAATGCATTAAACTTCTCAGATTTGTTATTGCCTGTTTGTAAAAGATATTATGTCAAATAATGGATTTCCAGTCAGTAAAAATAAACTATGAAACTTGGTGTATTGCTGCTAAAATCAAAAAGCTCTTAAAATCTTATAATTTTGTAGTAAATTACCTAGTATTGAGTACTTGAATAAGGCTGCTTTAAAAAAAATCTACCATATTGCTGTACTCTACAAAATTATGAAAAAGAGATGTGACTACTTTGTCCAGAATTACTGTAACTGATAGCTAAGTTTTATCAAACTACTAGCTGCTTTGTTATATAATATTTGGGTAATTTAACTTGAAAATGCTGATTTAATGGTTTTTTTTGTGCCAATTTTTTACTTTCTCAAAAACTTCTAACCTTTGCAAACCACCTTTATAGTAATGACTCTACTACGGTGGGATGGAATTGGGGAGAGAATGCAATTAAGTCCAGAATAAAGACTAAATTACTTTAGTCTCTGTCTATTAAAGCTGACAAATACTTTTAAAATGCAGGTCTCGATGTATATACTATTTTTCTATGTATGAAACATTTTAACAGGCAACAATTATACATTTTTATCCTATGTATACTGTAATGGTTTTGTCAGAATTAATGGTAATTAAAAATATTACAAAATTACATAGTTGGTCTACACACTTGTATGTTTGGGGTGGGAATAGGGGATGTTTCCGAACTAACTTTAAGTGGTCATAATAAAATAAACGTGCGTCAAGTCTTTAAAAAAGATTACTCCTAAGAAATTGTATTTAACTATAATGTAAAGTAGGAGATAAACTTTCATGTGGACACTTAATATATAAATCTTATATGTTAGAGGAAACAACAACAGTGGCCCTGGATGTCAGGGCGTAGTTCCCCATAGACTTCTGGACACAGGGTTTTAATACTCTCTCTACCAAACACTCAGTGGAATCTGCACATCCCCTCACAGCGGGATACAAGAGGAATCCTTTGGAGAAAAATATGACTGGTGGACCGGCTCAGTGGGAATTGGACCCGGACAGCGGCTTGTTCATTAGGTCATAGATATCTTACAATTCTATCTAGCTTCCAAAGTATGCCAGATGCATTCCAAACCTCGAAAATGCTCAGTTTAACAATCTTATTCATGAACAGCTCCACGCTGTAGCTTTAATTTAAAATTGGTATCCTCACTCACAGGCGGCAACTGCTGTTTCGCAGTGCTAAGCGCTGGAAGGGAGTGGGGAGAAGTAGGACACAGCAGCGCGCTCGGGCAGGAGGTGGAGAGGAGGCAAGCTAGGGCAAGGGGGTGGGGAGCTGCCGGTGGGTGCAGAGCACCCACCAATTTTTCCCCAGGGGTGCTCCAACCCCGGAGCACCCACAGAATCGGCCCCTACGTCCTCAGTGAATCATGTGCTTAATACTACAGTGTTGAGAACTATAGACAAATCTTAAAGCTAGATTAGATGTGTTAGTTAGGCAGGGCTAACCCGCTTAATAAAGCACTCAGTTGACACAGCATTCTTCATTAAAGTCTCTTGACAGGAGAGATCTTAAAAGACTCCCACTGCTTGATAATGCAGTGATATGTAGAAACAATGAACTTTGTATAGGGATTTGATATGTTTTACTTTACTTGTAGTGACCGTAGTAGTTAGACCATGTATAGCAATGTATGCATTGATTTTTTGGTGTTATCTTCAGAACTGACTGGAGTTAACAAAGTGGTGGAATAAAAAGGGTCACGTTGTAATATGAGTACTGTAATACCTTGTGATACCTCTGTACTCAACACTGATTCACATATAGTGACCTTCCCAGTTATGATTTAGAACAATTAGTAAACAATACAATGTAGTTTAATATACATGCCTTCCAATAAGCCATATATTGATGAGCTCCACAAAGGGGGAATATATATATCAGTAATATAAGCAACCTTCTGGCTATCTCATTGAATCGTAATTACATATTGAAAACAAACAGTGTGGTTGCTCAATAATTGTAATGTAACTATTTTGTAATTACTGTACTCTTAAAATGCCAAAAGTTAGCTGAAATGTTAGTCTTTGATACATCCCCACCTAACTATGCTAGCGAAACAAAAGCTTAAATTTTAGATCTTTACCTTGTCTCCTTCAAGTCTGTTTTCGTAGAAAACAGCAATCCAGCACTTGTAGGGAGATGGATTCAGCAATACAAGGTCTTTGCCATCTCTAGCTATCTTTTGAATTTGAAAATGAGACATGTTGGAACCCCTTGAGTAGTAGTTTCTAACTAGCATATAAGAAGTACTGAAGTGAACAGTGAATTATATGTAGAATCCATGGAGAAACAGATCTCATGAATGACCTTAAAGATGGCTGAGTTGTAATCACATTATTTTAGTATCAGCTGGCCTGGAAGCAACAAGTTTGAAAAAACTTAGGCCTGGTTTACACTGCGCTCCCTCCCTCTCCCTCATGGCGGCTGACCCCAGCCTGGCTGCATCCTCCTGAACATTCCTCCATGGCCCCCTGAGAAGGTGTGTCCTGCAGTTTGGGGACCACTGATCTAGCCAGTCCCAGCAGACAAGCACAGATGAGCCCCAAGAAGGGAAAGGGACCTTGGATAAGTGTGTGCATGCATTCTTCCTTACAGGGTTTAAAAGATAGCGCCTAGCCCATCCCCCAGTTAACTAACACAGGTATTGACTTCTCATTGTTTTACTTGTAGAGAAGAGGTATAAGTACAACACACAGAGGTAGAGTTGGCATCTATTTTTCATTCTGCTGTTGGGTTAGGCTGGGGGAGTGTGAGGGAGGGCTATGTAGAACATCTTATTTATGCATACAGAGATGTCTTTTGTAACCTCAATGAAATTTTAGAGAGAGACTCTGCAATCCTCTCCCAAAGGTTTCTAGGGATGGCTGCTTTATTTTTTCCTTTGTAGCAGGAGGCCATTCCATGCCACTCCCTGGTAAGACTGGATGACACCAATGCAGTAAACAAGTTAGTGGTATATGGGCTCGGGTGGCTTCACGATGCTAATAGCAGCTGTGTTCTCTATACCTTTATTACTCTCAGCACTAAGATGTCAACTAAAACTACCACTGCCTGTAGCAGTATAGTAACAATATTCACTGCCATTGCCCTATACTCCTACCCCTGGTATGGGGACAAAAATCGTATTATTTTGTGCAACCAAAAATCCATTATGCCCCTTGCCATTACCATGGAGAGTGGTGCTGTTCAGAGGCACTTCAATGCTGAAGCATCAATAAGCATGTCTTATTAAAGCAGTTAAGGGAATAAGGGAATTAACACTACACACTGCATGTGGGCTATTGCTGTACTGAGCAGGGCTGTTCTCCTAAACCTGGAACTTTAGGGAATTCTTGTAATGGTATGGCAGTAATTATTAATCTCCAGCTGCAACCTCACAATGACAAATTCCCCTCTGCTCTGTAAATTCTTCCTCCTTGACTCCCCTGTAGCAGCTCACCCACCAACCCACCCAATTTATCTCCTCTATACCTTATCAGTTTATTTATGCACACTACATAACAGCACTGCACATTCAGTTGAATGAGTCATTGTTGCTCTGAGGAAAGAGGGTGGTGACTCATACTGCATTCAGAACTCCTGGTGACCACCTGCCTGGACTCAATGTGACAAGGCCTCTGAGAAAATATCTTTTATTGAACCAACTTCTGTTGGTGAGAAAGACAAACTTTGCACCTACATAGAGCTGTTCTTCAGGCCCCAGGCAAAGCTATGTGTAGCTAAAAAGCGTGTCTTTCTCTCCAACGGAAGTGGTCCAATAAAAGATAGATATTTCCTCACCCGCCATGCCTCTAAAATCCTGGGCCTCACTCACTCTGGCCCTTTTTAAAATCAAACCGCACCCCATGGAAAACAGGGAAAGCCTCTATTTCCAAACAGCTCCACGCTAGGAGGCACCCAGGCAATCTTTAGTAAAGAGGGGCAGGCTCTGGCGCAAGGACACTAACTGCTGCCCTCCGCCTGTGGGGACCGTTCATGCGCAGCTGCTTACGCACTCAGATCCTCCACTGAGCTGCCAAACCACCGCTGCGGCGCTGTGCCTGTGCACGTCCGTCACGGTGACATGCTGTCGGCAGCCCAGCACGTTCACCCGCCCTGCCCGCGAAGGAGGGCGGCCTCTGCTCCAGCCCGGGGGTAGCCCCAGCCGCCTCCTTGGAGCAGCACAGTGGAACACGCACTGAACTCAGGCCCGGCTCCGCGTGCGCAAGGGTCGGACCAAGCCCTGAGGGCGCACCGTCCCTCTCTCTTCCATGTTGCTTTCCCGTCTCTGTGCGGAACGTTCCTTCCGCTTCCGGCGCGTAGCTCCTTCCGCTTCCGGTTTGCCCAGCCGCCGGGGCCCCGGTGAGAATGGAGGCTCACGTGGCTCAATATTCCGCTCGGCTCCTGCAGCAGGTTAGCCTCGCCTTCCCCGGGAGAGGGACGCTTGCCCCAGCTCGGGTGGCTCCATGTTGCGCGCTGTTCTGGTTCCCGCTTCCGTCCTGGGCTGGAGGAAGGGAGCCCGACCGCGCCGCCCGCAGCCTGTCCTGGCACAAGGGTTCAGTGGGTGGGAGGCTCGTAGCGGGGCGTGTCCAATGGGGAGGCTGCACCGCGGCCCGAGAGGGTCCAGTGGCACCGGGGGTCAGGGCCGGCTCCAAGCACCAGCTGGAAGCGCTGGTGCTTGGCGGCAATCTGCAAGGGGCGGCAGTCCCTATTGTTTTGCCCCCAAGCAGCGCACCGAGTTGCCGCCGCGGAGGGCGGGGCCAGTCCGTGTGCCCTTAGGGTAGCACATGTGTTTCCGCGGCGGCGACAATTCGGCGGCAGCTTCTATGTTTAGCTGAAGCCGCCGCGGAAACGCGCCTGCCGCCCTAAGGGCACACGGACTGCCCCCGCCCTCCGCGGCGGCAATTCGGTGCGCTGCTTGGGGTGGCGAAAACTGTGGAGCCGGCCCTGCCGGGGGTTCCGTTGGCACTGGGGTAGGCAGGCTGCTCCGCGGCCCGAGAGGGTCCAGTGGCACTGGGGTAGGCAGGCTGCTCCGCGGCCCGAGAGGGTCCAGTGGCACTGGGGTAGGCAGGCTTGCTCCGCCGGCCCGAGATAGGGTCCAGTGCACTGGGGTAGCAGGCTGCTCCGTGGCCGCGCAGGTCCAGTGGCACCCGGGGGAGGGCGGGGTTCTGTGGCACCGGGGTAGCAGGCTGCTCCGCGGCCCGGGAGGGTCTGTTGGCACCGGGGTAGGCAGGCTGCTCCGCGGCCCGGGAGGGTCTGTTGGCACCGGGGTAGGCAGGCTGCTCCGCGGCCCGGGAGGGTCTGTTGGCACCGGGGTAGGCAGGCTGCTCCCGGCCCGGGAGGGTCTGGTGGCCCCTGAGGGGGGGGGGGTGTTCTGTGGGCACCGATGTTGGCAGGCTGCTCTGAGGCCCGGGGGCAAGGTGGTGCTGGCTGTAGGGGGATGGGACAGGGGCCTGACTTGGGATCATGGCGCTGGGTGTAGGTCTTTGGTGGTGAAGCCACACAATGCCACGGTGACACTTCACCACCTTGAGCCACTGTAGAAAAATCAAGGGGATCGTACCAAACTAGGGCAGTGACACCTTTGGGGTCATCTGCCTGTTGCTTAGATTGTAAGCATGTCAGGTGCAGGGACTGTGCCTTTGTGTCACAGCAGAGTTGAGTACAAAACACTTGGGCCACTGCCAGCTGGCTACCAATCTGGGCCCTACCAATTGCATGCTAATGGGCCAGTACCCAAATATACTGCCTCCTGTGGTGACAAGGCTGCTGTACAAGAGACCGGCCTGTAACTTCATTCCACACCAACCCAGGATTCTGTTTGTGCTCCAAGGTCTTCTCTGCACATGGTTTTGGTATCAGTATAACTATGTGGTATGGGTGTGCTTTTTTTAAAAAAAAATTGATACAGTTATACTGGTACAACCAGGGCTGCCTCCAGGTACCAGCTCAGCAAGCAGGTGCTTGGGGCGGCCAAGGGGAAGGGGCGGCACATCGGGTTCTTCTGCGGCATTTCGGTGGCAGGTCCCTCTTAGAGGGAAGGACCTGCCGCCGAATGGCTGCCGAATAAGAAAGCGGCACGGTGGAGCAGGCGCTGATCACGATCGTGGCTTCCCCCCTGCCCCCCCCCCCCCCCCGCTGCTTGGGGTGGCAAAAGCCCTGGAGCCGGCCCTGGGTACAACCCCTAATGTGAATGCAGTTCTGCTAGTATAACTGCATTCATGCTAGGAAGATTGTACCACTTTAGCTATATTGGCTTAGTTAAAGCAGTATAACATTTGTGTGTAGGAAACCCCTTAATTATGTCAGCATATTTGTCAAAATCTCTGAGAGACAGATCTACTGTGCATCCTTAGCCACTGACCACATACAAACACCCTGCTGTACTTCCCTTGTCATTTCTTACAGGGGTTGCCACCTAACTATTGTATTACTTCAGAATTGCTGTACACGGTTTTCACCTACAGAAGGAAAGATTAGTCACATATAATACAGGCAAAGCATACATAAAGCATGATTGCTGAAGACAGCACTAAAATAAAGGCAGGAAAAGATCAGAGGCAAAAAAATGCACAGGAAGGCAAGGAGAGAAACAAACAGATGGGGTGAGGAAGGTAAATAGAAAAAAAATGAAGAGGGAGACATCAGACATAAAGGCGCAAAAATAAAAGAACTATGCTGCCCACCAAAGTTTAGAGAAGGGCAACATTAGGGCAATTCATTGCAACTCACCATGGGTGAAGGGATCTTCAGAAACCTGTCTGACTACAGGATCAAAGCTCAAATGTGTGTAGTTAGCCTTCTCTTTCATATAATAAAATTATTTGTCCAATTCTTAAGTAGTATAATGACTTTGGCCTAAAAAGGTAATCTACAAAGGGGAAAAAATGCGTTTGTTCTGCTGCTTTGCGATGTGCTCAGAAGGCCAACAAGTTTTAGGCTTAGCCTACACTGGGGTGGGGGATCGATCTAAGTTATGCAACTTCAGCTACATGAATAACTTGGCTGAAGTCAACGCACTTAGATCTACTCACCGTGGTGTCTTCACTGTCAGCTCTGCCTGCTCCTCTCACGGCAGTGGCATACAGGAGTCGATGGGAGAGCGTTTGGGGGTTGATTTATCGTATATAGACTAGACATGATAAATTGACCCCTGCTGGATCGATTGCTGCCCGCCGATCTGGCAGGTAATGTAGACATACCCTTAGTTTTTTAAGAGTTTTTTTCCTGCTTTCTCTCCATTAGAATTCAGAATTTGTCTACCCTCAAAGATGATGAAGACCTAGTAGGATTGTGACAACACTTACTAAGAGATTTTCTGAAAGGGAAACAGTGTTTGAAGATCTTTTTATATTTTGTTTGATAGTAACATCTGCTTAACTAAACGTTTGGAAGAAATTATGTCTCTTAAGGAGTCAATAGCCTGTCCCCTTCTGTGGCAGTCTCAGAAAAGTCCTACTACACACATCTGAGACCTCAAATGAGTCTTCCAATAAAACTGAGGAGGTCGGCCATTAAAACTCTTGACATCTTTGAAGAAAAAATAAATTATAAAAGGTAAAACACCAGCCACAGTCAGGCCTTCTTCACTGCTAGTGAAGAAGATTCTGATTCAGTTTACTATCTGGGCTGTGAAGTGGGGTCAGATGAATACCATGTAGGTCCATGAGCTGCTTTTGTTTGTAGCAGTCATCTTAAGCGCTCCACTCATTCTTCTTGAGATCAGGGAGAACAGAGGAAGCACCAAACAGCCCCAGGAACCCTGAGAGCTGCTTGCGTGGGCACTAAAGAGCCACACGTTACTCCAGAGCTAGTGACTGAGAGTGTCTGATCTAAGCTGTTACTTCCCATTTTTGACGGTATTATCACTGCGGGAATGGTATTTTTTTAGTTCCCATTTCCTGCTTTGGGAATAAAGGGTTTCTTGGACTTTTATTAACTGAAATCTACCTTCAAGATCTGTTATAAGTGGGAACCTTTGTGTTTATTAATAAATAGCAGACGTTCGTGCCCTTCTAGGTTCTGTAGTGTGCTCTATCAATTCCAAACCAATATGCCTCAGAACTGTAAGTCTGGTCTTTTTTATTTTGTTTTGGTGGGTTTCTGGCTAACTTGTTCAGGCAGGCTTTATTCTGGTCCTGCCTAAAGCAGCATGTGTTGCTGGAGTTTGATTGCAGGAACGATTCGTAACATTTTGCCATGCCACACACACATGGAAACCTCTTGTTTTGGTTCCCTATTCCTATTGACCTCATGCAGCTGAACGGCAGTCAGAATTTGTCCTGCCTTTTCTATTGCTACCTTGCCTGCTTATGGCAGCCTCAAACTAACATGGTTCATGTTACTTTTGCTATTCTGCTCCAGCATCATCATCAGTGAAGTGCTATATGAAGGAGCAACAGTACTGGGGAGACAAAGGGAAATTGGAGCAGTGTCTGGGGATACTCAAATAGGGAACAGAGGGTTGTGGCAGTGGTATAGTGGCAATATATGCATCCACAATCAAACACTTAATCTCTTGCTCACTGGACCAAACAGGGATGGTGATAGAGATGCTTCCATCCATCAGATGGAATGAGGAGTATGGCTATGCAAGACCTGGCGTAAATAGTGAAACAAAGATACAGGAGGAGAAAGAAACACAGGAACAATAGGGTGGGTAGAGGGAGAGGGGGCAGCAGAGAGGAAAATAAGTTAAATTCAAAGGTGCTCAGGTGCTACAGTAACAACCGTGGTGTAAATGGTATATAGCTAGACAAAAGGAAAGATCGACAAAAAGAGAATTGCTCAGTTTTAGGGGAACGATTCTGTGTGACTGTTTCGATTGCTGATCTAATTAAAGAGGGTAGTTGGTTGTTGGTAGCTGAAATAAATTTTTGGAGATAAACATCTGATTCTACCATTCAGGAAGAACACACACCTCTTGCCCCTCTTTTCCCCCTCCCCTCGCCTATTCCATATTTAATTGAGTGGGCATGTGTTAGTAGGAGCTAGTCCACTGCTCACAAATAAAGGCAATCCTTATAGTGTAATACATGCATGCCATTTTAATGCACCATTCACCAGTGGTATTTGGGGAAGTTTAAGGGCAATACTAATCTTGTTAAAAAAAGCTTTAGATTTTGCATTCACGGGTGAGGGGAAGATTTCTAGAGCACAGCTGACCAAAGAGCCTTTGGAGATGGCAGCATGGCTTCATGCATTCACCACAACTTCTCATGAAGTGGTCATCAGGTATGACCCTCTATTGACGAGTTGTGTTTAGGTCGGGGGGAAGGTTACCTTTTCACGGCAGCAGTGGGACAGATGGCACTTTTTCCTTTCCTCTCCTGGTTATCTTTCTCTTGGTTACGCGTGTAATGCTGTCTCCCACTCTTGCTCTTCCAAGCTCTAAGATGGTATGAAAGAGAAGTCACAGATAAAAGATTCGTAAGCCTTTGCGTGAGTGTACTTGTGCACCCAGTTTTCGTGGTATGAATTTCGGATGGAAGATAGAGAATTGATAGTATCTCATTACTGTCGTTAGGGAGTCACAAGTGATTACCCAGAGGGCTAGGTAAATCACAGGATTTGCATCACAACAGGACATACCAAAGGAGTCAATATTTGAAGTTTTGTACTAGGTTGATCCTGGCACTCGGTTTAAGTTGTAGCTAAACAGGAGTAAGTTGACGTGGTTTTACACAGACAGAACCTTATTAATGGCCAGTTTCCAGGCTGGCAGTTTACTTGAGGGCAGATCATGGATGGTGCCAGTTTACTCATAGACTCATAGGTCAGAAGGGACCAATATGATCATCTAGTCTGACCTCCTGCACAAAGCAGGCCACAGAACCCTACCCATCCACTTCTATAACAACCCCTAACCTATGTCCGAGTTATTGAAGTCTTCAAATTGTGGTTTGAAGACCTCAAGCTGCAGAGAATCCACCAGCAAGCGACCCATGCCCCACGCTGCAGAGGACACTGCACTCTCTACAGGCCAGTGGAAAAACCCACACTGGGCCTGGCTAGCCTCTGAGACAAAGCTACTTATCTATGCCAATCTCTTCTTCTTGCTGCTGCCATTTGTGTTGTGGTGTGCTGAGGCAAGGCTACCAGTTCTTCAGTGGAACTCACCCTGGGGTCAGAACTCACCGGGGAGAGCCTTACAACAGGTTGCTGCACTTGAGCAGGAGCTTTTAAGAAGTCTTGATGCTTTATGCTAAGTAACCTTCCTACTGCATTCAGACCAGCTTGTGGTGAGCAAATATTGAGGGCTTCCAGTGGCAACAAAGAAAGATGGGATATTTTAGAATCTGTCATATAATAAAACCCTTTGCTTCCCCCTATGGTTAAGTAATGTCAGGGGTATGGCTAAAACTTTATAAAGGAGAGGGAGAAAAAAGACATTTCAAGTGACAACCTAGGCTGACCTCTCAACGTCAGATCACTGTGAAATGGGGTCAGCCTCACTGCCACATGAGTGCATGGGACATTTGTGCTGCAGACCTCTTGTTTCTGTACAATCATGGGGAAATGTGTGAATGTTTGTTGGGGGTATGGGGGAGAGGGCAAGCCTTAGTGGGGAAGGGCATGGTTTTTCTTTGTGCAGGATAATCATGCAGCAGTAGACAAATATCTCAGCATGACCCTGCTGTTTAGATTGATTTTTTCCATTGGAAAAATGAAATCAATTTGGCCATTGGGTTGGACCGTGAATTGCATTCATTTCGAAAGTGAAAATTAAATTCCTTGATAAGGATAATAACTTTCATTTCCCAGAAATCCTTCGGTGGCATTGACTGACTAACTTGTTACAGCACTGCTTTGAAGCTGTTGCTGACATTGCTGCAGAAAAGGTATCATATGAAGGTTTCAGTTTGTGTGCAATACTACAGTGTTAAGACTAGTGTGTGTGTTTGCTTTCCTTAACACACACACTGACTTTTCTGAAGCTTAAACCTGAGTTCACAACACTGCTGCTGGGTATATTGACTTCTTTGTGATGTAACTTGTGTTATTCTATGGAAAAACTTAATAGTAAAATAGTAAGATTCAATTAACTCTCTGTCTCTATTCATTTTGCAAGATCTTTAAAAATGTCTTGAAGCTCTTTGAAAAATGTGTCTCCAAATGATATCAAAGTGCAAATAGTTTGGAACCGTACAAAACAATGAGGAAGGGTGAGAAATATCCTGTCCACCAGTTAGGGTGGTGGTGGTTTTTCTTTTCTGTTAGAGCAAATTGGTCATTGATTTATTTTGTCTTTGACTTGCATTTATTTCAAAAACAAAAGTTAAATACCTGGATCGAGGAGCACTTGTATATGGAAAGTTTTAAAATGGTAGAATATTGTGTATAAAAGAAACCTCGGGAAAGATAGTTTGCTCTCTGCCTGGTCACAGGAATTCCTATAATGCAATTTTATCATGAGTCTAATGATGATATTAGGTTATTTTTCCTAGAGACCCTAGAATCTCAAGAGATTGCATGAGAATCCCAGCCTTCAGTAAGTTTCTGACCGTCATGCTTGCAGAGAAAAATTTGAAACTATGAAGCATGTTCACCTAAGAGCTCAGAAAGCAGATAAAAAGAACCTCACATTTATTATTTTTAAATCTCATTTTTTACACCAGCCTCATTGGGGTTTTTGTGGCCTGACTCATGCTTTTGGTTTGCTTGAGGTAGACAGTACTGGAATTCTTAGAAGATGCTGCTTGAAATACTAGGAAAATATAATTCCAAAAGTTCTGAAGACCTAAATTCTTCAGTTCATACAAATAAAAAGGAATATCAGGTCACATGACAGATTCTTAATGAAGCTGAGCCTGCGGTGCAATTGCAATGCCAATGTTTCTGTTCCCAGGGGATTCTATGGCTTTTAACTTCGGTAGGATAAAATTCCCCATTAAATGTACCTCTTTGCTCTGCCCTGTAGAGAGAAGCAAGTGGAAAGGTGAACAGAGGCTCCATTCCGCGTTGTCTCCCATGGAGGTCCCTTTGGTTTAGCTCTGCAGGGTTGGGTCTCTTTGGCTTTGGGAGAGGTCTGGCTGGAGCTGGGAGAGGGGAAAACCTAAGGAGCAGTCAGTCTCTGGAACATGCTTCCTTGGAAATCAGCCAGCCACAAGTTACTATTGATGGGAATTCTCTGGGTCTTTCCACCTTATCAAGGGGGAAGTATCAGGAGCTGTGCTGCAAGAGAGGAGAAGAGGTTAGGCAGTCAGATAGGTGTGAGGATGTCTGCAGAGATGGCTTCACTGTTCCCCGTTGATCTACTCCCTGAAAGGCTGTACACAGCCCGTTCTCTTGTGTGTGAGACCATTGTCTCTCCCCCCTTGGAATCAGTGAGTCAAAGGGTATGTCTGCACTGCAATTAACAACCCACATCAGGCTCAAGCAAAGAGGTGGTTTCACTGCAGTGTAGACATTCGGGCTTGGGCCAGCGCCTAGGCTCGAGGACCCTGCAAGACGAGAGGATCCCCAAACTCGGGCTGCTGCCTAAGCCACAATGTCTACACTGCAATGAAACAGCCCCTTAGCCTGACCCCCACATGCCCGAGTCAGCTGGCGCAGGCCAGCGGCAGGTGTCTAATTCCATTGTACCTCAAACTTCTCGAGGCTTGGACTTGTACCACCTAAAATGGATTTATCCCCAGAGGAAAATGTGACCTTGCATTTGGTCTGATGAAACTGAGTGTGAAAACTCTCAACCTGAGGGGGACTTTTAATAAAATCAGAATGGTATCTGTGTGGTTTGTTTTTTTTTCTCCAAAAAAGAAAGGTGTGGGGGGAGGGGCTGTAACTTTGGAGCTACTTAGCTTTAGCTGTAGCCCTCCCAGCCCTCAGTTGACAGAGGAGAATGGCTTACTGCACTGAATATAGCCTTGCTGTTCAGCCTTTAGTTAAAGGGCTATTTTTCCTTTGTGCAGTAGTGGTTTTGTAAGGTACTTTTTTCATCTACAAAAATATTAGACCTTTTTAAAAAAAGAAAATGATGAGCTGACTCTGCAGACGCTTACCCATGTAAGGAGTCCTATTAAAGTCCCAGTAATGTCTTTGAAGCTAATAGAACTACCCAAGTGAGCACAGTTGCTCTCATGTTTAAGTGTGTGGGACATCAAGACCTATAATTACTCTGAATTTTCATTAACAATATGCTAATATCAGTGTCAGAGTCTGTCAAAAGACACTTGTGCTAATTGTTACTAATTACTCTTTTATAGCAGTGTTCAGCTTCGTTAATGTTTTCCTTTTGGGCTATATTTTAAAGAAACGGGCTAATGATCAAAGTTCTGATGCAGTCAACTCCAAGAGTTACCTCAGATGCAAACACAGCAGCTGATGTTCATTATTTTATTTTTACTTACCAGGAAAAAGAGATCAAGATCTTGGCTGCAGAGATTGATCGACTAAAGAACTTTGGCTGCTTGGAAGTATCTCCAAGTTTGGAAGGATTGCGAGACGAAAACGCAAAGCTTAAGTACCGGCTGAACATTCTTCAAAAGGTGAGGGAGGAAAAAGGAATTGGCAATATAGTACATATTGGTGTATGCTTTCCTTCACATCAGATGAAGAGATTTTATTTTGTTATAGCTAATACTGAATAACAACTTGTTCACCCTGCACTCTGCTGCCACAGTTGTAAATGGTATATTCATAGAGCTCTGTTCTTTCACAATGCGTTGGACAATATGGCTTTTTGCCAACATTTTGTGATAATTGCCTGTAGTCATTTAAGCACACCCTATAATCTCTTCTGCATTCTTGGAGTAGGGCACTCCTGTTAGAGTTGAGACCTTACTGAGGTCAGCGAATGGGCACATAATAAAAGTATGAAAAGGTTTGCTATACCTGAACCAGTGAAAGTATTAACACTGTTAAGTTCAAAGGGTGGAGGTTGTGTACTAAAAATCTGGGAATGCAAGCTAAAGTGAGAGTGTAGGAGAAACTATTTAATCTAGAAAGTAGTAAAAACAGAGAATAAGGTATTGCTGTGTAAAGGCAACAAAGATAACTGGCATATTTCAGAAGAGAGATTTAGTTAATAAATATGCATATAAGGTGAAACTCACGCCAAAGCAGAGGGATCCAGGCAAGTTCCTATGCATCACATGAACGACTCATAATGCATACAGTATGAAAAGACCCAGTCTTTTCCCCATTGACTTCAGTGGGAAGATGAACAGTATTAAGTCTGACCGTTGTCAGTAAGAAGTTCTTAAAATAAAATTTGTAGAGCTTACTTGAGAATGTATAACTGTAGGGTACATCCAAAGACTATGGACTGTGGAAACTGAGAGCCAAATTCTTTGATGATAATGCTTTTGCATTTCTGTTGTTTGTATTGCAGTAATACCTAGGTATCCCAGCCTGACCTGCTCTGGTTTGCCAGGCAGCTTTTGAGTGAGAGTGTGAAGTAACTTCTCCTAGAATGTTGTGACCTTAGTGTTTTGACATTGTTTTCTTTCAGAGTCTTCAAGAGGAGAGAAATAAGTCAGTGAAAAGCATGATTAATATCAACAGCCGCATTCAGGAGATCTTTAGAGATGCCATCAAGGCTGCATATCCGGATTTAGAAAACCCCCCACTGGCAGTCACGCCAAGTCAGCAGCCCAAATTTGGGGATTACCAGTGTAACAGTGCTATGAGCATAACAAAGGTAACTCTATTCAAAAAAAATTCTTGGTTCATGGGATTTCTGTGGGATCTGAAGCTCTGTAAGGATATATCCAAAGCAATATCAGGTTCTACATTAGACACGTTTTAGAGTCTGATCCCACAGTCTTCACTTGTATGATGACATTGAACTTGGGGAATTCTGGGTACAATGGGAACAGGCCCTTAGACTTCTGTTTTGATGAAGAATGCAGGACTGAAAGGATTCTGAAGACCCTCAAGGCTATCTGAACTACCTCTGTAGTCTCGGTTTTTGTAGCTAGGTAATGGGCAGTGTTTGTGCCTTCAAGGAAGTATGTGTTGCTTTTTTAAACATTTCAAGTACTTTTCAATTGCAAGTTAAAGAGACTTGAACCTCTGGCTTAATTGTTTAATTGCCACTTGTTTTATTGCTTTACACTTGTTCCCATAAAATAATCCACTGTTTCTCCTCACCCTAAACGCACACTTACTAC
This sequence comes from Chelonoidis abingdonii, assembly GCF_003597395.2. Lineage (NCBI taxonomy): Eukaryota > Metazoa > Chordata > Testudines > Testudinidae > Chelonoidis > Chelonoidis abingdonii. The sequence continues at coordinate 82,011,129 of NC_133775.1, read as the reverse complement.
AGTGTTGTACAGTGTTACTACAATGAGTTCTAGTTGTATTAATTAGACAACAGTAGAACTGCAGCCAGACACAGCAGAACCCCATTTATCTGACCCTCCTTTTACTGCAGGGGTTCTCAAACTGGGGGTTGGGATCCCTCAGGGGATCGCAAGGTTATTACGTGGGGGGAGGGTCATGAGCTGTCAGTCTGCACCCCAAACCGTGCTCTGAATCCAGCATTTATAATGTGTTAAATATATAAAATAGTATTTTTAATTCATAAGGGGGGGGGGGGGTCACACTCAGAGGCTTGCTGTGTGAAAGCGGTCACCAGTACAAAAGTTTGAGAATCCCTGCTTTACTGGTTCTCCCCAGTTACAGAACAACCAGGACTGCAGGACCAGAAGCAGGCGATCTCTCCTGTGGCCACTAGATGGCACTGCAGCATCACATTTTCTCATTCTCCAGGTTATCCAGAGTTTTGATCATTGCCCCAGTTAGACCAGATAAATGGGATTCTTCTGTAATTTGGCCATGTGGTCTCATGCACAAATGCAGTACTTTTGGCACCTTATTTAATGAATGTAACATAAATCAATGATGTCAAGCTTAGTATGCCCCAAAATTATGCATTGTCTGAGCTGCACACCACCAACAAAAGATAACATGCAGCAAAACGTACTGTATAGTTTTCTGTCACTTGTTCTGCAAAGTACCTGTGAGAAAACAGTAATATTAACCATTGTTCAGCAAAGTGATGTCCAAGGAAGTTGAGGGTGGGCCATGAAAAAAGAAACTGCAGGAGGGGAGAGCCAATAATCCTTTGTGAGACATGTAGGATAATAAAGGAGAGAAGGATGTCAAATAAGAATGCATGGCATGCAGTTGTTTTAGAGTGTCTTCATTGCAGAGTTAACGCAGGTGATGGGCACCAGGGTCAGCCTAGTTCAAACCACCGAGCTATCCCTTATTCATTTATTAAACATCATAGTTCTTTATTTCAGAGCCCTTGTTATAATAAGCAGAATGCTCATTTCCCCATGGCACACATACAGGGGTTGTTATGTGCGTACTTCTTGTCCCATGGGGTTTTACTCCTGGGCAGCACTGATATTTGCCAGACAGCAACCTCTTCATTTGAACTGCCAATGCAGAAACAGCTCTCACAAATGTGTGTTGTCTTCCTTAGATCTCGTTAGCATATTATGACAGCCTCAGCCGAAAGATCTGTCTGTCTCTGAGGCCTTGGCTACACTAGAAATTTCAAAGCGCTGCCGGGGCAGCGCTGCAGGAGTGCTGCCGCGGCAGCACTTTGAAGTGTGAGTGTGGTCAGAGCGGCAGCGCTGGGAGAGAGCTCTCCCAGCGCTGCACGTAAACCACATCCTTTACGGGTGTAGCGTGCGCTACATCCCTGATTACACTGACGCTTTACAGAGATGCATCTTGCAGCGCTCAGGGGGGTGTTTTTTCACACCCCTGAGCGCAAAAGTTGCAGCGCTGTGAAGTGCCAGTGTAGCCAAGCCCTTAGAGTAACAGGTCCTTGGGTGACTGCACAGATACAAACTTTCTGAGTAATGCCTTTTTTTTTTTTTTTAACATCTCTTGACCGCCACTTTACCCCAATTAAGTCATTGTTAGGATTCTCGTACAGTACTATCTTCTCTGTGTATACTTTGTGTATACTTTCATTAGTTGATGCCCAAACGCTTACTCGCATTTCAAGGTCATTTATATTGTTTCTCAAGTACCAGACTGACAGAGGAACTGATGCCTTAAGGCTTGCTGTATTGGACTTCGATACAGGCTTCGTTCTTTCCTTTTGCATGTCTCTAGAACTCTCTGTGTTCATACAGGACTAACAGTGTGCTGAGCACTATGGAATTGTAAAGGAGCATGATTCCAACTCAAGTTAAGCTCCCTTGTTATAATGTGCACCTTGCTAGATCATGTGGGTCCCAAGAACTGCCTTCAAAAGAGAGAGCAATCTGTACACTGCTGCTGTGTGGTAGCAGGAATGAATCTGACGCCTGGGCAGCACTGATGCGTGCCAGCCAACAGCCTCCCCATTTGACCTGCCAATGCAGAAACCGCCATCACAAATGTGTTTTGTTTTACTGGGAGCTTATTAGTATATTGTAACTGCGGTTTCAGCCAGCACTGCTAGAGAACAGATATATGGGTTATTGCCTTCATAAAGACTTGGATACCATCACCTGTAATTGTTGGCTCAATATTTATTTCCACTGTTTTGGCAGCTTATCCCTTGTAGAGCCATTGATTAAAGTTATTGCTGCTGAAAAGAGAGAGTATTTTCCTTGCCTATTCTCAAGCTTTACACAGGCCATATTGTGTTCATGGTAGGATCAAATGAATCATGTAGTGCTGCATTATATCTGAAACTTGTTAAGCTGTCACATTTCATGGTGGACTGGAAGTTAACAATATAAACATCCAAGTGTCTGGAATTCAAATTGCTGAGAAAATAATAGATCTCATGGCCTTGATGTGAAATGGTGCTTACCTCGCAAGGTGATAGATATTTTGGAAACACCGCAGAATGACAGAAGAAAATCAAACTCCATGAAACACATTTTTATGGCAGATTTCACACAGCGTGAATGCATAGTTTGTTCAATGAATTGATTTATCTCACAGAATTTCAGGTCCTCAATACAATTTTAAATATCAGGGCCCTCTTAAAGGGTAACTTGTAAGATTCAATAACTGCCCCCCTCCCGTATTAAGTTTAATGGAAAGAAATGCTATTTTACAACAAATTTGCTAAGCTCGTAGATATTCCATTGCACGATTCTCCTTACTGTAGTCCTAATGCAAGATGACAGATCTGCCTGATTGTGATTCACATATCAGAATGTCATTTGCAATACTTAATGGCAGCCCAACTCAGTCTTACATAGTTATTTCTCTGAGATAAGTTTTACAGATTCACTGTCAAGTTAAAAATTATAATAAAAATAAAACCAATACACTTCCTTCACTTTGTTAAAAATAACACTTTCGGTTACCAAAAATGAACATTTTAAAATTCTGATTTGCCCATCCCTGATTATATTGCATAGTTATTTTTCATATGATTCTTCTCACTTGTTTTCTTCCTGGTCGGTTTCACATTTTGGCTCTCAGACACTAGCACACGGTTAGCACTCTGTTGTAATGTCTGAGTTCAAAATTGGGCAGGGGAATGTTTGTTTTAAAATCTGATCTTCAATACATTTCGTAAAGTAAATTTTGAAGATTTGTATGAAGTTTTGGTGCTCCACAGAGGACCAATATGCCCAGTTTTTGGACAACAAGGGAGAATTATAAGGGACATTGTGGGCACTGTTTACTTTTTAAAAATCTGCTTTCCAGACTAGGCATCCAGCTAATGGGATTTTCAGAGTCACTGCTGTATGATGCTATACGCACCAGGCATGGCTGCCCTCCCTTTTTCTAAATATTACTCCCCTTCACTCCAGCCAAAGTCACTCAGAACACTTCAGCATCCTTTTGTTTTCACCCAGGGCCTGCCAGGGCAGTACAGTGACCTCAAGTGCACTTGAATGGTTAGAAAATCCCCCCAAATTTGGTCATGATATGGGGGAATTAGTCACTGATATTTTTAAAAGTGGTAGTAAAGCTGGTTTTCCCATTTGGTTCTTGCAGAAGTGAGGAAGAAGCAGAAAGGGGCAATTCTACACATACTCATCAACTTTTTTAATGCTTGGGCAGGTGCAAATAGCCAACTGAGCCCCTCATCAGATGCTGGGTACTGTGGGGATTTTCAGATCTAGTTTTGGCTGCACCTAGGGTTGACTAAATTAGAAAAGAAGATGCTTTTGTTTTAAATTCAATTAGTGAACATGATTTGAAACAGCATTCCACGCCTCATGTAGGCACAGTTCAAACCACACGAGCGGGTTGTTGTATAGCCTGGGAGAAGCTTAGGTTACAGCCAAGACCAGCTAGCATGATTTGAAAGGTATTCACTAGGTGCTGAGTGGTGCTTCAAATTAAGTTGGCTAACTCGATAACAAACAAAAACGTAGCCTAGAAAAGGCCCAGATTGCCAGAGTGGTTAATCGGGGTGAACTGAGAACATAAATGTTTTACATTTGCCACCTACACGTAGGCTTCCAGAATAGCCCTTTTGCAAGGTTTCATTGGTCATTTTTGCCTCGGTGGCATCTCTGTCAGCTGCTCTGTGTACGGTGAGAGGACAAGATCAGAAACAAGAGTAATCACAGCCAACCCAACAATTGCCGCCTCCGGCACTAGTTCAGTTTCAGTAGCTTTCTTGGTATGGACATATAAGAATGGAAGACCAATGAATTCCAAAGCATGCGAGTCAGCGATCACAGGGGTGCCAGAAGTTTTAATGGCACAACAAGATTGCCAGTGACGGACATAAACTGAATATACAATCAGATCACTTTAAGCACCTTGCCAGAGATCAATCTGAGTGTCTCTTGATTGCAAGAAGACCATGTTCCTTTGAGATTTCCCATGATGATGATTAGTGCTTAGTGGGATTTTCAAAAGCAGCCATGCAGATTTTCTGGGGGTGCAGTGGGTTCACATAGCATATGATATGCTAGTGAGGCCTGGATACTCAGTCTTGAGCAGAGTAAAAACTGGTTATATTTAGACCTCTGGTGTGCATGATGAACAAAGACAATATTTGAAACTTGCTAGTTACGTATGTTGCAGTTAAATTTTTCTTTGCACTTTTCTATGTTATGAAGTGTAATACCACCAGGACATCTTAAGGTGGTACCAAATTCCACAGGTTTTAGGACCAGATCTTGGCAGGGCTTTGCATATAGCACTCCTATTAACACCCATGGGAATGCCATGCGTAACATGCTTACAGATCTAAGTTCTTAATATTCCACAGAGATTATTAGAAGAGAAGAATTTAGTTGGTCTTGTCAGTGTAGTATCAACTCAAATTATATTTTATTTTCCATCAGATTTCCCCAGGATTAGACTGTACTGAATCCTCTCATTACGTTTCAGATGCTTCCCAAAACCAGCGAACAGAAAGTGAGCCCAAGAGAAATTGCTGAGAACATTTCGAGATATATTCCTGAAAATGAATACATTGAGAAGGTTGAAATCGCTGGTCCTGGTATGGTGACTCTATCGTTATACCTTCCCAACATTTAAATTTGATGTTGCAGCTATTCTACCAAGTGGCAGTAAAGGAGACAAAATCTAGTTTGATTATTTATAAAGCTAAAAAATAGAATTAACATTTGAATTACATTCAGTTTTGCCTGATTAACTTGGCAGCATAAAATCTGCTTACTAGCACTTGCATTAGAACCAGTGGGTGAAATCCTGGTCCCAGGGAGGTCAATGGGAATTTTTCCATTGGCTTTACTGGGATCAGGATTCCACCCTATAGGCTTCTAGGTTTGTCCATAGTACAAAATCACCACCAAAATTGGCACTCTTGGGAGAAAAAATGATTGGGCCTCGAACCCAACCCAAGCTATCCTCTCACCCTCAGAGGAGATCGTTCCAGCTCAAAGTTAAGGCACAATGACAGAGCATTGTGGAAAGTATGACACTGCTACTGCTCATGCTCTGAAGGAAATGGAAGACTTCTGTCTCCTTGGCACTCACTCTGACCCCATTCATAAGCACTAAATAAAAGGAAGTATTTTGCAGATGGATGGGGAAGAGAATCTCTGTTAGCGCTGCAACTCAGTAAAATCAAAGTAGTGCCCAAATGTTCTGCAATTCTGAATTTTTCTAAATGTGACACCGTGGTTTTAAATATATGGGAAGTGGTGGCACTTATAGTAAAGCCTCATGTGCATAAGTGCCTACAGGATAACTCACTGGGACAGCTGTGAGTAATGTCACTTAGGTATACAAGTGTTTGCAAGATGTGTTTGCAAAACACCCCAAGATACGTTTTTTGTCAAATATTTCACTCTTGGGTTCACTCTTGATTACAGAAACCCCAAAGAAGGTTATATACTTAGCAGATCATGTAGCATTTAATATGTATAGTTGAGACTTCTTTGCTTAATAGCAATTTGTTTGTGGAAAACAGTCTCTCATAACCTGGTAAATTAACTCTCTTTTTTCAGAGTGTGATCTTGTTTTTTTTCCTGTTACAGAAACAAAAAGTTTATTTAGACGTTCTGAAGTTAGTTTTAAATACTGTATTTTCCTTGTATCTAGGGAATTGTGAACTTTGGTACTAAACAAAATTAAATGACTTTCAAGAATACTTTTACAGCACCAACAACCATTGTTTTTCCTCTAAAGGTTTTATTAATGTCCACTTGAGAAAAAATTTTGTGTCCAAACAACTGAGCAGTTTACTGGTGAATGGAGTTCAACCACCGGCTATGGAAAACAGGAAAAAGGTGTGCTAGTAAACTTTCATTAAAGTCTCAGTACTGCTTTCAGTCCAATAGCAAGTGCTGATGAATGGTTCTGACCTTGATTTTGCTTGGTATGTATGTACTTTCTTACTGAGCTTATAATGAAGCTTTTAACAAACATTCCAACCACAAATACACAGGTTATTACTATTTTAACAGTGGGCACTTCGGGGTTAGTCAGTTTGCAGCTGTTGGGGCAGCGGGGGAGACGTGGACTGACTTGGCAAGGAGATGTGGACGAAAAGCCTGAGGAATGGAGACTGGGTTGTAAAGGGAAATGGGACATGGGTGGGGAAGAGACAGGAGAGGGACAGTGGGAGGGAGCAGAAGGGGTCAAGCTTGGGAGGAATGGACAGAAGAACTTGTGTCCACTTGAGCATTCTCCCTTCAGAGCCTGCAATGAAACCCGAGATTCCTGAATCTCACTATTGCTTTTCTGTCAGCAAGTATCTGTACCGGCCATGGGCAAAGTGTATGTCTCATCCCCTTCTCGTGTGGTCCACATAGAGGACGTCAGCATACTATTGCTGTCAGTTACTCAGCTCAAGTGGAAGAGGTCTGTGCAGCGGATCTAAAGGTTTCAGTCCTGCTCATGACTCATGTGGATGTCAGTATGATGCCACATGCTGGAATTTCTTGTTTATTCAGTTTGCTGCTTTGAAAATCTAGGAAACTCCACACTCAGGAACTGTTAAAAGAAGGTTATTAAGGTTGCAAAATCAAGTATTCAGAAGTGAAGAAATGCCAGAATTAAGGTTGCCTGTGCAATTGAATGCTGCCCTGTGAACTGGATTCTATCCCGGCCTGTTCCAGGGCTGTAGTTGTGATCCTAGGAGATTTATTTGTATCAGACTTTTCACAGGTGGGCACTAATGCATGTTCTTTATTATCTGAGTGCCTGGAATGAGACCCTGGGTCTGATTTGCAGAAGTGCCAAGCACTCTCAGCTAAAAATGAATTCAGTGGGAGCTGTGCTTCGAATATATAAAGTTTTGTATAATGTTCTGTGTGCTGAAATATCACGTCCTAGTCATCTCAAGTTGGGCACTCAAAATTAGTGGAAACTTTTAATCTTAATCTCTCTATGCCTCAGTTCTCCATCTATAAAATAGGAATAATATCCCCTCCTTGCACATGGGTGTGGTGAAAATTGTTTGTGAAGAACTCAAATGCTATTGTGATAGGCACCATAGAAAATCTCATGAGGAAATTACAGTTGGTTTGACTAACGTGCAGCAGATAAGGCATAGGGTCACACGTTGAACGATGAGAAGACAAAATATTGAATAGCTTCTCATTAAATGAGCACCATCCATCCTGTGCACTGAATGAAGCAGGGATCCTGTATGTCATAATTAAGGCTGTTGATTAATTGCAGTTAACTTACATGCTTAACTCAAAAAAGAAAAAACCACCAGGATTAATCGCACTGTTAAACAATATGTTTAACATATGTTAAACAATTGAAATTTATTAAATATTTTGGATGTTTTTTTACATTTTCAAATACATCAATTTCAGTTACCGCTCAGAATACGAAATGTACAGTATTCACTTTATATTATTTTTATTACAAATATTTGCACTGTAAAAATGATAAACAAAAGAAATTGTATTTTTCAATTCACCTCATACAAGTAAGGTAGTGCAATCTCTTTATCATGAAGGTGCAACTTACAAATGTGTTTTTTGTTACATAACTGCAGTCAAAAACAAAACAATTAAAACTTTAACAATGTAAAATTTTAGAGCCTACAAGTGCACTCAGTCCTACTTGTCCAGCCAATCTCTAAGACAAACAAGTTTGTTTACATTTACAGGAGATAATGCTGCCCACTTCTTAATTACAATTTAACCTGAAAGTGAGAACAGACGTTCACATGGCACTGTTGTAGCTGTTGTTGCAAGATATTTATGTGCCAAAGGTGCTAAAGTTTCATATGCTCTTCATGCTTTGGCCATCGTTCCAGAGGACATGCTTCCATGCTGATGACACTCGTTAAAAAAAAAATGTGTTAATTAAATTTGTGATTGAATTCCTTGGGGGAGAATTGTACGTCTCTTGTTCTGTTTTACCCACATTCTGCCATATAGTTCATGTTATGGCAGTGTCAGATGATGACCCAGCACACGTTGTTCGTTTTGAAAACACTTTTACTGCAAATTTTACAAAATGCAAAGTTACCAATATGAAATTTCTAAAGATATCTACAGTGTCGACCCAAGATTTAAGAATCCGAAGTGCCTTCCAAAATCTGAGAGGTACAAGGCGTGGAGCATGCTTTCAGAAGTCTTAAAAGAGCAACACTCTGATGCGGAAACTACAGAACCCAAACCACAAAAAAGAAAATCAACCTTCTGCTGGTGGCATCTGACTCAGATGATGAAAATGAACATGCGTCAGTCTGCACTACTTTGGATCGTTAATGAGCAGAACCCGTCATCAGCATGGACGCATGTTCTCTGGAATGGTGGTTGAAGCATCAAGAGACATCCTTATGTGCCGGATGAAGATTCATGTCTTGTGATGCCAGCTACAATGCCTGTTCTCACTTTCAGGTGACATTGTAATTAAGAAGTGAGCAGCCTTATCTCCCGTAAATGTAAACAAACTTGTTTATCTGAGCGATTGGCCGAACAAGAAGTCGGACTGAGTGGATATGTAGGTACTAAAGTTTTACATTGTTTTGTTTTTTAATGCAGATTTTTTGTTCATAAGTCTACATTTATAAGTTCAACTTTCATGATAGAAATTGCACTACAGTACTTGTATTAGGTGAATTGAAAAATACTACTACTTTTGTTTTTTACAATGCAAATATTTGTAATAAAAAATAAATATAAAGTGAGCACTATACACTTTGTATTCTCTGTTGTAATTAAAATCAATGTATTTGAAAGTGTAGAAAACATCCAATAATTAAATAAATGCTATTCTATTATTGTTTAACAGTGCGATTAATCGCAATTAAATTCTTAATTGCTTGACAGCCCCAGTCATTATGTAATTAAAGTCTGTGTCGTAATGTAAATGCACACCGAGTGTGACCTCAAACCTGGCATTTCCTGATTTCTAAGTGCTTGACTTTGCAACATTAATAATTTTCTTTTAACGTAGTTTTTATGTGCAATATACGTATAAAATCTCTGTACATCCTTCTTGTTTGTTAAATGGTCCTCTTTTACATAGCATTATATAAGTTTCCTGGGGGTACAAGGGTCTGTGCCAATGGATCTGATTTTCAGGATTGGGCCTAAAAAGGGTGTGTTTTGCTCTGAATTGTTTGCTGGAGTTTGGAGCTAAAGCCACATTTAGAGTTTGATGTGCCAGGTCATTAGGTGGTTATTCTATTTTTTTAAATCTATCCTATGCTGTGTAAAGGAGGAACATTTATTTTTAATTACTAAAGATTTGTTTGTAGAGTGTAAGTAGGGATGCAGATAATTTTCATAGGCAAAAATACGATGTAGCCAGAAGAGTTCTAGACATTTAGAGCCTGATTTTCAAATCAGCACCAACCTATAAAATGTCTGCGGTTATACACATGCAGAAAATTGAGCTTGCCCAAATGGCCACTTGTAATTGACCATTTGCCACATGCAAATAGATCACTTGTGTATGCAGTCATGATGACTGCACGTATCCATGAGGCACGTATTCACAACTTTGAAAATCTTACCCTGAGAGCAGGACGTCGTACAGTGCGGCATTTAATAATGTTTCTCCCTCTTCATTTGTTGCCCTGTCCAAGGTGGTGGTTGACTTCTCTTCCCCTAACATTGCCAAAGAGATGCATGTTGGTCACCTGCGCTCGACTATTATTGGAGACAGCATGTGCCGTCTGTTTGAGTTTGTGGGCTATGATGTTCTGAGGTGAGCAGTGTTGGACTTGGGACACAAGTTCGTTCATCTCGATTTGTACAAGTGCACCAATGATGCCTGGCTGTATGTTCTAGCCACCCTTGGTATAACTTAAAAATGCATCGTAACTAATACTGTGAGTGTAGCAGCACAATTCGGTATTACTCCCATGTACCTCAGCAAGCCATGTGACTGAAAAGCTCTAATCACCCTTCCCTCACCAACAGTGTTCAGTCTGTTTTAGTTCTGCTTTCTTGCAAGATGCATAATTTTGTTTTGTGCTCTCTAATTGTTGTCCAGGTTAAACCATTTAGGAGATTGGGGCACCCAGTTTGGAATGCTCATTGCTCACCTCCAAGATAAATTTCCAGATTTCCTGACTGTTTCACCCCCCATTGGGGATCTCCAAGCTTTTTACAAGGTATTTTAGCTAATATGTCCACTTGTTCTCCTCTTTTAAGTGAAGCAATAATTCAGAACTGTTGTGAATTATCAGTATAACATTGTTGAAACAAAATGAATTTTAACTGGGTTTGTTAAAGAAGTAAAGAATTTCTTATTGTAGTTTATGAAATACAGGTATCTGGTCTCAGGAATTGTATACTGGTTTAATAAAAGTATTTTGTTACCCTATCCATTAAGCCACGCTGCTTTCCTTCCACCAAATAAAAAATTGCTTTAAAATGTCAGAAATACTGATTTGCATAGGAGAGAAAAGACTTTTTCTTACGTATGGTTTTTAACCTAGGAATCCAAGCGGAGATTTGACACAGAGGAAGAATTTAAGAAGCGAGCCTATCAATGTGTGGTGCTACTACAGAGCAAAAGTCCAGACTTCATTAAAGCATGGAAACTGATTTGTGATGTGTCTCGGAAAGGTAACAGTTAAAATTAGTGTCTCTTTCTTTAAACCACTGTTTGTTTTAAGTGGATCATTTTATGTTCATCTGAGACACAAGTTATTCGTTGGGATAAAAAGGAGCAATATGGCTGAGGAAGGTTTGTGCCATAGAACTCCACCATACATATCAGAGCAGGATGCAGAATTCACTTAAAATGAATACAGCCGCACTTGAAAATCCTAGGATCTTCCCCAAACAGCTTTATGGGTCTTGCCCTTAATACTGTCCAGAAAAGTGGTTTTGAAGACTTAGCACCAATGACATTAGCTCCAATGTAGAGTGACATCTAAGTATTATGCTGATTGATGCTTAACAAATGTCTAATATTAGTAACAATCGATCATTTCCAAACAAAATGTCTGACCCTCATTCTTTCCTGCACCTCTGTTTAACGACCTGTGTTTCAGAAGCAGACAAAGAGAGAAACCCTTCATCTCTTTCTGACAGCTTGTTGAAGTGTTTATGCTTTCACTGGATAGTATAGTGTTGCTGTGGCCGGTTTTTTTTATTAAATGTTGCTTACCTCTGTAATATGGCATTCTGTCCAGTCTGGCTCAGAAATTGAAGGTTTTGCAATTTTGCCTTAGTATCTGAGTACTTCCCAGTCACTGATGAATTCAGCCTCACCCCCCTGAAGTAAGGAAGTATAGTAACTCCATTTTACAGATGGGACGTGAGGCACAGAAAACAAGTGACATGCCCATGGTCACAGATTGCAAGAGAGCTGGAACTGAACCCAGATCTCTTGGCTCCCAGGCTAAAGGCTTAGCCTCAGGATCATCTTTCCTCTCATTTAAGCCATATTTTAAGGGGCCTATTTGCTTCGAGTCTTAAACACAATCAGTCAAAATCTTGTATATGTTATTTTTTTTATAGTTCTGTCTGTTTTCTCTACTCAGAGTTCCAAAAAATCTATGACTGCTTGGACATTAAACTAGTAGAGAGAGGGGAATCATACTACCAAGACAAGATGAAAGATATTGTGCAAGAATTTGAAGAAAGAGGTAACATGTTCCTTAACATTATCAAAAAATCAACAATTGTCCAGTCAACACTTTTTTTTTCAGTTTGAGAGAGAGTTAATTTCTACTAGTTTGTTTAGAGACACTTTCAAGATTGATGTTCCCCAGATTAGACACTGCCTTTCATCCTCTCTTGTCCTTTCCCTCCAGTATATTTTTGACTAGAAAATGCTCTCCTGCTGAGTGACGCAGGCTATTACTCTTGTTTTTGTTGTTCAGAAAGGTTTGGGAATTTGGGGCCCTGATGCAAAAATGCCTTAGGAATGTGTTGGGTTTATATCGGGAATTATCAGGAGCTAGAATGTGACATTACACATATTTATGTTCGGTACAGTTAAGCTAGTCAAGTAACACTGTAACATCGAGATGCACCAGCACCTTAGATTGGTCCTAATCAGTGGGGGAAATTCTTTCCGTAGTAAAACTTCCGAGGGCCTATTCTGGCCAAGCTGGGGTCCTGTAACACAAAAACCATTGTGAAGTGACGGACAAACTCAATTCCCATCAACTTTATTATTGTCATGAAAGAAAATGGGGCACAAATAATTAAAGGCCCCCTCTCCTAAAGATTACCTTTGCCGATTTCTCCCTAGTCTTAGCAATACTTAATCTCTGTCCATCCGTAGGCCCCAGCTAGCCACACTTATAGGTTGCTTTTGAAAGCCACTGTGTTATTGATTGCGGTTGGTTTCCACATGCTGCCTCTTTTGGGGTGTTTTTTCCTTTCAAATCTCTCACTTCCCAAACACCCTCTTCACTGTTGCACTAATACATCAGGTTACCAACTTACAGTGGTTTTAAAATCAAGCTAGAACTCTCTTAATAATAGCCTATTATTTCACCAGCAAAACTACGTTTGTATAAATCTATGCTCTCTTTGCAAATTATGATTGGTGGTGTGTGTTTTGTTTTTAAGAAATCAAGCATTTAATGTGATCTGCACAGAATAGGTAGAGTTGTCTTTCAAGAAAGTGAAAAGGTAGGAGCAACTGGTTTTCACAAGCTTTAGAGCAATGTTTCCCAAACTTGGGACGCCACTTGTGTAGGGAAAGCCCCTGGCGGGCCAGGCTGGTTTGTTTACCTGCCGCGTCCGGAGCTTCGGCTGATCGCGGCTCCCACTGGCTTCAGTTCGCTGCTCCAGGCCAATGGGAGCTGCTGGAAGTGGCAGCAAGCACATCCCTCAGCCCGTGCTGCTTCCAGCAGCTCCCATTGGCCTGGAGCAGCGAACTGTGGCCAGTGGGAGCCGCAATCCGCTGAACCTGCGGATGTGGCAGGTAAACAAACCAGCCTGGCCTGCCAGGGGCTTTCCCTACACAAGCGGCATCCCAAGTTTGGGAAACATTGCTTTAGAGCATTATCACTTCTTACATGTAGCATCTAACCTGCATATTTCTTCAGATCTCTCCTGAATGCTTATCCTCAAATGACCTCTTTCCCTAGGATTTGTCCAGATGGATGACGGGCGGAAGATTGTGTTTGTCCCAGGAGGCTCTGTTCCTTTAACAATCATGAAGTCAGATGGAGGTTTCACATATGATACATCTGACTTAGCTGCTCTTAAGCAAAGGCTATTTGAGGAAAAGGCTGATATCATTGTTTATGTAGTGGATAGTGGACAGGTGAGTACCCAGACCTCTGCTTTGTTGTTCAGTCAGTCACTAGATACTGCTCTAGCCTAGAGGATAGGGGCTAAGAAGGTGTTATGACATGATGGTTATTTATTGGCCCTTATGTGAAATTATTTGATAGTTACCATCCAGTTCCTGCTGGGCTGTGCAGGGCTGTCCAGAGGTGGGGGGCAAGTGGGGCGATTTGCCCCAGGCCCCGCAGGAACCCTGCGAGCCCTGGGCTGGCAGCGGTCCAGGTCTTGGGCGGCAGGGGGCCCTTCAGTCATTCCGGATCTTTGGCGGCATTTCAGTGGCAGGGGGCCCTTTGCTGCTGAAGACACGGAGCGACTGAAGGGCCCCCTGCTGCCGAAATGCTGCCGAAGACCCGGACCGCCGCCAGGTGAGTACAAGCCCTGCAGCTCTCCTGCTTTGCCCTAGGCCCCCGAATCCTCTGGACGGCCCTGGGACTGTGAGCCAATCACAGAATTCGCCACCACAGTTTAAACTCATGACGATCTCAGCAGAGCCCAAGGATTTAACATTCAGGGAAACTAAACCATCTGCACATCTAGGTCAGTGCTGAATCTGAATGGCTGGAGAGAGTGATAAATCTGCTCATGCATTGCCTTATCTGTGGAGTCTTCAGAGCTGTCCATTGAGTACCTTTCACTAGCATTTACATTCACTTTTATGGGAACTGTAAAATGCAGGCAGCGGTGATGTACTTGTCACATTCTCTTATACCGAGAATTGGGGAGGGATCTTTAAAAGTATCAGGCGTTGATACTTTCGGAAAATCAGAATACTCTGTAGAAACTGATGACAGTAGTGATTCATCATTAGAAGTGTCCTGTACAATGAGTCTAAAGGTGTCATAAGCATAATTCCTAATTCTGAACCTTAGAGTCCAAAATGTGGGTGCCTGCATGAAACCTCCAAGCTTAATTACCAGCTTGGATCTGATAGCGCTGCCACCAGCCAAAAATTTCCAGTGTTTGGCTCACTCTGGTCTCCCCAAAACCTTCCCTGGGGGACCCCAAGACTCAGATGCCCTGAGTCT
>NC_133775.1:81917373-81985575 GCF_003597395.2 Chelonoidis abingdonii | reverse complement strand
CCTCTCTGGGCTAACCTGAGAGTTACTGATGCAATCTTTTTACATCACAATACCAAGAAGCATGTCTCCTCTATTCCACAAAGAGACAAACCCCAAATACAAGGAAACAGAAATGATTCTATTTCTCTTCCCCCTCCCACCAATTCCCTGGTGCTGTAGAGCTCTACCCTTCATAGAGCTAACACAAAGAGAATTCCCCTTCCCTTTGTTTCTTAGCCTACCCAGAGAGAAAAACTCAAACAAGTCTTAAAAAGAAAGCTTTATATAAAAAAAAAACAACAAAACACATGAACATATAATCTCTTCATTAAGTTAACAATATACAGGGCTATTACTTAAAAGAAAAATATGAATAAACAGACTTATTCAAAAAAAAAAACAATTTAAACATTCCAGCAACTACACACATGTAAATACAAAAAAACTCCAATAACAGCCTATTGTTTTTTCTACCTTTGTACTTACAACTTTGAAACTAGAAATTAGAAGCTTAAAAATAGGAAGAAAGGAAAAATCCCCTCTCATAGCTGAGAGCCGGACAAAGACACACCCAAAAAATTCCCTCCCCTGAGCTTTAAAAAAATCCAGTTTCCTGACTGGTTCTTTGGTCAGGTGTTTGGTTTTCTTTGTTAACCCTTTCAGGTGAAAGAAACATTAACCCTTAGCTGTCCTGCTTTGAGCAGGGGTTGGACTAGATGACCTCCTGAGGTCCCTTCCAACCCTGATATTCTATGAAAATGCAAATATCACACAAGTACTTGCACTTTGAAAATTTACTTTACATGTTGACATCTAAAATAATGAAGCAATAAAGTTCACTTATTAATGTCTGCTGTGACTGTCTTTCTATATATTCTGTTACTATTCTGTAAAAGTGCACAATTTTTCTGGAATCTAAACAGATCAAGTTTTTGGGGTGTTTTTTTTTTTTTTAAAGCCTCCTCTTTCCATCCCAAAGCAACTACCTCTGCCCTGTTTTCATTTGAGAAAATTCTATCTTAAAAAAAACAAACAGATTTCTTGTAAATGAAGTTCATGTATGTCTAAATTAATATTGCAAACCAATGTTTCATTATTCGTTGGTAAAATAACTGCAAAATAAGAAATCTGAATTTATTTTCCATAAGAGCAACGTTTTATATATTACCCTGGCTCACTCATAGTGCCTAGATTGTGGGTTTAGATTGCATATTGTTTGACAAGATTATTCTGTCTACTCCATAGCAAATGTGTTTATAGCTTGTGTTTCTGTTTTGGTAATTGGGAACACCTTAACCACAGAATTGTCCTGTAGACTTCTCTCTCTGATGGGGATATATAGCTAATTCAGCATTTTTTTTACAATCCTGTTTTATCCTTTTGCTACAAATAGAAGTATATGTGGCCCACAAGAATCACAAACTAATTCCAGTATAGCTTGAAATTCCATGTCCGTTTTTCACAGCTTCACGTTGCAGTATTGTGACTCTGTGTCACAAGGAATATATCGCATAGCATGTTCAAGTGTTGTACTGTGGGTCGGTGCAACTCCACTCTAAGTTATGTTCTCTGTCTCCCTCTTTCTGGTTGGTGAAGGGATGGTTTTCGTTTCTCCTTCACCTCTCCCATCTCCCTTGGCTGCATGGATATCGAAAGGGATCCCAGTGCCCCTGTCTCTAGGCCAGATACTTAGTACTCCATCTCAAGCTCCTCTTGCTTCTTGTAGGTGATACTGCAATCAGACCTATGCATTCTGCAAGAGCTACGTGTAGCTGAGAGTCCACACGCTGTCTCCTTGCTATTGCATTTCACTATTAAAATAGGGGGAAATATTTTGAGCTGTTTTCCTGACAGTTGTTGTTGCTCTGATGGTACAGTAAAACTGTCCTACACATATGACTGACACCCTGACCAGCCAATTGTAAACCTTCTTTTCTCCAATTAGTTTTATTACAGTTCCCATCCGCCCTTATAGATGCACCAGTTTGATCCCTGTTTTATACATTTAATTCAGGGGTGGAGGCCATTGGAATGTGCAGCTGACTCTGTTGGACTATTGAGAAATGTGGGCCAATCAAGTAATTATAAGATTTAATTCTGCAGGGGCTTGTAT
Source organism: Chelonoidis abingdonii (assembly GCF_003597395.2). Taxonomy (NCBI): domain Eukaryota; kingdom Metazoa; phylum Chordata; order Testudines; family Testudinidae; genus Chelonoidis; species Chelonoidis abingdonii. The sequence continues at coordinate 81,983,483 of NC_133775.1, read as the reverse complement.
ATAGTGCTGATTGTGACCCGTGGTTTCTGTTGAGCCAAGCAGGATTTTTGTCTATGTGCTTTCAGGAAAAAGTTCAAAACTCGTTCAGGGGAAACAGTGCGGCTCATTGAGCTACTGGAAGAGGGGCTGAAACGATCAATGGACAAACTGAAGGACAAAGAGCGTGACAAGGTAATTGTGATGGCTTACTTTCCTTTTTGGAAACAAGTATGTAGTGAGTTTCATCATGTACTGGCTGCTTCTGTATAATGGGTCCAAGGGGAATATATACAGAGCAAGACTTTCCCCTCTATCACATTGCTCACTTGGCTTATTTTCAGTGTTACCATTCTACTGCATGTTGTAATTAGCAAGCAGCTCTGTTCTAGGGCCTGGAATTGTTCTTGACACCAGTAGGAGAGGCTCTCCTCTTCTGAAGCTCTTAAATTTCCCTGCACTGTGGAGAAGACACTGATGCTAATTCCTAATGGATTTAGTGCAATTCTGGGTTAATCATAGCTCATTTGAGCTGTCAGGATTGCACCACAGGCAAAGCCTCAGCAGTGGCTGGACCTTGTAGTTTTGAAACATGCAGTGTCTGGGGGCTTGTGTGCATGGGGAAGGGGAAGTTAGTGGGCAGGAAGCTAAGGTGTGAATTGAAAGCACACTAGCTACTCTGCATTTACTCCCTGTGGGGACATGCTGAATGGCCTCGGGCAGTTTAGCTTAATGCATTTCTCAAATGCCTTAAGCTACTATGCAAGAATGCTCCCTTATTGTGCACAGTAAGAGGGTCCACATGTGTGCACTAGGTACTCTGCACTCGCTACCGTCAGCTTTTTCCCTTTGGAATATTTATTGCACAGTTGGATCCAGGAGAATAAATCAGGATGTTAAAGCTTCCAGTGCTGGAAGCATTTACTGTAATCATCCCCGCACCCCTTCTTGCTCTGCCTGAAGCTGGTGCAGAATGCTGAGCAACCTGCTCTTCGGGAGCAGCTCAGAATCTGAGTTGTCGGAGACTGTCCCAGCAGCCTTTTGGGAGAGCAGAGATTTTTAATAGGGAAAAGGATAAGATATGAGCAAGGTTTGGAAGGGGGCAGGGTGTGAGATAAGTAGGAGAGGCAGAGCCAGCAAACGGGCAGTTGAGGTTGATAAGCAACTCCAGGACTTGATCCTGTTGTTTGGGACAGAAATTCTCTTGCCAGCAATAGGTGGGGGAGGTTAGTTAGGTGAGGAGATGTCACAGGCCATAGAAGAGCAGGAACAAAAATCGATACACTAAAAATTAAAATGAACATTCAGTCCACAAGGAACCCCATCTTAGCACTCTCAGAGCTGCTATACCAGTGTCAGTAGTGGCCACCTGGTGGAAACAATTTTAAAAAAGAGTTGAGGGAGGTCTGAGTGAGAGAAGTTCCTGCATTGTAAAACAGCTTTAAATCTCTACTATATGCTGCTGAGATGCAATGGGGGGAACAGCTGATTTCTTAAAGGTCCAGCAGGTGGTGGTAGAATACAGGGGGTAGCCATGTTAGTCTATATCCACAAAAACAACAGAGTCCAGTGGCACCTTTAAGACTAACAGATTTATTTGGGCATAAGCTTTCCTGGGTAAAAAACCTCACGAAAGCCTATGCCCAAATAAATCTGTTAGTCTTTAAGGTGCCACCAGACTCCTTGGTTTTTTGGTAGAATACAGAACACTCAGTGCAGTTTTCCATACAGTGCAGCCTTTGTTGCCTCAGTGAGCAAAGATGTATGTTGAGACAGTGAACTTGATTCACTTGCTTTGATGTGAGCTCCAATATGGCTCAAACCTTTCCTCTCTCTGGATTGGCTCTGTGGCATATCTACTGGAATCTCTGCATGATTAAACTCCTACTGGCTGTAGCTAGTTATTTGCTAAGTTGTTGGAATTAAAGCAGGTCACACATGAGACTCCATGATCGCAAAGGTACAGAATTCTATTAATGCCTGAATTGTGGACAAGTCACCCTCTGATTTCAGTATGAGTGATCCTGTGTTAGAACCAGGGCTTTGGAGCGGAGCCCAGAGCTGGAGCATGGACCAGTAGGTTTTTGCCTGGAGCTGGAGCGGAGCAATTCAGAAATTTGATTGCTCCAAATCGCTAGTTACAACAGCCTCAAAATAGCTTCAAAAATGTATAGGACGGCAGTTTGCTCTTGCATAGCCTTCAGCTGTGTCTCCTTGTTACATATTGTATTCCACTATGTGAGGTGATCTAATTTTGAAGAGATCCTCATTTTCTGGAACATAAGTCAGAACTTTCAGATCATTCTATTATGCTGATGGAGGAAGAAGGATGCCCTTTAGAATATAGGAGATCATGCTAAACTGTTCCTATACCTCTTTGAGGTCAGTCAGACTGGGGCAGAATACTGATTTATAGTTACATGGCATTTTCTGTCTTCCAGAGCACTTTACCAACAGTGCAACTTCACCACTAATTAGGTGGGGGGCCACAACCAGCTGACATGTTGGTTAAAGGCCCTGGGCCCAACCACTAAGTTTGCCGTCCATGCACACACAACAGGGCCCCAGTTTTAAGTGGCACAGGAACAAAACCTGCATGGGACTTCTTTGGCAGCAGGAAGTATTGTGCTGATCCTGCTATGTTTCCTATCTCATAGGGCTGGAAGGGACCTTGAAAGGTCGTTGAGTCCAGCCCCCTGCCTTCACTGGCAGGGCCAAGTACTGATTTTTGCCCCATCAAGGACTGAACTCACAACCCTGGGTTTAGCAGGCCAATGCTCAAACCACTGAGCTATCCCTCCTCCTTGAGCTATAATCTAGGTGTCCACCTTATAGTAAGCCTTGATGAAATAGAAAATTCACTTAAGGGATAAGGACATTTAGTTGAACAATCATCAGTGCTTTGAAATGGGTTCTTACTAGTTAATTTCCCTCTGGAAAAAGCAGTCAAAGCCTATGAGTTGACCGTGTTTTCCCCCAGCATGTTACTTGGCTGGTGCCTCTAGAATATTTCCTGCTAAGGCTTTTCCTTTTCTCTGGGTTTGTGGTGAAGCAAATTCTATGTAGGGGACAGAATGGTTACAACTTGTTTGTTTGGGGGTTTTTTGGGTCTTCTATAGGTCCTAACTGAAGAAGAACTGAAGGCTGCCCAGACATCAGTTGCTTTTGGCTGCATTAAATACGCTGACCTCTCCCATAACAGGATGAATGATTACATCTTTTCTTTTGATAAAATGTTGGATGACAGAGGAAATACAGCTGCTTACTTGCTCTATGCCTTCACTCGAATCAGGTAGCGCAAGAGTATTTTGGTTGCTTTAAGATCTAGTTTAAAATGAGTTGTCCTTTAGATTGCAAAAAGTGTAATATGTCTATGCCACCTTTTATTAACTAAAAATAACAGAATTCATGGGAGAATCTCAGTTATGGTCTCCCTTGCTGTCCTGCCGCTTACTCAAAAAATTATTTGTGTTTGGGGCCTTATGCCTGTTTCATTTGTTTCCCGAGCTGCTTGCCCTAATGACATCTTTAAATGCCAAAGGAGGAGTCTAGCTGGACCTCTCTGAAAAGCTCTGCCTTGTTTAGTGTAAAATATCTACCATGCTTCATAATAGCTTAGCCTGAACTCTGTGCTGGGCTGAAACTTAATCTCCCTTGGTAAATCTGTTACCAGTATTATCAGGTGGTGCATGCTGTGATCTACGCCCCATATGTTCTGAGAGGGCGTGGAAATGGACCTCCTCCTTGACCAGTCACTGCAGGCTGTCCTGCCAGCTGGAGGGAGAGCATATCTAATTTTTCTACAGTGTGGCCATTGTCTTGTTTTCTGCCTTCATGTCTAGATGGAGCCTACTTAGTGAACATGTTCAACTTCCTCTCTCGGAAGGGGCAGGTCTGTTTTCGGTGCACATGCTCCAGCAATGTGTGGAGTTTTCCAGGCAGGCATCTCTGAGTGACATTACAGGGTAGAGCTTTCTCCCAAATCAATATTTTTATAGGTTTATTAATAATTACATAGCCCACTCTGACAAGGGAACTGTGTACCACCACCTCTTTTGGGTACCTGTCCCTGCTTCCCTCTCCCATCTGTTACTGCTTTCCCTCTTTTTTCCACTGCCCCCACATACACTTGAGCCCACGGGCTTCTTCCCACATCAGCTCCTGGTCACCTTTTAAGCTTCTCATCCACTCTTCCTCTTGACTGCGTGTCAAGCCCCTTGCTGCTTCCATGCACTAATGCCTCCACCCAGTGCATGCCTCCTGCATTAATTGTCTATGTTCTTGCAATGTACTGAATATTTTTCTATGCGGTTTAGGCTGTTTTCTAATATCCGTTTAAGTTACCACTTCATAGCTAGATCACTCAAATCAGAACCCCTTTGCTTTCAGCCCTTCAATCTTGTTGCAGAATTCCATACATAAGCATGATCAATGCTGGGCTGGTTTTTTTGTCAGATCTATAGCACGTCTGGCCAACATCGATGAAGAGATGCTGCAGAAGGCAGCTAGAGAAACAAAGATATTACTGGACCACGAAAAGGAGTGGAAACTGGGCAAGTGCATTCTGAAATTCCCTGAGATTCTGCAGAAGATTTTGGATGATCTCTTATTACACACACTCTGTGACTACCTCTATGAGCTGGCCACCACCTTCACAGAGTTCTACGATAACTGTTACTGTGTGGAAAAAGACAGACAAACTGGTGAGTGCATCCCTTAAACTTGCTTGCAGCGACCACATCTCTGTAAGGTTGTAATTGGAGAATTCTAATGATACGATTGATCAGGTTTGCACCAGCATTCCAGGCTGAAAGGTCATCATAATATCCAGGAGTGGGGAGTTTTAATTTTGTGTTAAGGATGCTGCTACTACAGTAATTTTTGGTTGCAAGGCAACTAATGCTCAAGCATGTCAAGGCAGCTTTTTGTTGTTGTTTCTGCAGAGCTACTGCTAATAGTAAATAATATCTAGTTTTTATGACAAGTGTTACTGGTTTTTATAAACAAGTGCATGTCTTGGCCTATTCAAAAATAGAGCTATTGCTGTGTTTGAAGAGGGCTGTCTGTGGCCCACGTTGACTGCTTTTTCTCTGCTTTATAGAAGACTCAACAGATCCCGTTTATGTTTAAAAAAGAAATGTATCATATATATAAAAGCAGCCTCCAAGTGCTCAGAATAAGTTTAGTTTTCCAAGTGCTCGCACACATAGCAAAACTTTCTCAAGTAGAGAAGAAAGTGGGCATTAGTGATCATCTCTTGTGAAAAATGCTACTTGCTGTACCTCTTGGGTGTATTAAATAGTGCATTTTTACAATCCCTTTTAGTGTAATAGAAGCTACATAATTCTAACTGTACTACATCATGGAAACAGCACAAATGCCGTGACTATAATGTCTAATTTGTGAAGCTTCCTGACCATCTCATTCAAACTTTCACTATTTTTCTTTCTTCTTCAGGAACAATAGTGAAGGTGAACATGTGGAGAATGTTGCTGTGTGAAGCAACAGCTGCCGTCATGGCCAAAGGGTTTGACATCCTGGGCATCAAACCAGTCCAGAAGATGTAACTACTTCTGCATTTGGACCTCTTGTATTTTACTAAACTCGTTTTCTTAGCTGTCAGAGTGGAGTCTGATTGAAAACCTACTTTAAAAATAAAAAATTGCTAACATGTGGATTGAACTTATGTATGCTGCCTTGTATGTGGGTGGCATATTGTCAGTGTAATGGTTTAAAGGATATGTGGCTCTTACACACAGGTGCCTGAATTTATATATCGCACGCTGAATAGGTACATAAAAAACAAGGTCAAGAATGTATCAATAGTGTAACCTGGAAGAGAGACAAAGAGAGAACAAGTGTTTGAGGGCTGCACCTTTATTAGAGGTGCTTTGTCCAGGCTGTTACAATCTGAGTATTGCAACCAAAAGTATTTACAGAAAAGGAACAATCAGGAAAGTGGTTAAATTCTTATGCATATTAACATTCCAGACTTTCAAAATATATAAAGCTATAGTACCCGAGGCTGCCCTGTGCACACTACGTTGCATAGCCTCTTTTCAATAGCTTAAGTTTCTTTCTTTTGAAAGATGCAGTTGTAGACACACCAGTTAGATCAGTGATACTCAGATCGCTAGGAGTGCAGGAGACAAAGAGGCATAGTAGCATGAAGTCATTGTTTCATTTACTATATGTTGATATTTAAACAGTATGATGGGAAATGTTTAGTTTTTATTTATATTATTCTCACAGCAAAAGGCCTGACCAAGTATTCTTATTTTATCAACTACAATTAAATCACACTTTTAATATCAAAAAGAGCCACAGAGGAGACAAAGATTTAGCTTATTTTAAGTTCAGTTGAACCGGTGCCTGTTTTGCATCTTAGTACTAAAGTCGTTTCACCCATCACTTGTCTTAAATTCATTCTCACTTATCAGCACCTAGAAAGAAGACAGTTAAAACACTGTTTCTGATACTTACGTAGGGTACAGGGATGTGGCAAAGCCTCCATAAATTACCAGCAGCTGGCACATCTATGTTCTGCAGCTACAGCTGTGCCAGTGGTCAAAGGGTTTTTTTTTTAACTATTGTAAACTAGAAATAGATTAAGTAAAGCACCTGCTTATACTGCAGCATCACATACATCCAGCCAAACAAAAAGTTTCCTCTCAGTGTACAACACTAACCTCTCTCAAGTGTGGTACACTGGCCTTTAAAAAAAAAAAATCGCTCTGTAATATGTAAGCTTTAGAAAGTCATTTGCTGAATCTGTTACAAAATTCAGTATGGCATCCCTGACCATATATTGCTATATTTTTACATGCATTGTCATTGTTTGTGCTTACATCAAAATGTTTAGATGGTTGGGTTGCTTAGTTTGTCTTAAAAAGCTGTATGAGTATTTAGCAGAGGATGCAGTGTACTGGAGGTAGATTTAGACCCAAAGTTGTGCAAAATTATCTCCAAGCCTGGCTCCAGGTTTAGCTGTGTGACTTGTTAGCAACTGGTAACAGAGCTTTTACATTTTTAATTTCCAGCTCAGGAAAACTTGTCACCACCTACATTTCCAGTGCTGCAATAAAGTTAATCTGGCAGCATTACTATGAGCATGTGGGGCCTAGCATCTAGTTTTCAAGAGCAAAGTGGCGTTGTTGTGGGTGCTGGTAAGTCTGCTAACATGTGCTCTCTCCAAAGAACGGCTATACAGGGTCAGCCCAGTGGTCCATCGAGCCCAGTCTTCTGACAGAGTCCAGTGCTTCAGAGGGCCTGACTAGAACAAGCAAGCATTGAGTGAGTGACCCATCTCTAACAAACACTCAGCTTGTGGCAAAAAAAAGAGGCTAGGGAACATGCCACTATTTGCCATGAACGTAGCTTGTTCTTCCTTTGACCCCTGTTAGTATTGTTTTGGCCTTCACAATGTAAGTTCCATAGAGTGACGCTGAGTCATGTGAAGAATAACTTGCGTTTCTTTGTTTTAAACCTGCTGCCTAGTGAGAGTCCCCTAGTTTTTGAGATATGTGAAGGAATAAATAACTTCCCTTTTGCCACACCATTTATGGTTTCATAGACCTTTAGCATATGTGCCTGCTCTGTTTTCTATACTGACCAGTCCCACTCTTGTTAATCTCTCCTCCTAGGAAGCTGTTGCATACCCCTAATTGTTTTTGTTGCCTTGCTCTGTACCTGGCTCTTTCTTTACAATGGGGTGACCAGCCCTGCATGCAGTATTCAAGATGTGGGCATGCTATAAATTGGTATAGTGGCATTATCTATTCCTTTTCTCGTGATTCCTAACATTGGCCAATCCATCCAAGGTTTTGAGTGGTAACAGCTAATGTTGTGTGTATAGAAGGGCTTATGGTTCCCAATGTGCATTATTTTGAATTTCATCTTCCATTTTGTTGTGCAGATCAGTAAGAGCCCTTTGTAATGCTTCACTGCCACCTCATCATTCATGTTGGAATGGTCCCTATATATATATATCTCTTGGGGAGGGGGTACCACGCTTTACCTTGCTCCCTTCTGAAAATTAGCCATTTATTCCTATCCTTTAGGTCTGTGTTTTAACCAGTTCCTTCACAATGCTTAGCTGAATGCTTTCTGCTAACTTAGTCCTGTTTAATTTATCACTTTATTCCATAAACCTCCTCTAGTGCCACTTCAATCTGGGACAGTTTGCATTGTCACCTAAAACTAATACACCTCTACCCTGAGAGCCCTCCCTGAGGCAGGGATAGATCAGTGGTTTGAGCATTGGCCTACTAAACCCAGGATTGTGAGTTCAATCCTTGAGGGGCCATTTAGGGATCTGGGGCAAAAATCTGTCTGGGGATTGGTCTTGCTTTGAGCAGGGGGTTGGACTAGATGACCTCCTGAGGTCCCTTCCAACCCTGATAGTCTATGATTAGATACAATATGGGCCTCAGGAGCCAAAAAAACTCACTGTGTTTAGGTGAGACTGTTACAGCAGCATAGGGAGAGTCACTGCTCCCTGCCCCACCTCCTCACGTGAGCATGCCACTCAGCTCTGCTTCTCCTGGGTCCCAGACTTGCCTCACAAAACAGCTGTTTGGCCTGGCAAGTTGGGACAGGGGGCAAGAAAGGAATAGCAGCAGCACTCAAGTGGAGATGAGCACAGAGCAGTTCCTCTGAACACACCCCCACCCCACTTGCTGCAGCCCCCCTCACCCTGCTCTCCTCTGCCTCCACCTCCTCCCATGTTTGCTGCACCATTCAGCTGTTTTGTGCCACAAGACTGGGAGGGAGGTGAAGCAGAGCTGACTGGCATGCTCATGGGAGAAGGCCGGGGCAGGAGAGGTGCACAGAAACTGCTCCCTGCCCCAACTCACCTCCACCTAGGCTTGCCACAGGAAACAGCTGATGATTAGTGCAGCAAACCTGGGAGGGAGGAGGCAGAGCAGAGGTGAGCTGAGGCAGGAGGGCCCTGGGGAAGGCCACAGGAAGTAATGGGGGTGCAGAGGACCCACTTGCGGTAACACAGATTCAGATATAATGTGGTAAAGCAGCCTCATCCCCCCGGAGCACTGCTTTACTGTGTTAGATCTGACCACATCTCGGAGTAGAGGTGTAGCTCCACATCCTCTGCAGTAAAGGCTGAGTCAAAGAATTCACTTAGCTTCCTGACAATAGCCTGCTCTTGCTTGAGTATTCCTTTAACACCTTGGTCCTTCACCCTTCCTGATTCTGCTTTTCTTAAACTTATTTTTGCTTTGTGTCTTGTTCTTTAAATTCTTCTTTTGACTTGCCTACATTTATTTTCCTGTCGATTCTCTGCAGTAGGATGTGACTTTCATGGATTTTTACTGTGTTGGTCCTTTTTTTTTTTTTTCCTTCCCCATTTGGGACCTCACTTATGGTGTGTTTGAAGTGTTTCCATAGCACTTGCACACATTTCACTGCTGTGGCTGTACATTTTAATTTATAGTGAACTAGTTTCCTTATTTTTTATGTAATTCCCTTTTCTAAAGTTAAATGCCACTGCAGTGGGCTTCTGTGTCCCCCTTCCTACCCTCCCCTCACCTGCTGCTGTTGTTAAATGTATATTATGGTATACTATTTATATACAATCAATCAGCAAGTCTTTCAGCTCTATTCACCTCTGTGCCAAACATGCTCAATTTAGGACTAAATCAACATTTGCTTCTCTCTTTCTGGGTTCCAGAACTAGCTGCTCCAGGAAGCAATCATTTGTGGTGTCAAAGAACTCTTTGCTTCCCATCCTGAGGCAACCTGTGTCCAGTCAATGGGGGGGAAGAGTTGAAATCTACCACTTTTACTCAGTTTTCTATTTTTGTAACCTTTCTCCCAAACCCTTTCACAAGCACCAGCTTGGACAGGTAGGAGATAAGAATATAGCAGTAGGAATATATTATTGAAGCATATAGAATTTCTATCCATAGAAAGTCTGTTACAATTTGATTCATTAAGATTTTTATTGTATTTGCCCTTATTCTTTCTTGCACATGTAGTGCTACTAGGTCCCCTATACCTCATCTCTCATTCCTATATATCTTTTGTACCTTTGTATCGCTGTGTCCCATTGGTTGTCATCCTTCCACGCTGTTTCTATGATGTCTATTATATCACTATCCTCATGCAGTACCAGACACTCACATTCACTCATCTTAGTATTTACACTTACAGCATTGGGATACAAGCAGTCACTGTTTAGCTACCTGTCATTATGTGATGTAATTGAGTAGGACTCTCATTTGTTTCTTCAGTTCCTACTTGTGCTTTACCACTCTAGTTATGTTCAGCCACACTAGCTCAGAGGCCCTGACTGCTATGCCTACTGTCCAGGTGTCCCAGCTCTTATGTAGCACTCAGAAGTCTATTGGTGATACACTGTTCAGAACTTCTACACGCTGTTGGTAAGACACTAATAACCCCTACATCACCATCAGTGTAAGGATGTAACATTGCTACTTTGCATGGCGCAGAGCTAAGCAACTCTAAATCACACATGCAACTTGACATCATAAATCAAGGGCAAGTTAGTTTTACAAGAACAAAAAAGACTGAACTGCACACCCCACAGCTGTATAAAACATTTAAGCCTAGGAGTAGCACCTTAATTATCTGTGTGTACACACTTTTTGGCTTCCATGATGAGCAGCTTAAAGGTACACAGGGAATGTTTAACCACACCTGTAGTTCAGAAGACAAGCACAATGCCTATGACTGAGGTCAAGTTTCTGCTAGTCCAGTCACATAATCTGCTTAGAATTTAGCTTGGTTAGGTTGACTTATAGCCCTTATTTAAAAATTGAAATGTATTCCTAAAGCTTCACCAACTCTCAAATGCAGGAACTCTACCCATAACATTAAACAACCACCCCCACCAGATTTGGATTTTTATTATGTAAAAAGGAAGTATCAACAGTTAACAGCACATGCTAAAGTATTTAGCTCCCTCTAGTAAAAAGGCATAGGTTTTCAGCCCTATTTTCAGCTATAAAGAGGTTAAAATTAACTTCGCATCTCCACCACCTTATTCAATAAAAAGAAAATTCAAGAGACATAATACTCTAGAATGCATAAAAGTCTACATCTTATAAAATACTTAATGTGTATTTGGAAAAATACCATGTTTTTAGTTTAATAACTTACTTTATAAGTATAATTTTGAACCAGCATATTTTGTCTTTCCTGGATGTAACAATTGCATTTTATAACTTCATATATATACACATACACACATTTGACCTTTTAGCTATCTCTGTGCAGCCAGTTCCAGAACAGCTTCCTGAAACGGGGGGGGGGGGGGGGGGGGGAAGCAGCTTTATAAAATTACTATTTTACATTACATTTATATACCATTACAAATTACTTCTTGGTTTATTAGTTTTAAAATATAGGCAAGTCTATTGAGTCTATAGCCTTTAAAATGATAGCAGAGGAGCAGTACATGCCTCAGCACCAGCCTCTGTTGAGAATCATGTGCTTTAGATTTTCATTTCCTTTGTGTCATTCCTGAGAGGTTTGAAGGAGTCTTTTATCCTCATCAGTTCTGCAGCACACATATGACCAAAAACTCTGTTGTACCATTCTGTTGTTCGTCCCCTGTAAACCAAGAAGTTGATATATTAGCAGCCCTTAAAAGATATTTAAACAGGACTAAGCAATTCATTTTCTTTCTGTCCACTACCTTCTTAATTTGTAAGCACACACACCCCTAAATTATTGTTATACTGCGATAGTGCCTACATGCCCCCACCCTCACTCTGTGTGTGTGTGTGCGTGCGCGCACACAAAAGGCCAACTCCTCCCTGTAAGAAAGATAGCCTTATGAGTAGTTTGGCTAGGTCTCGGAAAGAGGAGGATTTAATGCAAAAATGCACTAATTCCAGTGGTGAAACAGTGGAAGAGGTTCATTTTCTTATCACACCTAGGTTATAGAGTTTTTGACTGGTCATCTTGGTGTTAGCGATTAATGACATTTTGCTAACTGCTGCAAATCTCTTCCCAGTGGGTGTTGGGGGCACATCCATCAAAATCTTCCAAATGAGCCACTGCAGCCATTCCCCAACAGTGTCCCATTTGTTTTTCTGTTCAGTGACATTGGTGACTATTTCGCAGCTTGATGCAGACTGTTTAGCCAAAGTGGTGCCACTTTTCTTGCGACTCTCGCCCCTTTGGGTTTTGGTTAATTGGAACAAAATGTAGCAATGGTTTGAGCATTGCCCTGCTAAACCCAAGGTTGTGAGTTCAATCCTTGAGGGGGCTATTTAGGGAACTGGAGTAAAAAAAATCTGTCTGGGGATTAGTCCTGCTTTGAACAGGGGTTGGACTAGATGATCTGCTGAGGTCCCTTCCAACCCTGAGATTCTATGATTCTAATTCAAGTCCATTGGACATTTCACAGTGTCCTCAAAGTTGGCTCACATTTCTGGGAATTTTCCAGAGCTCAGACAGGATGTGAATCATGCACAAAGGTAAAGCACACATGAAAAAGAAAGCCTACAGTATAACACTGTGCCTCAAATGTTTTTAAAACAGACATGCAATTTAAAGTTGACCCTTCCATCGCCCCAGCAAGACCATCCCTTACAGAATAAGTCACATCTCTTGGCAGCATTGAGGTTACTAGAATTCACTGTTACTGGGCAGAATGTGTCGTGTATGAGTGAAATTTAACTTTCCTCCAACATCATAGGACTTGACTCTCTTCCACCAGCTTATTTATTCTGAAACACCATGGAGAAAAAAATCCCTCTATACATAATACCCCATTAGCCTGCCTTTGATTAAACTGTGTGCTATGTCCCGCTCTACAGGTCAGGAGCAAGGCATATTCTGCAGAACAACTACTCTGTGCATGATTGAAGCTCCCACTTCAACGGTTTTGCATGTGCCCCAAGATTTTAGAATATTGGGGGTTAACTTGTACCTGTTAATCTGTCTCCCTAAAACAACAAACAAGAGTCATCTTGGTTTATAGAAATCTAGCTAACTTGCAGCCCCCATCATCACTCATGAGAACGGCTTAACCAGCAAAGAATGTGAAGCAATCATCTTTCCCAGCTTCTAGATATTCAGCACTGGATTATACCAATTGCTTGCCATTTTCTACCTCTCTCCCCATAAACCCACACAGATCATTGCAGCCACAAATAGGCCAAGACTATTATAAATAGCTCTGTAACAGCACACAATAACACTGTGCAACAGCTTCGGACAGGATGTGATGAATAGTTCTAGTACTCACTGTGTTTGAGGCAATTAATATAAAATTCATAGTAAAAAAAAAATCTCACTAAAAGATTGTGTGGGATTTTAACTACCATCTGTCCCAATACCAAAATAGCTTTATCGTTGATACTCTGGGGGGACACAATACTTCTCTACAGTGAGCACAAACTCAAACCTGTAGTAGACAACCCACTTGGCAAAGACATCTTTGCCAATACACAAAATAAACCAACAGGCACTTCTTATCCAAAGACTTCAAAGTGTTTTTACATAGGTGAGGAAGTAGCATTATCCTCATGTCACAAGGGGGAACTTTTACAAGGAAGCGAGATTAAGTGGTTGCCCTAGATCATCCAGCAAGTTAGTGGTAGACCCAGAAATCGAACCCAGACCCCAGCCTCATGCCCTCTCCACTTGAATGCTAAGTATTATTTTATGTTAATTTCCTCTGTGTTACCGTAGAATGTGTGTGACAGAACATATTGGTGGCTAGAAAGCTGTGCTCAGGACCCAGCAGCACCACAGGGCTAAGGTAAAGAAGCATAAACTAAAACAATACCTCGTGTCTGTCCGGCAGACATGAGTCACTTTGGATTTCTGGGAGCCAACTGGTTCTATGAGATACTGACACAAAAGGACATGGGCCAAAATCCCATGCAGAGTAGCTCCTTCACTGTCAATTGAGGTAGCTGCCAAAATACAGGTGCCGCTTTGGGGATCAGTCCTCCAAGTCCTAGAACAAAGAAGGGCATTTTTAGGATGTTTCACACAGATGTTTTTAAATGGCTGGACATACGGTGTAAAGCAATATTCTGATGGGCAGAAACCAAATCAGTTAATGCACAAAATGATTAAAAATCTTTTCCATGCCTCAATCCATATGGAGAACACTTACAAATCCTGCCATAAACCATCTATTTTTTGTGTTGCATTAGCACCTACAGGTCATGGATGACAGTTCCTTTGTCCGAGGCATTGTTCAAACGCATAATAAAGACAGCCCCTGCCCGGAACAGTTTACAATCCATACAGAAGAGACATATGGAGGAGCTAACTAAGCTCTGGTCTACACTACACACGTCAGTGTAACTACATTTTCTACAACCCTGAGCTACGCAGTTATAACTGACCTAACCCCCTGTACAGACAGCGCTATGTCGATGGGCAGGCTCCTGTCAACATAACTACTGCCTCTCTGGAAGGTGGATTACGTACACAGACAGGAAAAGCGCAGGTAGCATCTTCACTCAGTGCTACAGCGGCACAGCTGCACTGGGGCAACACTAAGTGTAGACAATCACTAAGGGTCCCAGTGCTGCAACCAGATTCCTGCACCCACATGAAACCACACTGCACATGAGCACAATGATCTGCCCAAGTGGATCCAGGGGCCTAAAATCACCTGAGCAGATCTGGGAAAAATCCCAGTCAATCCACAGCTCCCACCTATGCCTTCTTAAGAAGAAAGAGTGATAAAACAGGATCTAGTCATTGTCATACTGGGCTACAATTTACATTTTTCCCAGACGCAAACCAAGGAGTCTCACACTGGGGGATAATACAGCTACAACGACAAACATTTGTGCTGTAATTTTTAGAAGAAAAGAGGCAGGAATGTGGCAACTATTTCTGAATCTCATCAGTGTAAGCCTCCTAGTGAGTTTGTAAGCTCTTTGGGGGAAGACTTATTTTTATACGAGGCACATTGCCTGGCAAATGGGGCTGAGGGTTCTAGGCATTACCGCAATACACACTGTGTCACAGTAATGGACAATCAGATCAGTGGTTACACAGTAGATATCCAGAAATAGGGAAATGCACCCCTTTTTGATTGACATGGAACTGGAACAACCCAGCATAAAATGCTGGGAAGCAACACGCAACACAGTTGGGCTATAAATTGTGTTTGGGAAACCAATGAGAAAAGTCACAGCGGTTCCTTACCTCAAAACCACATAATCCCGTGGCAGGAGGGGTGACATGCTTTCTGTTGTATAGTGATAAACATCTGTTTCGTCATCCCAGGTCTCCAGGATTTTAGCCTGCTGCAGACTTGGGTCCCACAGATGCTGCTCTGTCAGTATGCGTTGAAGGATTACTTTAGGAGCAGCATTGATTTCAGTGGATGCCTTCCATAACCGGACATGGTAGTTATCTTCCACCTTAGAAGACAGGTGATGGACACTAGTAGTCTACTCAAAGGAGGAGTACTCAAAGGAGACTCAAAGAGCTTGGCTTGTTTAGCCTAACCAAAAGAAGGCTGAGGGGGGATATGATTGCTCTTTATCAGAGAGATAAATATCAGGGAGGGAGAGAAATTATTTAAGCTTAGTACCAATGTGGACACAAGAACAAATGGATATAAACTGGACACTAGGAAGTTTAGACTTGAAATTAGACGAAGGTTTCTAACCATTAGAGGAGTGAAGTTCAGGAACAGCCTTCCAAGGGGAGTAGTGGGGGCAAAAGACATATCTGGCTTCAAGACGAAGCTTGATAAGTTTATGGCGGGGACAGTATGATGGGATAGCCTAATTTTGACAATTTATTGATCTTTGATTAGCAGCAGGTAAATATGCCCAATGATCTGTGATGGGATGTTAGATGGGGTGGGATCTGATTTACTACAGATTGGCAGAGGCCCTGGAGGTTTTTCACCTTCCTCTGCAGCGTGGGGCACGAGTCACTTGCTGGAGGATTCTCTGCACCTTGAGGTCTTTAAAACACGATTTGAAGATTTCAGTAACTCAGACATAGGTTAGGGGTTTATTACAGTAGTGGGTGGGTGAGATTCTGTGGCATGTGCTGTGTAGGAGGTCAGACTAGATGATCATAATGGTCCCTTCTGACCTTAAAGTCTATGGAGGAGTATATTTAGTGATCCATTCCCCCTTCCACCACTCCCTCCCTCCAGCAGAAACCTAGACAGCCTTTCACGAAGGTGTGTGTGTTACAGACGAATGGTTCTAGGAGCCAAAAAGTGTAGTAAAGGGGACTTTATAATATGAATAAACTGCCCAGTCAGCATGGATCATGAGTACTCATGTTTCTGGTATCTACAATGAAGGCCCTGCCTTGACTTTTTCCTACAAGATAGGTATCTTGCCCAGATAATGGTGTGCTGCAGGTGAGGGTGTGCAAGTCACAAATGGGCAGCTCAGCCTTGATTAATGCTAGCTATAGACTACAAATAAAAAGGCACCAGGGAGTTGCCGCTAGCTCAAAAGGGCTCTAGGGCAGTTGCTGAATTGATGTTAGTCAGAAACACAGCTAGTTTCAGTGCCTCCGCAAGCTCAGAAAGATGCGTGATTATTAAGTGCCATCTTTGCTAACACCCCAGCATCAGATTTACCTTTTTGTTCGCCAATTCCACACGTTCCAAGTTTGAACAAGTAACCCAGCTCTTGAACTTCTCTTTGGCATCTCGCAGCAAGTCCTGCATGGAGTTCTCAAGGGAAACCAGCATGGAGTGCCTCATTGAGGTGGTCTGATTAGAAGCCTTTTCACTCAGGCCATTCTGTTCATATAAGTCATCACAACACTGATCCAGGCAATAGTCGGGCATCTGCAATGGGAGGGGATGTTGGATTCTAAACACAGTCCCATCACATTTATTCTTACACTGGGGGAAAACTCTGTTAGGATAATGATCCTTAAGTGAATGTGAACTCACTACTAGAGACTCTCCATGTAAAAGTTACAAGCGCAAAAGCAAGTGCCAACAAATATTCTAAACTGTTCCTTGAAAGAGCTGGACTTGCTAATGCAGTGAGACTGTGAATGATCGATCAGCAATCAGGAGCAGCCCAACACATTTTATAGCACTAGACGTGAAAATAAAAACCACTGCCCTAAGAAATGGGAAAGCTAGTTTAAGGAATGACATCCTCTCTCAGCAGCTGGAGCACTGCAGTGGGATTCCTACATTAAACTCCTGGCTCTTCCACCACTTCAGTGTGCTATATGGGCCTAGTCAGTTCACACCCGTCTGTACAACTGGAAAATGTACTGACCTAATTGGAGTGTTGAGGCTTTAACCATAACATCTTATGCCAGGAAATCAAATGACTTAAGTCCCATTAAAAGTGTACCTGCCTATAAATGTGTTTGAAAACTACACTCATTAAACCCCAACCCCTCTAGGAAGATTTTATATTAATTCTGCACAGACAGTAACTGAGGTAAAGGTGCATGACTTGCCCTTCCTTGGGTTAGGCTATCTAGATCAATTTCATTCGAAAGCCACAGCCTCAGATGTTCCAGCTAGTGAGGTTACAGCATTTTCTGGCTCATACCAAGAAACAGAGTAAGGTTCAGACAGGAATTTCCATTTCTCAGCAGCAGTTCCTGGCTTATGAACAAGGGAGAGATGTCTGATCGGAGACGAGATACACTCTCCTTTGCATGTACATGACTTGCCTGACCTTACAGAGTGTGCCTGGGGAGCTGCTTACATCTTTTATACTATGCCGGCCCAGACTGTGGAGCCAGCCATCACACTGATTATTGTGGGGGCCGTTGGCTGCATAGGAAGGAGGTCATGCCTGCCTACTAGGGAGAGTATATGCCCCAAGTCTCATTAAAAAGCACAGCCAACTCCTTCACCATGAGAGACAGACTTAATGGGCTAAGAATTCTTTTCTGATAAGGGAGTCTCTCCCCCACTGAGAGTGTCTTACCAATCTGGGAGAAGCAGTGATAACATATGGTTAATGGAAGAGTGCAGAGGGTTGCGGGTATGCTTGCATAGGAAGAACAGAGCTCTTCTCCAGAGCAAACACCACATGCCACTTCATTAGTGTCCTGCTCTAGCACCTTCCATCTGAGTCTCCCAAGCTGCCTTGCAAATAATGACCAATCCTCTCAGCAAGGGAGCTATTATCCGCACCTTACAGACACAATGATTATAGGCTCCTCAGTGGCAGTGACACCACAGCAAATCTGTCACAGGCACATCCTGCACCAGTGCAAAAAGGTGCTTGCTTGACTGGGGCTTATCAGGATATGGCCCATCTGACATTGGCAGAGTGCATCTACATTGAGGGTTTGCATCTGTAGCTACCCCAGCCCAGGCTACGTGACTTGCTCTATGTGACACAGCCAGAGGCAAAGCTGGGAACAAAACCCTGAACTTTAACTTCATTATGCATCAGAGCCTGTTGCAGGTGATGGCTCTTCTTTTCCACCCTATTCTTTGGGGCTTCCCCCCAGCCATCTCTTTTCTATTCCCCCTCCCCATGGTGCACCATTTCTTTCCTGTGCTCACTCTTCAAATACACTGAACGTGGTATGCCTAAACTCAGGGAGAAGGCTGGAGGGATTGGAACATCACACCCTCCTTGCCAGTGAAAGTATTTTGGAAAGCTCCTCTGGCCCTCCCTGAAGTTGAAGTTTCTCCAAGGGGCCATTTCAGCACCAAGGTAGAAGGGACAGCCTGGCACCAATTAACAGACATGTGAATGCTACCAAGGGGAGTGGCAGAAGTGCCTGGATGCCAGACTGATTCTTGATCCTTATCCAGCTCTTGCCTCAACAGCATAACTGCAGACTCCCACGTGCAGGCCATTTAGCCTGCTGGAGGGAGCTAACCAGCTGCCAGCGAGGCTGCTGTGCAGTACTGACAGCAGTCTTCACAGGAAGAGGAAAAATGAGGGAGGAGAGGATGCAATTAGCTGCCTTCCCCCAGGGCTCCCAGCGAGGGGGAACATGCACATTTCCCCTTGTGAAGGATGTTTTAAATCACTCTGGGATGGTGAGCTCCCTTTGTTACATGCTTATCATTAGAGCCCTGCATCCCACAGATAGAAGGGGTTGCCCACTGCCTACACGTAGGCTACGCTCAGCTCAGGGTTGTAGAGATACCCTACCCGAGTCAGTCAAATGCTGGATATAGAGGATTCCTGGAGGCATACGCCTGTGGGATAAGCATTGCCAGGTGAGGTTGCCAAGTTATTTCTCTCTCTTAACTGGTAATACAAGCTAGATGGAAAAAATAACTGCACAGAAATAGGCCATTTTAAATAAACTGAGTTGGGTTTTAAAAAGAATCCTTGTTCTGAGTTCTCAATACAGTGGGGCTAAACCAAAACCCAAACCCCACCTCAACCTCTGTGGCTCGGGCCCACCTCCCACAGAGATATATCCAGAGCCTCAGGACTGGGTTTAGCACAGGAAGAAGGAAATGGATGGCAAAATGTGATCCTGCTAAGTACTGTACAGCAGATACGATGACCTCTGCAACAGAATTCTCCCTGTATTACGGTCAGCAGGACACACAGATACCACACTAAAGCATTAGGAATTGCAAGCAGAGGAAAGAGCAACAGGATAGTGAATCATAACTTAGCCCAGGGAAACTATCATCCTCAGTAAAAACAAGCCTTCAGGGTTTGCTTCAGGGGTTGTTTGGATTATTTTAAACTGTATTCAAGCAACAACAGGAGGACATTTACTCTTGCCAACAGGCAGCAAAGAACTTGCAGGCACGTCCAGTTTAAGTTTCAGGGCTGGACCATCCTACTGGCATATTCACTTTTCTAATAAGCATGATGGACACTTTCTGTAATGTAACATAGGAAGTGTTATAGGAAGTGATATACCTGGAAGAGTCTGTTGCACTCCATTATCATGTGGGCCAAGCCTTGGGTGGCTGCCAGATTTTCGCTCAAATCTCTCTGGTCTGGTTTTCCCAGGCTGTACTTCCTCTGGCTGGACCTAGAGAGAGGGTTAACAAGGATTTTTTCAAAGGCACAGCAGAGTAAATCAAAAAAGTAAGAGGTGAAACACAGCAGCAGCAGCCTGGAAGCTCTAGGGAAGTCTCTCATTTACTCTGGTGTCTGAATTTCTGTGTTACAATGAGTTCTGTACACAAACAGTTTTATTAGACAAAGTCTTCTGTCATCACTTTCACATGGACAACATTATGAAAGCCACAGTAATTGTGAATTGGAAGCCGAATAGAAATGTTTCAGAGTGGTAGCTATGTTAGTCTGTATCAGCAAAAAATGAGTCGTCCTTGTGGCACTTTAGAGACTAAAAAACTTGTTTGGGCATACGCTTTCATGAGCTAGAACCCACTTCATCAGATGCACGAAGTGAAAAATACAGGAGCAGGTATAAATACATGAAAGTGTGAGGTCAGTCTAATGAGATAAATCAATTAGCAGGATACCAATTGATTTATCTTGTTACACTGACCTCACACTTGGTTAAGCAACGCCCATCCTTTCATGTATTTATACCTGCTCCTGTATTTTTCACTTCATGCATCTGATGAAGTGGGTTCTAGCTCATGAAAGCTTATGCCCACATAAATTTGTTAGTCTCCAAGGTGCCACAAGGACTCCTCATTGTTTTTGCATAGAAATGGCAGCCTTGAACCAAACTGCTGAGATACCAAAGAGCACTAGTGCTACTGAGGCTTAACAACATTTTACAAGTAATACGGTCTTTTACTGAACAATTATTAGAAAGGATTACCCAAAGAAATTAATGAGCTCTCACTGATGTGTTCAGCATCGAGTTAAGTGTTTAGTTACATCAACAACCTATGTAGGCTGTCTAAGGACTTTTTATAAAATCATCACAATCCACAAAAGTGCTGCCATATTGCTATGTTTTGCTAACTCGTGTTATCAGCATTTTAGGTCTTCCCAGACATAATCTTTATATGACACTAGTAACACTCACAATAGCTTTATCTTGGAACATTCCTACGGAACAACTTTAAAAAGTGCAAACGATAAGGACCCTTGATTACTCCTTAGAGCCAAGCCTTTCAGAGTATGTCCCTTTGAAGTCTGAATCCTAAAGTAAAATATTAACAACTAATTATCTGAACTTAAGGTTCAAAGCACCCTTGTTTCTAAAATGATTTTAGGCTCCTTGCTGTTCCAACGTAGAGTTAAGAGTAAATCCAGTGGTACAAACAACTAAACTAGGAGTCTCAATCTCCCAAACATTACAGATTGCTTAATTCTGGTCAGGATTTGCAACTGAAAAGCTATCACTCACTCTGCCACGGTCCTGGCTCCACTCATGTCTTCTCTCACTATGATCAGCAGTGCTGTCATTGTTTCAGCTTCAGTGTTAGCTCTTCCCAGCAAGAGCTGGGCATCACAGGACTTGTTTTATAGGTAGATATGCATTTTGAGATGCTTTGTGCTTCTTAAAAGCAAATTCTTTACATTTTTCATCTCTATTTACTTTTCTCAGAGAGCGTCATTAAATCTGAAATGCACAAATACCATGCATGTGACATGCTTCCTCACCTAAATGGAACGCAATATCCTTGTCATTAGATTGCATAAGATGAAGCAGCATCTGCTTTGACAAGGGCATGATGTTTCTGTCAAAAGAAAACAGCCCTTTCCTGCCTCAAAACAAGTTTATCCACAAGCACAGCCATACTGTATACCAAACAAACAAGGCCTTGCATGGAGGTTAGACTAGATCCTGAATGAGCATTCTCAGGTTACTGTACTGGTTCTACCTACAAGGTCCTTCATCACTGCATGAACTGCTGGTAAATGTTACACAATTAGGATATTGTTGCTTATTAAAATTAAAATCACTCAGTCCCCCGGCATCTGTATCACCAAAAAGAATTAGTACCTGAGCTAGACATTAGCTGCAGGAGCTTGAATCTGCAGCTGGGTTTTTACATGCAAATACTAATAGGAGTTTCAAAGCCCACTTAAATAAATGCTTTCTAGCTACCCATTTCTCTGGAATACAGCCATCTCTATTGCATGTTACCTGAGGGCAAGCAGAATTATAAAAAGCAAACTTTGTCAGGGAGACTATTTTCACCCCTCTCTTCATAATGCACACACCGAATGGGTTTTTTGCTGTCTCCTTTGGCGTAGATATTGGGAGAAACCTAATCTGAGTTTTTTGCAGCGGAATCAGGCTAAGCTAATGCAAATGATACATCTTACCACCTTCAGAATCTTATGCCAGGCATGTGTTAACTAATACTTTGTGCATCCACAAAGAGTAGAGTTGTCTTAGTGTATGATGCTGGGGGGAGGGGGAGAATGGATTACTGAGATAACTGGGGCCCAGACTACGTAGGGCTTTGAAGAACAGGGCCTTAAAATTGATCTCGTAATTGACAGGGAGCCAGAAGAGCTGGAGGATGATGTAGTCTCATCTCCCCTAAGGACTGAGCTGTGACATACGGGACAAATCTGGAGCACTTCCAGATTTTTTTTTTTATTTTTTTTTTTAAACAGGCAAGGTACATTTTGGCTCATTTTATTTATGCAGTCAACATGGCACAGAAACACTCTTATTTAACAGTTCAGCTGTTACAACAACGATACCTAGATGATGATGAACTCTCTCGCCTTAAAGTATTGAGATGAAACAAGGATGGTGCAAGACAGACTGCAATGTTGGTCGGAGTCATCTGGTTTTCTTCAGCAAAAGCAACTACATCTCGCAGAAAGAAGAGAAGAATTTTCAGAGCTTCCCGATTTTCGTCTGGGAGCAGAAGAATGGCAGCCTGGACTGCATGAAACTGTTGATCTTTTGGCAAATCTGAAGATAGAAGAATTAGGAAACTCATGAGAGGGTTTGATAGGATAAAACATTAAATAAAAGAGTGAACACACTATCCTCTAAATAGGGCACCAACTCCATATATCAGCTCTCCCATTACTCAGGATCATAGGACAGTTCTCAGAGATGGCAAAGAGCTAAAAGGCCACCATTCCAGGTGTCGACACACCTATTTGCACCAGTTTAGTAAAGCCAGTTAAATTAAGCCTCCGCAAGAGGTTTACATAGTGGCTTATTTCAGCTGGTCTTAAAGCTCTTCCTGATAGACTTAAACTGAAATAAGGCTCTTTAAAATCCAGATACGGGCTTGTCTACGCCCGGAGTTATTCAAAGACGGTTACTCCTGAATAACTCCCTGTTCAGCCATACTTACTCCAGAAGCAGAGTGCCCACCAGGGTAGGCTAAACAGGAACAGCCGTTTACTTTAAAAATAGCTTTTTTTAATTGAAAATCTTCATTTTCAATTAAAAAAAACTTTATCCAGAGATTTGGGATATTATTCCATATTCTACAGACAGGAAATAACGAGAAACTAGGACTCCTGTAGTCAAGGCTTTGCCTCGAGGCAGCAGGACACATGTTCCTGATATCAAAGTAAGGTCATGTAATACAAAACTCAAGATTTAATCTTTTTAGAAAGCTTGGGCTTATTTAAATTTTAAACACCTTTTCCAGGTTACAGAAAAGACTGTCATTAAAAACCCTTGAGGCACCAACATCACATGCCTCCAGAACAAGTTCTTGCTGTATCTCAAAAATGAATTCAGTTAAAAACAAACAATTGGGAGACACAACTAATTGAAGCAATCGCAAATGATGTAGTTTGCCTTATGGTTTATTCTTCTTTCAAACAATGTAGATAGGGTGACAGAACAACTAGAAATAGCTGGTATTTCCTGTGAAAATGCCATAGCATGAGTGCTGGTCCTGTGGTAAGAAGTACCTGATCTCAAGGTGCAGTCTTATTGAAATGAACAAGACTAGTTGCATAGTCAGGTGCTCCTCAATGAGAGTAACAGATTATGCCCTAATTTAATACACAGAAACAACCATTTAAAATACAAGTCAGAACACCAACCACACAGTACTGTTAAAGGGGGGGGGGCAAGAGAGAGAGAGTGTGTCTGTGTGAGAGAGAGAGAGAGAGAGAGAAAGAAAACACACAAGGGTGAAGAAAATAGTATTTGTTATCAATATGAAAATACTGGTCTCAGATTATATTTTAGAAGCCCATCTTGAGACACGCTGGATTTTATTTGAGAAGTGCTGAGCACCTGCAGCTCCTATTGACTTCAACTGGGCTTAAAGATGCTCAGAACTTCTGAAAAGTCACACCCCCAGCAGCATAACGTTGGATTCTCAAAATATGGAGCACACAAAATCAGGTTACTTATGGCCTAAATGTCTAAGAAACTCAGAACATTAAGAAAAATTACATACACTGATAGATGTGGAGGAAGGATTCACAAAGCTTGCTAGTGAATATAGGCTCAGGAAGATCTCGGAAATACTGCTTTACCATATCTGCCACGTCAAACGCCGACTGCCCTTCATACATTACATTGTTTGGATCATTTTCATTCATTTCCCTTAAAGAAAGGATCCTAGATTTAACGCCTGATTTTCTGAACAGGCCAACCTATTAAGAGAACAGACAGATGTAAGAGCCCAAACTTAAGTCAAAATAAGCAAATTTTCTCCTTAACTCTGACACTGAAGTACTTATGATGGCTGTACATGCACACACTGTACATGCGACATGATTTTGCTCACAGGTACATTAAAATATATCCCTTGCCTTGCTCTGAAAAGTCAGCTACTACCAATGCCCTCTGATCTCTTTAGAAACAGCTTGGAGATTCCCTATTCTCCAGCCAAACCACAGTGGGACTCTTGGTGCATCAGTTAACCCAAGAGTGAGAGAAGTGAGAGTCCTCACTGAAGACTTTTCTTCCTTTTAAATCTATTTGTATTGGCTTTCTCAATTTATATCAACAGGATACGATGTTAACACTAGGTCCGCAAGCATCAGTGCACATTGGATATTATATACAAACCCTTTTCTCTTTAATACACAAGTATGAATTTAAATTGATATCTCGGTAATTGCATTAAGCACTAAGTAGGATATCCAATCACAAAGTTTCACATGCCTATTTTTTTTTTTTAGAGTTGGATAAGAACCAGAATTTCCATTTTGTGGGAAATATTTCAAATAAGTTAATTTCAGTTTGGAATGAAAATTGGAAATTTTTAAAATTTTCCATGAGACAAAAATTCTGAAAAATTCAATTTGACATGTTTTGACATTATTCATTTCAACAGTATTTCAATTAATTTTGTTTCAACTTTTATAATATTAAAATATTTAGTGTTATATATTCTAATATATAGTAAAGTTAATGTTTTAATGTAATAAAGTCAAAGCCAAACTATTGAAATGACATGTTTTGACGTTGTTACAGAATATATATTCCATTTTTAACGGCAAGATATAGATTTGTACACTAACTCCATAATATGTATTTGGATCATTTTTTCATTTTGCATAATATTTGGATATATATATCCACACAAATCTGCAGATTAAACACTGTATGACAGATCTTCCTTTAATATGCACACAATGACAAAGGCAGCTCTCCAGTTTAGTTTTCAGTGAAGAGAGACTTTATCCCAAATCCAGGACTCATGTAAAATGGTTTTCTAAGTGAACTGAATATTTTTTAAAAACAAAAACCCCACAACCATCCATGGGTTTAAGTTATAGGAGAAAAAGATTAATGAAACTAGATTTGTGAATCCAAACAGTTGGAGAGGGATGGAAAACTTCTAACTTTACAAACTTTCCCCACCTTATTACAGAGGTACCGCAGCATACAGTATGTGGCTCATAACTGTGGGCACTAATCTACAACTGCAAATATCTTCAGAGCAGCGGATAAATGTAACTTAGGCCCAAAAAGGATGTTAATCACAGCCCAATTATATGCCATAAAAAGCTACAGCTCAATTCTTAGAGATGTGAAATGAGAATTCCGATGCTGCGATGCTTTCAGACTGTACTGAGCAGACACAAGAGGTGCTACAGGTATTAGATTTTGCTTTTTACCACTAAAATACCACTAAGAGAAGGCAGTTGACCCACATTTGCCAAGTGATCAGAACAGCTGCAGGTGCTATAAACAAAGAAGGGCAAATAAATTTATACTCAGGTGGAAATAAGGTATCCACAAAAGGAGAATATCCCTATTCTCTGTAGGGTGCCCACTCAAGCCTGTTCAGACACCACTGTTAGAAGCCTTGGAGAGGAAAGAATGTCCTTGAAAAGGTTGACAAAGCAAGAGAGACTGGTCAGCTCTCTAGGGGCTCCAAGTTAAAAACATACATGGAATGAAGTGTCACTCAAGTCAAGTCATGTTTAGGTTTGTTTTATATTTGTACCTGGTCAAGAAAGTGGCTTCTTAAGTACTCCATGGCCTGGATAATGCTCTTTGGAAGTGGATGGCTTGTTCGCTGAACATTTAGCAGTAATGGCACACCAAATACATTTTTGTCCTTATAGTCAGGGGCTTTGATTTTTCTAATGAACTTCGGAATGGTCCTGAAAACAAAAATAAATACATTCAAACCATTAGCTGCCCTTCCATTCAGGCAGTTTAGAGCAGGGGGCACTGAGGATCTTCCCCCCTCCACACACACACACACACACACACCCCCTCTCTCTTTATGCTATGCACATTTTGGAAGTCATGTGCCACCTTTGTTCCTTCCCCAAATGCTGCAGCCTTATTACACTCATGGCAGCACAAAGGAATCAACACTAAAAAATACAGCAACAACCTAAGCTATGTGTCTTAAGTCCTTTAAATTAGCAGGGTGCAGCTCCCATAAAGAAATCCTCATTAAAAGCTGAAACTCTTGCAGAATATACTACCATCCTTGTAAGAGTGGCAGGTTCCTCTGTTGTGCCCCTATGTTCAGGTGCTAGAACCCTGCATAAAGATGCAGAATTGTTATTGCTGATCACAATGGCAGGTGAATTTTATTTATTTAAGCTATAACCAGGATAGAAGGATTGGAGTGGATCTCTGTCCCAGACCCTAATTCCCTTTTAGAGAAAAGCCCTATGAACAGGCAAGCTTCGGGAGAAAGTGAAGATTGAAGCTTGGACTGTTATTTAAGTTATCAATAATGCCAACTGTAGGAAAGGGTGAGAGCCTAGGTGAAATCCTGGCCCCACTAAAATCAGTAGCAAAACTCCCATTGAGACGGTGGGACCTGGATTTCACTCTAGATGTGCATATCAGTTCAGAGCAGGGTAAGAGCCATCTGCTTTTGCCAATTGTCATTTTTCCTGAAGTAGAATATGTTAACATAACAACTTACCAGTTCCAGCCCTGTTTACTGGAAGGAGAGTATTTGTCCATTAGAGCAGTGAGTTTCAACAAAGCATGTTTCTGTATTAGGTTTAGGTGGGCTGCTGACTGGTTATCAATTTGTACAGAAAGGCTTTCCAAGTTTACAGTCTCCTCTGTAGACCAGTGTCGCCTCTCATGTCTAAGGAGTAAACATTATTTAGGTTAAAGGAATGTTCTTATTGCTCATGTCAGGTCTCTGCCTAAAGCAATGGAACACCTATGGAACATTTTGTCCTATCAGTCACTTCAAAAGTGACCTCCTGTTTCCAAGCAGATTTTGGTTGCATTTTACATAAAAAGGTCTAGTCGATAAGGTACTGCACCAATGTGAAAGGTTCAAATTAGAGAGAGGAATGAGCCACAAAGTTTGGATCTGGATTTATCTCAGTGTTTATGTGGCCATCATCACCCTGATCCATAGCACCTAATACTTGGATCTGGTTGGTTCAGGTTTGACTCTAATTGAAATGGATTTAAAATTTCTCATTGTTTTGAGAAGGTGATTGTGTTTTGTCAGGGAAGTTCTTGGAGGTAGGACAGAAGGAAGAGGGGAAGGTTATAAAGAAAAATGAAGCTGACCTGTTGGAATGTGATGATGATGATCCCATCTCTGAATTTGTTATATATGCCAGTTCTGGGGAGTAAAGCTCATTGCCATGCTTGCAGTTCTGTTTTCCATCAGCAGCTGGTAGATCTGCCAGTTTCTCTTCTGAATGCTTTTTTATCTCAAGGTGGATTTCTTTAGGGGAAGATGGACATGGAGAGGTTGAGTCGTTTGCAAAATCAGAGTCTCCATCATCTGAGAACTTCTCAGTCCACTGATTGACCAACTTTCTGAGCCCATTGACATGTTCCATAACGTTGTCTAGTTCTGAAAAAACATCATCATCACTAACTTCCGGTGTCTCCATCTTATTAAGATGAACAGGAATGCTGGGCACATTGTCATAGATACTCAGTCTGTTATCTATAAATGACAGAGGACTCAGAGGGGTCTCAGACTCCTTAGAACTAGTTCTAATTCTGTTCCGCCTACATCCATGAAAGCTTCCAGTTCTCCAGTTCACAGAAGTGTTGTCTGTGGGAGATAAGAAACTGTTTGTAAGTGCTTTGGGGAAAGTCCCAGGCTTATGGCCTTGTGGTACATGAAACATTTGGTTTGCATGCAAATTTATTTCATTTTTGAAGTTTTGCTCAGATACATCATTCCACAGAGACAGCTTGCTGGAGTCGGAGTCCTCTGCATACACGCCTCCTCGTTTAGCATAGCTCCTGACTTTGATAACAGGACTTGGAGTGCTCACTGTGCTGCTGGTTTCAGACTGGCTGCTGCTGCTGCAAGTGTGGGGAGAACAGGAAGAATTCTTTTTCATCTGGCTGTCAGATAGGTCACAAATATCTACACAATTAAGGTTCTTCAGCTTCTCTTCATCCAGTCCCTCCAGAAGAACAGGTTCACCAATAGTGGGTTTGGCCTTTGACTGAGCAGCTCTCTTTACACTGGAACTCCTTATGCGCAGTTTCTCCATTTTCTTTAAAAAGCTCTTCCCCTTTTTTTGTGGTGGCTTATCCAAAAGCTTCTCCTCGCTGATGATGTTTAAGAACTCACTAGGAGAAGGAGAACAACTAAAAGTAGAGTCAGGAGAGGCCAGTTTACTTGAGGAACACCTTGAGGAACTAGTGCTGGTCTCAACATCCTCAAAAGTCTTAGGGAAGCTGATAATGTCACTGTCCCCACTGCTAGTACTGTGAATTGAAGACACATCATGCTTCTCTCCTTGGTCTGAAAAGGATATCTCCTCACTACCAGTGCTCTTAAGTCTTGGACTGTCTGGGACTGATGCACTAGACCCTTTTTCAGGGAAACCTTCTATGCTCTCCAGGCGAGACCATCTCTGACTGCACCTCTCATAAGCCCATTTGTTACTTATTGCATAAGGTTCATCGTCTTCAGATTCATCACTCTTAAAGTAAAGAAAGTATAGTTCAAGGGGCAAAGTCCAGCAAGTTTTAAAATATAAGACGCAATGAAAAAGAAGGTTTAACTTTTATGCTTATTTTTGCATCACTGTAGTACTTTTAAATTTAGATTTCTACATTGTAACAACATTCCGGCTAAAGCCCTTCAGCATGAGATTTGTTTTGCTTGAGGGGCTTTGGGGAGAGAGAACACATAAGCAGGCTGGAAGCTTTGTTAAAAGAGAATACAACTGACTGGATAATGAAAAATCTGTTTCATGGCAACTTTCAAAGTTTGGTTTCAAAATCTAGTTTCTTTCAACATCGGAACAAAGCCAAAACTCCTGGAAAATGTTCATGAAAGTGAAATGGTGTTGAATTGTCTGTTTTTTTCAGATCAAAACCTGAGCTTTTCTATTAGGGAAGAGGCTAGCTGGGTGAGTAGGTGCATGCAGGGAATAAGTGTGTCTGTCCGTCTGTCTCCAAGGTGGTGGAGAGAGCACAGGCTTAGGATGTGAGACCCCCAGATTCAAGTCCCTGTATCAGACAGAGACGGGACTCAAATGTGGATCTCTCACATCCCAGGCCAGCACCATAGCCACCAGGCTAGAGTGAGAAAGAAAGTCTGGGTGTCTCTCCTATCCCCAAAAAACTCTCAAAAGAGATATGTTTCCACAAAATATATTGGTATCAACAAAATAGCATATTTTGCTGAAATTTCTTTTAGTCCAAAGTGTCCCAACCAGCTCTAAAAGAGAAATCAAATACTTTCACGGAGGCACAGGGTGGGATTTCTGGAAGTAGCTAAATACAGTGACCAGGTGTCTGGTTTTCTACTGGAACACATGGTCGAAAAAGGATCCTGGCGGGTCCAGTCAGCACTGCTGACCAGGCCGTTGAATGTCGGGTTGGTGGTGCTATGCAGTGGGGCTGGCAGGCTCCCTGCTAGCCTCTGTGCTGCGTGACTCCCGGGAAGCAGCCAGCATATCCCCCCTGCGTCTCCTACACGCAAGAGTGGCCAAGGGCTCCGCACACTCTCCCCACCCCAAGTGCCATCCCTGAAGCTCCCACTGGCTCAGAACCGCAGCCAATGGGAGCTGTGGGGGCGGCGTTTGCGGACAGGGCTGTGCACAGAGCCACCTGGCCATGCCTCCGTGTAGGAGCCTGGGGGTGGGGGGCATGCTGCTGCTTCTGGGATCACCCTCCCACACTCCAAACCCCTTGGCCTCAGCCTGGAGCACCCTCCTGCACCTGAACCCCCGCCTCATCCTGGAGCCCCCTCTCATACTCCAAACACTTCGGCTCCACCCCCCAACTCAGAGCCCCCTCCTACACCCCAAACCCCTCGTACCTGGCCCCACCCAGGGCCCGCACTCCCTCTCACATCCCAACACATTGCCTCAGCCTGGAGCCTCCTCCTGCATTCTGAACTCCTCATTTCTGGCCCCAACCCACTGCGCCCACACCCCCAGCCGGAGCCCTCCCACATACCAGCTCCTTGAGCCAGCCCACTGAAAATGAGCGAGTAAAGGTGGGGAGAGTGAGCAACAGAGGAAAGGGGGGATGGAGTAAGCAGGGGGCAGGGCAAGTGTGTTCAGTTTTGTGCAAGTAGAAAGTTGGCAACCCTATAGCTAAGTGACTTAGGCACACTAGTCCCATTGATTGTCAAGGGGCTTTGTGCTCTTAAGTGCTGGAAAAATACATCCGCAGTGCCCACTCTATAATTCTCTCTAGCCACTCATTTGTCTGAAAACAAAAGGCAGTGTCAGTAGCCAACAAACAAGTTAAAAACATATCCAAATCAAAGGACAAGCACACTGAGTACAATAAAACAAGTGTGTGTAGGTTCAAGTGACTGACAGCGATATACAGAACTTTTCACCTAATAGTATAAGAGAAGCAAAACCTTCCTTAATCAAAATCCCATTCTCATAATGGGCACCTGCATTGGCAGTCTCAAAGGGTTTGTCCACGCTATGAAAAATGGTATGAGTTTTTTTAAACATGATAATTAGCGCTCTTTAAAATCCTACTGCAGAGTGGCAAAACTGTAGTTTTAACCCATGTTAGCTAGTCAAGGGAATCCTAGGCTTTTCCCTATTGTGGACAAGCCCATGGAGAATAAGTTACCCTCTCACTTGAAGAGAGACAAGATGGGTGAGCAAATATTTATTAGACCAACTTCTACCGGTGAGAGATGCAAGCTTTTCAGCGTAGACTATGTCTACACTGGCAACTGAACGACAAAACTTTTGTCTTTCAGGAGGTGTTTAAACCCTGTTGCTCCCAAAAGACAAAAGTTTTGCCGTGACAAGCACCAGTGTGAATAGTGCATTGTAGGCAGGAGCACTCTGCTGACAACACAAATGCCACTCGGTAGGGCTGGAAGTTTTTCTGTCGGTAGGAGAGACACAGCAGATACACTGCGTGACTTTTAGTGACATGGTTGTGGCGACACAGCCAAAAGATGTGTCGCTAAAAGATGTGTAGCATAGACAGCCTTACGCGGAGCTCTTCTTCAGGTCTGGGAAACGCATTCACAGTGTTACAGCTAAATACAAGGTGGAAGAGATTGTTTAGCATAAGTAGTTAACACATATTTCAAGGGACCATTCAAGCTGAACGTCTGATTAACACCTCTCTAGTCACCGAGAAGGGGGCGTGGATAGTTAGTGGGTTATAGACGGTTGTAATAAGTCACAAATCCAGTGTCTCTATTTAAGTCCATGATTTTTAGTGTCTAGCAGAATTATGAATTTAAGCTCCCAGGCTCATCTTTCGAAAACGTTCTGCAGATCTCCTTTGAGAATGAGGACAGAGGTCAGACAGAGTGATCGTTTTGTGAAAAGTGTTCACTCACAGATGATCTGGTGTTTGTGTCTTATTTTTCTTTGTAAATTAATTCAAGAGCATAGTGACTGTCTCATTTCACCCATATAGTCGTTATTGGGTCATTTAGTGCACTGGATGAGGGACACCACCATGTTGTTTTAAGCATGTGCAAGAACCATGGATCTTGAAAGGTGTGTTGTGTGCGGTGTTGATCATCATAGCAATGAAGCTATTTCTACAAGTTTTGCATCTATTGTTCTGGCAAGGTCTGTTGCCACTTGGAGTTGGTGTGTCCTGGTCCAGGGGAGAGCTTGCTTCTGATGAGGAGTTTGGAGAGGTTAGGGAATTGTTTGGAGGCCAGAAGAGGAAGTTCAGGCCTGAATAAGAGCTTTGTGTAAGCTCAATTGCTTGTCTCTCTCACCAACCTTGTCTCTCTAATATCCTGGGACCAACATAACTACAACACTGCAGAACCTCACCTATAAATCAGTGGAGATACAGAGATACAGGAAGCTTGCACTCCTCTGAGCATAAATTTTCAGGCCCTGACTCAGAAGAGTCTCCCTAGTCAGGGCAGCACTTAAGCATATGTTGAGTCAGGGCCCCTGTGCAGTCCATTTGTAATGCTTATGAGTATTAAAAATCTATGAGTAAAACTTTCGTCTTACCAGGCAATGACGTGTGCCAAGTTATGCTATTTTTTTAAATGCTCTATTTGGCTAAGTTATGAAATGAAAATTTAAAGACATACCCGCTTTCTCTGACGACTTATTTCCACTTTCATTGCTGCACACTTGTTCAGTGTATTTAACCGTCTAGGGGGGAAAGAAAAAGGACTTAAGACCTTAACCCAAATTATTTTCTTGAATAAAAGCAGACTGACATTCTCATAACTGCTCTTGAACTCTTAAAAACAGTCTGAACTTCTGCCAGTAGTAACTGACTTTCTGCTGTGGGTTCCTGAAATGCCCTCAAACCACCAACCCAGTTCTCCAGTTACATGATGTTGTCTACAGCTAGAGTCCTCCCCTCGCCAAGTCTGAAGAGAGGACTATAACCAATCATTAATAAAAGCTTAAGAAACCTTTGGTGATTGTGAAGGATGCTACATCAATGTAAGACTCTGGCAAAGAAAAAAAATCTTGGTAAAATTTATGTTTTAAAACATAAGAAAAAAAAAACGATGGGACTAAAGTAGATCACTAGGGCCTTGGCTACACTGGTGCTTTATAGCGCTGCAACTTTCTCACTCAGAGGTGTGAAAAAAACACACCCCTGAGCGCAGCAAGTTACAGCGCTGCAAAGCGCCAGTGTAAACAGTGCCTGAGCACGGCTCCCAGCGCTGTAAGCTAATCCCCATGGCGAGGTGGAGTACCTGCAGCGCTGGGAGAGCTCTCTCCCAGCGCTGGTGCCGCGACCACACTCGCACTTCAAAGTGCTGCCACAGGAGCGCTCCCGCAGCAGCGCTGTACAGCTGCAAGTGTAGCCCTATCCCAGGACTCTCTCAGGTGTTTGTTTTTTTAAAATCATTTTGGTGGAACTGCAGAATCAATAAGGCCCCAAATCAGCAAAGCACTTAAGTACATAAGTAATCCTTTGACATCAATGTGAAATGCTGAGATGTAGTTCCAGTAAATAAATAAAAAAAAAAGTGACATCAATCTAATGTGATTCTGATGGCGAATGGATTAAGTGATAGCCAGAGTAGTATTCCATCTCACTCAGTACACAGAGAAAATAGCTTTGCTATAGAGAAACGCATTCACTTAAGCACCTACTTAACTTTTAAGTAAGGCCATTGGTTTCAGTGGGACTTAAGCATTTGCTTAAGAGCTTTCCTGAATTGGGATGTTAGACAAGTCATCTGTTAAACAAAGGAAAACAGCATACTCTCAAAAGGAGTATGTTAAATGCTAAACATAAGTATAATTTTCATGTGTGCTAGGCTGGGGGAAAATTCAAACTAATAATATTTACCTGTAAAGAGAATCAATAGCATCTCGATCTAAAAATTCATGATCTTTCCTCACAGTTTTGATGTCGATAGGAAACTGCATGTCTGTGAATACAAAATATTTATAATTAAGCTTGGAGGGTTTAGATTTTTATCAGTAAAGACTGTTAAACATCAATTTTATCATACATACAAAGCAATGAAAAAATATATCCATCACCATTAATCGAGATTTACAGTTAGGCAAAGTAAGAAAAATGCTGCTTGAGAACTTAAGAGTTTGTTTTAAGGCTATTTACTTTGTATATTTTGAGGTGATATTGACAATTTACATTTTAACGGTTACAAATCTTTAATTTTTTTCAATCTCAATGTCATGAAACAAGTATTGTCTGTCCCCCCCATTCTGTGATCCCCTCCCAATAATTTCCTGCAACTGTGAAAAATGAAGATAAAAATTGAAAAAAGCTTACACACACAGAGATATCGCCTGAATTTTTAAAAAAAATGAAGGAAAAAAATCAAATTCTGCCAGCCCTACTTATAATCTTTTGACAAGGATCATAATATGAATATCTGCAAAGAAGTTAAACGGTACTTGCCATCACATTTCAGTTTAAGCTCGATAAAACTAAATATAAATACACACATGCAAATGACATGCAAATAATTAAGGACCCGATCCTCCAAGCAATTACATATGCATAATTTTACGCACATGCTCTCAATGGGATTGCTCACATGCGGGGCTATCCCTAGAGGGGCCGCAGTACCTGGGACATAGGCGCTGAGTTTCTAATCTGCCTGGGGTGCTCCCCCCAGACCTTGCCCCACTCCACCCTGCTACGTTCCACGCCCGCCCCACCCAAGCATGCTGGGCTTTCGCTTCTCCCCCGCCCTCCCCCCGAACCTCCTGACACCGCAAAACATCTGCTCCGCAGCAGGCACTGAGAGGAAGGGGAGGCGCTGATCGGTGGTGCCGGGCAGCTTGTTTACCTGCTGCATCCACAGGTTCAGCTGATCGCGGCTCTCACTGGCTGCAGTTCATCGCTCCAGGCCAATGGGGGCAGCTGGAAGTGGTGGCCAGCACATCGCTCAGCCTGCGCAGCTTCCTGCAGACCCCATTGGCCTGGGACACTCTGCTTAAACTTTAATGAGATGAACAAAACATGCAACACCTGAGTAAAGTCAGTTCTCCAGTTTAAAAGTATGATTAAAGTTCGACAGCCCAGATTTTGAGATCTACCCTCCTAGATCAAGGAGGCTGCTAGTTCCACTGGCAATGTTTTCCTTGGATTCTTTTATAGAGATTGAGATTTAGATATCAAGTGAAGTCAGAACACTGCATTCCATCCTCAGACTAATTCAGAGAGCATTATGCAGTATGATACACTGAGTATCTACACAAACTGTAAGGCTGCATATAAAATGCTAGTTTATATCTACTACCTATTTCAGTCTGACAAAGGATATCATGAGACACCACATTTTAAGGCATATGACTTCCAAGCTCAGCTTTGACTATTTGATTTCTCAATCTTAATGTTGCAATCACTGATTTGTTTGCTGGTCTGTTTTAAAGAAAGTGTTGTCAGTGATGTTTGTAACTTCCTTGATCTATAGCTATTTGGTTTCATGTCCTCTCAACCCAGGTATCCTAAATCAAAAGTTTAGATTGATAAACAAATATTAAAAAGCATACTTCTAACGTACACACATAAAACTGCTCTGTTTTTAAATGTTTATAACTTCAAAATGACAATCATTTTTTCCAAATTTGGCATAACCCTTATAGCCCAATAACACTATGAGAACAAGCTGAGACTGAACTTACAATCTATTTGAGACATTCCTGATTGGAAGAGTATTCGCCCCCTTAAAAAAGTGGTTCAAACAACTATGTTCAAGCATTTTTGGGAGGGTGAAGAGAGAGCCTGAGTGATTGCTAGAAGTAAAAAACTAAAACATGGAAAATTTCAGCCAAAAAGGGAGGAGACTGAAAAAGTTCTGAGCTATTAAAAAATAGGGAAACAAATTCAACCTGAATTGCAATCTCTGCTACCAAAGCCTATTACTTTTATTTGCTCCTTTCCCCACGCCCCTCATTTAAAAAAAAACCCTTTACATTGCTGCTCAAACATTAACTTAAGATATACTTTCCATGCGCACAACTCAGCTCCATGTTTTGTTTGTTAAACTATATCAGATTAAATTTGTATGAACTGTTGACAACATGGATGTGCCTACAGTATACGTGTGGTAAAAGGTACTGGGCTCTGAACATTTTTTTTGTTGTTTTTTTTTGTTGTTGTTTTTTGTTTTGTTTTGTTACACAAAGGGATTCCAGTTGGATTTAATATCAGATGTATCGATTATACTGTACCTTCAAATAACTGAGCATATTGGGGGAAACCAGCAGCCCTCAGCCAGTCACAGGCTTCTTTGGCTTCAATTTCTGTAACAAAACAAAAGACTTTCAGTTGTTAACAAAAAATTTAGAGATCAAGCAATTAGGGTGACTTATTAAATAAGCAAGGTTATTCTGTATGACCCCACAAAGGTGGATTCCTGAGGACTCCTGCATATGTAAGTTCTGCTAGTTTACTATTTGGCATGCGTACATGCACACGCACACACAGTGTATTTATTCCACTGTAGAGTAGATGCAAACATACAAATATGTTGAAAGTGGGGTATATTTGCTATATAGTGTACCAGTCTACATCATCCATTTGTGAAAATCTTGTGCTCTGAAACATCTGTTATACGTTGGAATGAACAAAAAGGGATATATGATACACATGTCCAGCTACTGGTCCAAGATATCAATGCCCAGTCACACATACTGATTCTTAGGCATGACAGCAGGACATATACATAGCAGAGAATACTACTTTATTAGTTAAACTGGAAGACCAGCACACCATTAGTAACACTGAACACCACTTACTAGTTCATAGTAACAAGAATTTTCCCCAGTATAGTACCCATTAATATTTTGTTCCTTGCCCACTATCAATTCCACTTGGCAGTTACTTCAGGTCAATAGATATCAGGAATCAACTGCTCATTTTGTAGCAATTATAGCCATACTATAACATTCCCACAGGAGCAGAGGCAAAGCATAACCTTACAGAAATACAGAACACTCACCAGATGCCTTAAAAATGTAAACAAGTTTAGTATGCTGTTGGAAGAGCACATACCAGCTGCTTCTAAACTGTGCCAATACTGCAAGTTACTGGTGGCTGTTGTGGAGGAGAGGAATCCTGAACTGCACTCTTCTCCTTCCTTGGTACACTTCTAGCTGAGTTATGAGTACAACCAAACTGTCAAGGCTTGTCTGACACACAGACAGTCCCTGTGCATTCTCCTCAAATCTTTAGGAAGAGCTTCTGGCATATTAGACTCAAGGAACAAACTGGTTTGTTAAAATATGTTTTCTAAACAAAAAATGCATTCCATACATTTATGCATAGGAATGCACAGCCTGATTTTGCTTGAAATATTCAGCAGTAAGTTACCAGTTTAGTAAGGTGAAGGAATTCATCTATATATTTCTAGTTTTTTCATGAATTTTCTGCTTTGCTCCTTCTTTATAAAGTGAATTTTAAATCTCTCAACTCTGAATCTGTTTTATTATTAAGTCAAACAAGCTCAGTTTGATTAATTTAGGAAATCCTATTGCAATGCACACCCAATCAACCATTTTCACCTTCAAGTAAGGAGGTAGGTTGAAATGACATTTGTTTTAAATAGACTGATACACTTCTCTCCATTTTTAAAAGTTTTCACAAATACTTATTTCTATGCCACTATGCCAACTTCAACAGTCTAAATACACCATTGCTGCTGCTGCTGCTCTCATAATACACATTTCAGGTCCAACTGCCCCTAGTTTGCACATAATTTTATCAAAGCATAGTCTTTAACAACAAAATCAGGAACAGACTGATAAATCACATGCACATTCCTAAATGACATATCCATATTAAGTGAAAAGAAGAATAAATCAATCTTTAGGCATTATCTTCACTAGGAAAAAAGCTTTGTTCTTAACTCAAACTGTCTTCACTAGAATTTGACCTTATGTTAGGTAAGGCCATTTGTAGTTTTCACACAAATCAGCAGGTCAAGTTCATCATAGTCTTTAACTCAACCTGCTAACTCTGCAAAAAGTAAACTACGCCCTGCCTTGTCTTCATTAGGACTTTAACTCATGTTAATTAAGTTAAGCACATCTTTTTTTCCAGCAAAGATGGAAGAGTCTACATAGTCCCATAATGTTAAATAGTTTCCAGGTTAAAGTAATCCAGAGCTTCCTTCTGAAACTACAGCTACATTTCCACTGCGAATTGAATCAAGAAAAACTAATTCAGGAAGGCAGCTTAAAAAATGTTTCCATTAGTAATTTTTCCATCAGCTAATGATCCTGGACACAATGACCTTATCACCCCGGTGGTGGTCCCTTCTGGAACAAAGTCAAGGCAGCTTCGGAAAAGTTGTACTGCTGTCACCTCTATTCTGTAGCTAAATGAACTTCTACCTTCAGGTATTTCAATGCAGCACTGTACACAAAGGTTACAGCCACTACAAAGTTCTTTACTTTGGCCTGGTCTACACTACGTGTTTATCTCAAATTTAGCAGTGTTAAACAGAATTAAGCCTGCACCCGTCCACACAACGAAGCCCTTGATTTTGGTATAAAGGGCTCTTAATATTGATATCTGTACTCCTCCCCTTTGAATACCTTCATCTTGGCCTGCTGACCCTCTGTTACCAGGCTTCTGTACAGGAAGCATCAATACACTCCTTACTCTATATCTGTTCCCATGTTACAACTTTTGAAACAATCTAGCAGTTAATATTTCACTGATAGACATGGTTGCCAAAATGCTCTAAAAAGTCGGTGGATGCCACGGACATCCAGGGAAGATTTAGGTGTAGCTCTAATGGGAATTAAGATAATTGGAAAATAGAGTCCCAGCTGTTTAGATATGATCTAAGGACTTCCCCTAGTCTTCTCTTCCCCCCTCCCCAAAAAAAAACAAAAAACAAACTGTACCAATATGATACTAATCAACCTGAGGAGGAGGAAATCTTATCAAAAGGAAAATTTGTGTTGACCTACATCAGACTCTTGATGTGCCAGGCTAGTTTGCAGCCTGACAGCAAAGGAATTTAAGACATGCGATGTCTGAAGAGCTATTTTGGCAGCAATGGCATACATATTAAATACCCAACTGATGTTTTCTATGGATGCACACAGAGTGTTCCAACGCCCCCAAAATGTTAACACCTGAAAAAAGGGCAATACTCATGAAGGCATGGCATTGTATTGCACCAACAGTATAGTATCAAACTTGGGCACCAAGTATTAGAGATGTAACAAGGAACTTCTGAATCCTGGTTTAACTGAGCTACTATAATCATGAATATTATTGCTCTGTAAACTAACACACTGCTTTAAAAGTGTAGCTAAGAGCCATAAAAGCTCAGTGAGGACTAAACTGGAGTCTGAGATATCCGTTTATGTAGAGCAGAGCCCATCGCCTTACAAATAGTTATTTAGCCTGTTGAAATGGTCACCCATGTTACTTTTTGATCAGGGAAGCAGCCTAGCCTAGTAGTTTATGCAGAAGAAAGAGACATGAACTCTTGACTTCTAATATCTGCTCTGTCCCACGGCCACTTCGCCCCTCCCAGTCTCAGTTCTCTCCAACTGTGAAATCAAGGTATGTATTTTACTTAAAGTGGTATGAGGATTAATAAATATTTGTACAGTTCTTGTAACAGGTGTACAAACTTTGTGTGTTAGCCACTACTGATAACTACCAACCTCAATAAATTATTAGAATTGTTTTTGCCCCATACTGTTACACAGATACTACAACAGCATCCATCAATAGACTTACTGACCAACTTTTTAAAATAGAGATGCTAGTAAACACAGGATGATTCTAACTGCTTACTGTTTTTTGATGCCAATATAGCTGCTCAGATGCTTGTAGGGAAGGAGTCAGCCCCTCCTAAATAGAAGCAGGAAATGGGAGATCCTTTGAAAAGCTGGCACAGGAGTGACCCTCCAAATTCTATTACAATTACATCCTCTTTCTCAGGATTGAGCAGAAGGCAGATTCCTAGAAATCATACAGCATTATCTGTATATGGTATGAAATACCAGAGTTACTCTGACATGGCAACTCCTCCTCACACATTAAATACACTGTTTGGTTTTATAAATATTTAAGCAGTTGGAAAATTTCCATTTCCTGCAAGTCTCATTAATCTCTGATAAACTAGAGGCAGCACTTTAAAGTTAGCTGTTTTCTCTTGCGCCAAAGGTGATAGGGTCACTGCCAAATGTTTACGGGAAGCAAAACAAAAATGCATGACCTGTGCCAATTTTCCATATAGGATTGTAATATAGAGTTACGTAGGCTGGTTATCACATAACCAAAATTTAGAAGGGATGATTAGGTCCAAAAACCAAACAAATGCTCACATTAATATGAATGTTCATTTTTATTAAAATATCAATGAAGATTTGAATTTAAACATACCCTCTGCAGTGTTTGCTGCCCAAGAACAGCAGCCCTGTGATAGTATAGGAAAGGCAGAAAAGGAAACTAACCAGAAAGAGCACATGAAACAAACTAGTCTAATCTCAGTCTAAAATGATGAATACTTCATGTAAACAAACAGTATGAACGGTGACTAGTACTTTAGAATTTAAAAATACTTTGTTTTAATAATTTAAGATATTAGTAACAGTTAAGGATATTTGTTTAAAACTACAGCATATAAATTTATACTTGACAGTATTGCTGCAATATATTGAACATAAAACTCATTCTTAATGTATTGTTTGGGTTTTTTTGTTTTGTTTTGTTTTTAAAAACAGTTGTTCCTCGCAACCATTTCCTGCATTTAAAAACCATAACATCTCCATAATCAAGATCAAGGTAAATACACATCTTTCACCTTTGTGTCACAATGTAGTTTTCCAGTTTTGAAGGATAAGAATTAGATGGTGAT
The DNA here is from genome assembly GCF_003597395.2 of Chelonoidis abingdonii. NCBI lineage: Eukaryota > Metazoa > Chordata > Testudines > Testudinidae > Chelonoidis > Chelonoidis abingdonii. Next base: position 81,942,517 of record NC_133775.1, on the reverse strand, counting down.
CAGGGTTTAAGAAAATTGAAGGGGGAGGGTTTTTAAGTCTGAAATTGTTCCAAAACCTTGCAGATGTTGAACATTCCTGCTGTTTCCAGCAACTCCATACCAATTATCTCAGGACTCCCCACTTCAGCAGCACTAAATTGCTTAAGAAATTGCTATGAAAAGTAAGATTTTCTCAACACTCCCAGCTCACCATGAAGTGTAGCAGCATCTCCTCCTCACTCACAGCAGGTACAAAGGAGAGAACAATTAGTGTAGAATTAATTTTAACTTTACATGATTAGGCTAGAATGCCAATTTGTGAGGCCATAGAAATAATTCAAAAGTTTTGTTCTCTCTTGATCCTTGTGTTACACGAAGGATTTTTTCCATAATACAATAATCATACAATGACAGCAAAAGGCAAGCCTACAAAAAAAAATAACAGCAAAGCAGATGGCCCTAATACTAATCAAATGCTGCTGCCTTCTTCTGTTACTGGTAATGCTGAATCTATTGTCCTTCTCAACCATCTCCATCTGCTCCAGAACTGGAGTCAACATGCACGGGACATGCTTGGCAGCTGCAGGAGCCAGATGCCAAACTCCGGAATGCATTGTTTCTACAACAAATTAGCCTACCCAGTACCTACTAAGCTAACAGGTTCTTCATGAAGCCTCTTGCTTGGTTTCATTGTGGGCTGTGATTCAAGCTGTCGTCTTTGGGGTTGATCCAGGTTGCAGATAAACTTATTAGTCCTTCCTGTCATCCTTGGTCTGTATTCCGTGATGCATCTGTAAAATTTCTTATCAGTTGTCCATAAACTTCAGCTCCTAGGAAGCCAATTCCCATCTGCACATGTGCGGTGGAAAACACATCCACTGGACTAGATCCACCCAAATCCCAATGTGTTGCCCAGCTGTACACCAAAATCCCATCACAAATCAGATTTCTAGCCTCTGGCAGCACCACAAATGTATTTAGAAACACTTGTAGTTCTAAACAAAAAATTATACCTTACAATCCACTTAACCACTGGATATAATTGTTTCTGGCCATTCACCTCAATTAAAAAAGTGTATGCCCTCAAACCCTTTCTATAGTTCCTTTTCCCCTAAAAAAGTACATTATGTTTTCTCTGGAGTACTGCTGTTACAATTCAATGTCACTGCCTGCCATCATATACACTCACCCACATTACAACTCTGTCCTTGGGAGTCAAGTCTTCCAATATACCCTGGAGACTCAACTGTTTGCTTTGGCTCAGCTTTGCAATCAATGTCTCAGTTGTAAACTCCCCTGGAACCACATGAATTTGAGCAGCACCTTGTGCACTACCAATGTTAATTGGAGAGTCCCTACCAAATATTTAAACCATAATCTCCTGGCAAGGTGATGGGGGAAATCCCACCCCCCCAACACATGCCTGTTTACTTGTTTTGAACAGAATACACTGGAAGAGTAAGTGTCCTGTTGCAGTTATAAGGAGGAGGTTTTTAATTGTAAGTGAGCTAAAGCATAGTAGTCACCTAACTGCTCTGTGCCTCAGTTTACCCTACCGCATGTACTGTAGGAGACACGCAATCAGTGAGTTCAAGGTCAAGATAGTCTCTGAAGAATCTAGGCCACTGACTTAGACGCTTTAAAGGCAAGTGGTTTAGCGGCACAATAACACCAGGGAAAAGAAAACCTACGTTCTCTCACCCCGCCTGGCCACAAGCCCGACTGCAGAAAGACTTCAGCTAACGGGTGAAAAACTGGGGAGTGCGCAACTCAAAGCCACCCCGACCAGCACACTGGGGAGGCGAGGGGGGGGGGGTATTCACTCAGGTTAGGAGAAAGACACAGCCCGCGAGCGCATCCCACAGCCCTCAGCAAGGCAGGTTTCTGCAGCAGAATTACCCCCGCCTGGGTAGGGTGTCGGTCAGATCCCCCCTAAAGCGCAGGGAGCGGGCGGGCCCGAGTCTGCAGCCAGACAGCAGAGCGCCAGTGGCAGCCCTGGCCCGCTGCGCTCGGAGCGCTCCCCTGGCGGCTCACTGAGCCGCTAGAGCCCGGGCGCCCATCGGTCTCGGCCCCGCTTCTCCCCCTACGCACTCACGTGTCACTATCATCCTGCCGGCTCCCCGCGCGGCTCCCGCTCTTCCCAGCCCCGGGCAGCCGGAGCCGCGCGGCGGGAGGGCTGGTGCTGGGCTGCGCCTGCCCGCGGGGCAGGGCCCCTGTGGAGTCCTCCAATCCGGGCCGGAGGGGGTGGGAGGCGGCCTGGGCGCCCCAGCCCAGCTGGGAAGGACCCAGCCCAGCCCCGGCGCGCTGCCGCTGCTGCTGGAGGGGTGCACAGCAGCTGGGCTCGGTCCGTGTGTCCCGGGCTCTCCCCCTCCCCGGAGCCTGGGGGCAGCTGCGGCGGCAGCCTCGCCGGCTCCTGCCCTGAGCTAGGGGACAAAGGGCTGTTAATGAAATTAACAGATAATTTTTTCACATCTTACGTGATTGAGGGCTGCAAGGACGCTTGCTACCTACCACTGCTTTGACAGACGGCTCGCACCCATCCCCCCGCCCCTTTCCGGGCTAACTAAAAGCGGAGAATGATTTATCCGTAGGGAGGAAACCAGAATCCTTTCCCCTCCACTCTGATCCTTGCCCTTCAATGGTCAACAACTCCAGCACGGATTTTTTCCTGCTCGCTGTATGATCCTGGGGCGTGCGCTATCCTTTATTAAGAGCTGTAACAATTGCTCTTAGGAATTTTTCCCCCCAATAAATTAAAAGTAAGTTTCACTTAAGTAACTAGATGCAGTGCCATGTAGCTATAATACACTAGCCAGATATTTACCCTAGTGTGCTGCTTTGATACTATTAGCATAGGACTCTTCCACCTCTAGCCTTTGATGGTTCACTAAATAAACTGTTAAAGACTCAGATTTGTAAAGGTATGTAGGTGTTTCTGAGCTCAGCATTGCAATGCATAACTGATTTAGAAGTTTAAGACCCTTTGATTGTTAATGCAATTTTGACTCCTAAATCAGTTTAGCTATTGCTATGCTGAGCATAGCAAAACTACAGTTATTTTAAAAATCAGGGTTGAAAGACCTGCCTATATGGGGAAGTTATTGCAAAACAAGGTAAGGTGTGGATTTAAAATTCAATAGCTATTCCACACTAGCTCCTAGAATGGATACTCTTATTCCTCACTAAGAGAATGGCCTTCATGCTGTTAATCCTGTGGCTAGTCCCCTGTGTAAACAAACCCTAATAAGGAGTTTTTCAACAGAAAATGAAGTTTCATCAAAAAATGGAAGTGAAATTTCTTGATTCCCTCTGATTTATGGGGCATCAAAAATAATAGTTGCTCCTTAACTTAAGCATACTAGAATATTACCGTACAGCACACACTGCAAAAAAAATTTTTTTTGGGGGGGGGGGGGATCAGAGAGAGAGGGCAATACACCAAATACATATTACTACATCTGTGCCCCTGATAGTCAAATCTATTAGTTTTTCCAAAGTAACTCCTTATTTTGAGACATTTCTAATGAAAGATTTGTCATAGGCCAAAGTTCATGACACTTAGCAATCTCACATTCTTGCTGACACTAACTTGTTGGTCAAAGAGCTCCTCATAACACTCCTGCAGTCTCAGAGTCTCAGGCTAGCATCTGAACTACAGGACAGTCTTTCCTCTTACGCGTATTGATAAAGTCACCCTGTGTAATCCACCTGAGCTTATTTGTAAATGGGTTTTGTTGCATAGTACATCAAACTGTACTCAGAAAAGCCTTAAAATCAACACCATGTTAGTTTACTTAGAAAAACAGCAACTGTGTATTGTTTGGATGGAAAAAACTTGTGTGAAAGAATATCTCCTTGGTCGGTCAGTTGTCAGTTCTTTAATTGTGTACCTGGTGTAAATGATATCAGAAGAGCGCCAGGGCAACCAGGCATGGCAAGACCTATAAACTGAACTTTACACTGGCATAATAGGCTTTCAGAGGGGGCTTCCCAGTACAGGTGGGAACACGCTAGATCTGCTGAAGCTGACACACTAAAATTAGCAGTGTGACTGCAGTGGCACAAGCTAGCCCCAAGTACAACGTACTGCTATTTTAGAGCACCAGAGCAGAGATAACACACATCTGTCCACCTGTGCTGGGAAGTACCCTCCCAAATGTTCAGAGACATAGTATGTCACATGGATATCATAATGTAATTTGGTACTCTCTTGATTGTGTGTTAAGTAGATGCAGACAGTTTAATCATCACTTCACACTTCTGATTCCATTTTCCCCTACAGGCTGCTTCTAGGATTAGTATCTAGACTGCATCTGCATTAGAAGTTTTTCCTTAAAATTTCCCACTATTGTTACCAGCAGCGCAGTTGTCTTAATCCTCTTTGCTGTCTACTCCTGACTAGAGCTGGCTTACATAATGACTGCAACACTGGCAGCCTATTGCCACTAGTGTTCCCACTGTTGTTCCAATTGTGGAGCTGCACCTGTGGTAGTGCAATGGTGTAATATTGTAAGAAAATGTCTAGGGCACATCAGACTAAAGATTAAAGTGGAGAAGTTTCTATACTTTGTACATTTGAGAGCATTTTGTGTATAATTATTTTGCTGTTTTCCCTTTTTGTGAGGATTTTTCACATAGCAGCTGTAGAGGGAAAATATTGTTTCAAAAAGGAAATGCAATTTTACACCCCCCCCTAAAAAAAAAAATTGGTTGCAGGACTAAAGTGCAGGTATAGTACCTGAAACTGCTTTTCTATTTTAAGCAGTCTAGATTTCCAGGTTCATAATGTTCCTTTAACATAACAGACTTCCGATGTGCTGTGCCAAAAGTCCACGCAATAAGGGTCCATACATTACATATTGGCACAATTCATCATAATGCTTCCCATAAACCATAATTTTATGCCCATATATTAAGGAAGATCAGAGTGCTATAGTACCAATAAATCTATGGGGGAGAGGGTATAAATACACACACACAATTTCTGAGGAAGTCACCAACTCAATACAGTTCAGCTGAGGGAAATCTGAACAGCCCAGGCATAAGGCTTTCAAATATGCACCAACATGTACTAAGGCTGGACATGATGTACTGATACCCCATAGTCATTATTAAAGACACAAGTTAATGTGCCATGGAGATTACATTGGGTCCTGTTTGAGGTGATATTTGTAATGGCATTGAGATTGCAATACATGTGTTAAATGAAAAATGTTTTGGCATTAAAAAGAAAATTAGAAAGTAAAGTTAACATTACTATTTCAACCAATACAAGCTAGGAAACAGATGAGAGACAAGTCTATGACTCTAGTATCAGAGGGGTAGCCATGTTAGTCTGGATCTGTAAAAGCAGCAGAGTCCTGTGGCACCTTATAGACTAACAGACGTATTGGAGCGTGAGCTTTTGTGGGTGAATACCCATTCTGTCGGATGCATGTCTAGCTAGGATTCTAGGTAGATCTTGTTGATATCTGTTCAGACATAAAGGTAAAAAAAGATCCTGAACAAAAACAAGTGTGTTGTTTTTCTAAAAGAGCTGCTCTAGAAATTATTTTGGCCTGTGTTATACAGGACGTCAGAGTAGGGATAGATCTACTTAAAAATGCTGCAGCAGTGCAGCTGCGGCAGTGTAGCAGTTCAGCATAGACACTGCCTACACCAATGGGAAGGCTTCTCCTGTTGGTGTAGAAAATCTATTTCCCGGAGAGGTGATAGCTAGGGCAACCGAAGAAATTCTTCTACCGACCTCGTGCTGGTCTATGCCAGGGGTTAGACTGGCACAGCTATGTCTCTCAGGGGTGTGGATTTTTCGTACCCAAGAGACATAGTTATACCAAAGTAAATTCCTAGCATAGACCAGGGCTAGCTGATCACAGTGGTCCCATTTGGCCTTAAAATGAATGAATCTATAAACCTAGATACTATGATATAGCAATTTCCTTGTTCTTGTCAATTTATCATTCCATGACATGCTATATATTACATGGATTAAGGATATAGGATCTCTCCGGCACATTTAAAATGAGTCACTAATAGCTGCAACTCTACCCAGCTGTGTTCAGTTTAGAGCCAAGTGATTCTGTTTGCACCCACTGAGAATTAATTGCCACAACAAGGTCCACAATTTGTTTGTCTGATGTAATTAACATGCTAATGACCTCAGCTCTAGTTGGGTAGCTTCATATTCTGATATCAGTGCCCTGTTATACTATTCTAATATGATAGACATTACACTAACAGCTTACACCTGTTTCTTGGAGGAAATCTATTGCACAAAATGAGAAATTTGATAAACTTGACAGCTGAATCAGTTAAGATGTTAGTTTTAAATCAGGTTTACTCTCTTCACTTTCCATCAGATATAGGTAATCTTTCTACCATTGCAGAAATTCCGGATTTTGAGAGAGGCTACTTTATATGTCAAAGACTTTTTTTCATTTGAACAGCCCCAGGCAAGCTCTTGTTGATTCTCTCAGGTTGTCTTGCACCTTTTTTGCAGCTTAAGGTGCTTTAACGTGCCTTGTGTGGTTGCAGCTCTAGAAAATAAAAACACCACCTCAATGACGGGCATAGCTCCTAGCGCTCCAATTTGCTGCGTTCAGGGGTTGTTTTTTCACACCCCTGAGCAAGAAAGTTGCAGCGCTGTTAATTGCCAGTGTAGACAAGCCAAAGATTTAGTTAATAATCCCAAACTAAAAGATCTCAAATTGTAAATCTCTGATTAAGAAAAGGATCTAAAAGGTGGTAATGGAAAAATCTAAAATCCATCAGTTCAGTGTATAGTAGCATGATTAATTACAAATCTGAGGGAATCAGGAAACTTGCATTCTATTCCCAGTTCTAATGAGTGACTTAAATGTTGTTAGGCTTCCTTGGACTTTTGCAAGAGATAAAGAAGATTTGGGCTCATGATTAAAACCCACCTTGGGTCCCATCTACACTGCCAGACTAAACCATATCATGGGACTATTGTGTTATAATCAGGTCCATTGGCATAACAGATTTTATGGAATAGAGAGTACCTTTCAGACTATTTTGCTTATGTAGACTTAGTCTAGACAAAAATAGTTTGTGGTCTGAAATATGCACACTTTGTTGAGCAATGCACTTGTGTGCTAAAAACATTTTGAACTTTGTGACTGATCACGGATTTCTCTGCATTTGCTGTAGGCTGTTTTCAATGAACCCTTTGATTATATATTTTTAATAAACCAAAACAATTTAATTAACCAGCCTGATATGATATTTCCCTAATGTGGTTTATCTCAAACTTGTAAACATTTTCCTATTCTGTAATTGCAGAGGCCACATTTTTTATAATTAAAAAAATTAAAACTCTGTCCACATTGTTTCTGGAGCCAAGTTAAACAATACATTATGGCGCATTATAATAAAAATATTTGAACAACCTTTATGGATGCTTAGAGCCATATGGTACCAGATTATAATGTGGTTTGGTTGCAGAAGCATACCTTAGGTTACTATTTATACATTTTCTTTTAGATCTTTAAATCAAGGTTAGTTTGGTGGCTTTTGAATTGTTAAATATTATAACTAGAAAGGGGAGACCCTCGAAAGGATGAGATGCTTTGATCATTCTTCAGGTTCAGATACTTATCCAAAGTCTATAAAACTACTTCAGATTGCAAAACTGGCTTAGAAATTTCCCTAAAACAACATCTTGTGATGTTTAGGCATTTTCAGTTTGGAACCTGAAGTGCACAGGGAGATAAAAATGAAAAAGAATGAAGTAGTTAATCAAATATATTTTTAAAACATCAAATAAAAGTTCCTTTTGGGTTTGGTTTGATTTTTAAGTGAAGATTTGAAAAGCAAGGTCATGCAAGTTTCTATTCAATCCATTTTGCCCAATCCTAATTATGATAGCCTGATAAAGTTGCAATTTAAGGGCTCAGTTCATTAAAATTACATCTAGTTTCCACATGGTAAAAGTGCCCCTCAAAACTTGGTATTTTAAGACTTGTACAGCCTTGTGAAGGAGCCAATTCTAATTTGAGTGGAAATGGCCTCTAAATTGGCAATTCTTTATGACAGAATAATGCAACTGTATTATTATGCTCTTGATTCACTGAGCACGTGTGCAACAAAGGAGATTACATAAACCTGATTTAGGATACCCAGCAGTGATTAATTTAGAAATTGTTGCCAGTCAAGTAAGAGATTCACCCATTCAATGGAAAAAGTACACACCCTTCACAGATTAAATTCTCATCTATGCACTGGGGTTAAGACGACAGAATGTATTATTGTCAATTGGGGAGAACATCTGTAGACAGTTTCAATATGAAAAAAATGCTCCATCTGTATTATCATACAATCTTTTTCCCACTGTAATTTTCCTTTGAACAGCTGCCAGTATGTGATGAGACAGGAAGAAATTAGAGTTATTTTATTAGTAAACACTGTTTACAGTGATCTTGAATGCAAGCCTCATATTATATAGGTAACTGATCAAGAGTAGGTAGGCAGAAGAGAATGTTAATATGGAAGGGCTTGGTCGAGTGCCGTGCAGCCATGACTGAATGGTGAAGGGCTTCAGAAGGCCTTTGAGGTCAGTTTTGAGTATGTAGGTGCTGATCCTGCACTACAATGGAGGTGGACGGACCCGTGCACCCACAAAGAGCCCCACTGAGGTAAATGGGACTGTGCCCCTGCACTAGGGTGACTAGATGTCCTGATTTTATAGGGACAGTCCCAATATTTGGGGCTTTTTCCTATATAGGCTCCTATTACCCTCCACCCCCATCCTGATTTTTCATACTTGCTATCTGGTCAGCCTACCCTGCACAGGAGTTTCATGTTGCAGCATCTCAGGTCCCTTTAGATTTTAAAGTTCCTTGAGGCAGAGACTGTGTGTGTTCTACCATATCGAGGCCATTGTACTAGATTTTGAATGAGACCTTTGTGTGTCACCATAATTTATATAAATACATCAAAATCCCCAAGTCCAGTTCCAGGGTGGCACGCTGTAGAGATTCGCAGGACAGGAGCATGAGACAGTAAGAAGATATTTCCTGCTTTCCTATGCTTCATAGTTCCTGATTCCAGAGATCATCCATGCCCACTACCGCAGAGTCACTCAGCTTACATATTGCCACATCCTAATAACTAGAGTAACTCTCTGGTGCTGAACTTCCTCTCTTCCAGTTCATATCAATTGTTTATAAGCCTTCTGCTTCCTCACCGTCTTACATCCAGAACAGAGCTATTGGACAGGAAAAGTCCAATGCCACTGGGTTGGGACCACTTTCAAAAATCATCTCTGCTGAATGCCTGACACTGGTGGGATTCTGGTGCTGGATGGCACAGATAGACACCCTTCGTACTTTACAAATATTAAGGACACACAGTCCCTTTTTCAATCTAAAACACTACTGTTTGCCTATTGTAGCCAACACATGTAGAGATTTTATACATGGTGTCTCCAAATCAGAGGCATTCCGGGTTGCTGAGACTCCTAGATTTACCCAAATATGGTGAAAGATACTTCGGGAAGTCATCTTGGAGCAGTTCACTTGAAACAAATTCACAAGGTATTTCATGAACAAAATTAACCTTTTCATAAATGGAGATGAACTTTTTCCTGTCTTTCCTCCTCCCTTATACTTAACCAAAATTGTAGAAATTGCTCTGAAAGTTATTCAAGCTACTTCAGACAGGCACTGATCCCATCAGTGGAGTCACATCTCATTAAAGCCAACCCACTGCATATTTTAACTCCGATGTCATTGGAACATTTCCCATGTAAACATGAATCTACCAGAGATCCCACAGATCACCTCTCCCTGGTTGCCTCACCCCCACCCCTAAATGAAGAACTGTATAAAGGAATGTCCTGTGCTCTAATTCTGGAAACAAAGCCAAATTCATTTCAGCTGTGATTAAATTCTGTGATCATTTTTAGTGAAGGGTGTTCTGCATAGAAGTACTGCTTCACCATAATACTCTATGCTCTATAACATACTGTACAAACTACTCGATAAAACATTCATAATCATCCAGAAGTAGCATCACTGTTTCAAAAGTAGAGGCCCTGAGGTTTATTTTAAACAGTCCACTGGAATCAGTGCATCTGTATCCTGGGAAATTTCCCCAAATCTAGGAATTTGTGAGTAAAATGTTTGAATGAAAATTCCCAATTTCCCAAGTTGAACATTTTACTCACAAATTCCCAGGTATTGAGAAATTCCCCAGGATATAGAAGCATTGTAAAAAACTTTATCTGGGAATTTTTCACCGGATTTGGGAAATTTTTAGCACTAGGTTGGGAAAAGTTGGCATCATGATATAGAAGCATTGGCTCCGGCCTGGAAACCCCCCAGGCTGTGGCCTACTGGAAGGCCAGTTAGGTACTGGGCAGTGCTTTTATATCGTGATGCCAAGTCAGGCACCTAAATACATGTCCTGATTTTCTGAGGTGCCAAGCACTTGCAAACCCTACCTACTTTAATGGGAGCGGTATGGTGTTTAACACTTCTGAAAAATCATCTCACCTTTAATGAGAGAGAGTCACAAGTCACCCTAAGTGCACTTGAACTACTCAGCCTTCCTGTCTTCCCCCCCCCCCCTCAAGCTTTCCAAGAAGAATCATCTCAGGACAGAGTCCAACTTTTACAGTGAAATTGTCCAGGCTTTATCGTTTCACAGATTGATGAGGTTCTCACATTTAAGTTTGCAACCTCAGCTATTACCAGGTCTCCACTCTAACAGTTCATAGAACTAGTTTCCTTGTAAAGGTTAATTGGCGAACACGGGTGTATTTTAATGTCTATTTCTATGCATGTTAATTCACACTAAAAAACTGCAGTAATGAAGACACGTTTTTTGTTTCTTGGAACAATGTCACTATGGGTGCCCCAAGTCTGATAAGTCCTTTCCGTACATAAAAATAAATGTAAGCAGAGTCTCACTCTTCTAATGAGAAGGGAGGGCTTTGTGGTTAAGGCAATTGTCAAACTCACGAGAACTGGGTTCAGAAGCCAGATGTGCCTCAGACCTCAGTGTGACTTTAAGGTGGTCACGTAATGTGTCTGTGCCTCAAGTCCCCATCTGGGAAAAGTGGACAATCTTTTTTCTCCCATGCTTTGTCCATCTTGTCTGTTTAGAAGAGGGATGTATTATTTACATTGTATTTATGATGTTTCTATGTAGAGTGTCTAGCACAATGGGGCCCAGATCTTAGGGCTAGTCTACACTGGCAACGCTAGTAGCTACCAGCGATGTGAGCGTGGCTCCCAGTGCTGTTGCACTTTTTACAGTGGTGCTTTACAGCGCTGAAACTTGCTGTGCTCAGGGGCAGTGGCGTATTATCGCTTAGGCCGACAAGGCCTAGGGCAGCAAATTTGCAGGGGCGGCAAATTTATAAACAACAGCATTTTTGTAATCGCGGCATCAGCAACGCCACGATTCTTCCAATAATAATGTGTATTGAAACCACCAATGACGGCGCAATGCTATTTAGTAAACATATTCGCGAGACTCCTAAACATTAATAATATGACCAGAAGGAAGATATTAAGCAGTTCTCAGTTAAAAAAAAAAGCTATACAAAAGAAAAAAAGGGAAAATGAAATGATAGCAAAAATATGCAAAATAGATTCCTTTGTTGTATCAGTTCATGCCAACAATGAGACAGAAAATAGCTGAAAGTAGTAGTGAATTAAAAAGTGAAAATATTGGTGTTGATATTGAAAATATTGATGTTTAATAAGTTCATATGGGGGCGGAGGCGGCAATTATTTCAGGGCCTAGGGGCGGCAAAATCATTAATCTGCCACTGCTCGGGGTGTGTGTGTGTGTTTTTTCACACCCCTGAGTGAGAATGTTGCAGCTTTGTAAAGTGCCAGTGTAGACAAGCCCTTAGGCTCTGTTGTAATACAAAAGACCAAGTAGAATAACAGAATTGGAATCTGAACATTGCAAAGCAATAAAGCAGTTCAGACTTTTTCCTATATGAGGAGACATAAGAATTTTATTCTACTAGAGTTCACATTGAGTTAATTCAACTCAGTGCAGAGGGCCCACGCAATGCTGTCTAACGCACTACATAAAATGCATATTTGCAGCTTATGGAGGTCTTAAATGGTCAACCTTTTATAAGTCCCTTAGCAGTTTGGTGGATTTCACCCCAGAAGGCCATTCCACTGTATGCTGACATGAGTATATATTGGATACATTAAGACTGGAGTATTTGCCTTTGTCTATTACATAGCTATGCAACAATTAACATTTATAGAAAGGAGAAGAGATTCTCGCTAAGATCACAACTTTGGTACTCAGTTTCTGGGTCTAACTCACTGGAATGAACTATTTTGAATCCTTTGATTACATTCTTTTATTATTTACAATTCCTAGCGCCTTCAAGTAAAAGTATTTGCTTTGGATGAAACATTTTGTTTATGTAGGGCAAATTAAGGTCCCTGTTCAATATTGTGAAATCTTACGAGTTTTGACATACTGATAGCTATGTATGAATTGGTTCTTTGTTTCAGTAGTTAATACAAAAGCTGGCTCCAGATGCCTTACTGTGAAGACAGATAGTCTACACGTACCCAGTCTCCACTCCAAGACCCAGAATAGTTAGGATGTGCAGGCAGACAGGAATACTACTGGAGTAAACACTAGATACTCAAATGTGCACACTCCCAAGCCTAACAGAGTAAGGTATATTCACATTGGGTAATATACTTCAAATATAAGACTCTTTACAGAAGAAGAGAGCACATTAATGGTTATGCATGGTCAGTTTGATCTCACTCTAAGCAACAGCATTATCAGGGAAGCATGTTAATGTCATCTAATTTTGATAGAAAGAGAAAAAAACAAAACAAATGTGCTTTCTGTGCCCAGAACTAGTCACATTATGTTGCACTGCCTCGCCGTTTTGAACTATATTCTCAGGCCATGGGAAATGCATCTTTAAAAAAAATATAACAAATGTTTATGATATTTTCATGAAGAATTGCTGCAGACTTGATTTCTCTCTTTCTAGTTTTCAGCGAGGGGCAGCAGATAGCTAATCCTCCAGGGCAGCACAGGGAGGGCATTGTGACTCTTAGGCCAGGTCTACACTGCGACTTTAAATCGGTTTAATGGCCGATATACCGATTTAACGCTGTATCCGTTCACATGACGTTGTCATTAATATCGATTTTACCGCCTCCTTAAATCGATTTCGGAACTCCTCCCAAACGAGAGGAGTAGCGCTAAATTCGATAGTGATAACTCGGATTAGGGTTCTAGTGGACGGAAAATCGACGTTATTGGCCTCCGGGCGCTATCCCAGAGTGCACCACTGACCGCTCTGGACAGCAATCTGAACTCGGATGCAGCGGGCAGGTAAACAGGAAAGCCCCGCGAACTTTTGAATTACATTTCCTGCTTGTCCAGCGTGGAGCTCTGACAGCACGGCTCGAAGTCGACCAAAAAGAGCTCCAGCATGGACCGTACGGGGAGTATTAGGTCTGATCGCTGTATGGGGAGACAAATCTGTTGTATCCTGCTCGTTACAGAACACGAAATGCCAAAGCGTTTGAATAAAAAACTGCAGGATACACAGCGCTGCGTGACAAGCATAACGGGAAGCCAGAGACTCAAATGGCGCGTCGCGAAGAGGGAGGGGGTACTGAGGATCCCGCTATCCCACAGTCCACAGCAGTCTTCTGAAAATTATTTCCATTCTTGGCTGAGCTCCAAATGTCTGTAGGTTCAAACACTGTGCGCGTGGTTCAGGGACAGCTCCTCAGTTTATTCCCCCCCCCACCAAGTGAAAAAAGGGAAAGATTGCTGCGCTATGGCGTTGCTCAATGCACTCTACGAAAAAGGCGCCAAAGGGTTGTCTTCTGCCTTCACAAAGGGAGGGGTGAGGCTGTACCCAGCACCACTCGGGGCAATGTTTTCTGCCCCATCAGGCACTGTGCTCTCAACACGGAAGTGGGAACTTGGGATAGCTGAGGAACAGCTACCCACAGTGCACCGTCCTTAAATCGAGGTAGCTGGACCAGGGACGCAAGCAATCGATTTTGTGATTGCACTGTGGACGCGCAAACCCGATTTTATAACATCGGTTTTGTAATATCGGTTTAAACTACTTCGAATTAATCGTGCAGTGTAGACGTAGCCTTAGTCACCTCTTCCTGTTTGTTTCCCTCATTTGCCCCAGTAAGAAGTAGTCAGTGACTAGTTCATAGTAGTAAATGGGGACAGTCTGCAATTTGACTGACTCATCAAAAGCCTCCTAAACCATAGAAAGTAATGACTAATTACACTGCTGTCTGGTCTAGCTAATATGTAGCCTCTGCACCCTCACACCTACAAACCTCTTTCAGAAAGAAGGGAAGGGGAAGTATATTGCACAAAAATACATTAAAATTAGAAATAAAATATTGCTCTGAGTGTAAAAAATAAGTTAACAGCCCTGAATTGACTTATGCACTAGTCTGCACTGGCAGTAGAGAGCCTCAAAGACTGCTCTAGTCAATTGGCCTTTTGCACACAGTAAGCTTGCCAGATATACTTAGTGTATCATAAGAATGGTGTGGGCCTTTTTAGAAGTTACTTCTTCCCGGGGCTTGACTTTCAGGGCCAAATGATCAAAGGGCCTCTGAAAACGTCTCATGGTTCTTGCACACACCTCTTTCTTGGCAGTCTGCCAAGGCCAAAAGGGGAATGAAGATCCAAAATGGGGTCGGGGGTGCGGGGGGGGGGATTATTCAAGCAGGAAAACAAACTGCTGTAGGATTCCTTCCTTCCCTTTTGTAACCTCTGCTGCATAATTCTGCACCTTTGAGGTAAATAGTTTTCAACAAAAAAATTTAAGGTATATCCATTTATTTAATTTATTTATTTATGTAGGACATAAGTAACTTTGGGTCTAAAATAGCAATAATATCCCTCAAAATTAGCTGACAGGTATACTGTAGACATCATACAAGATAATAAGAATCATTTCCTTGTTTCATGGCCGCTTTAAACACTGCAGCTCCAATTTTGCAACCCTGATTAAGCATCTGTTTTAGTCCTTTTGAATATTAAATGTGCTGTGCCAAACAAAATTAGAAAGTAAATAGTTACAGACTCAAATACTCAAATACACGATTTTAGCAGAACCTGCCGTAATATCTTGAGTTTCGTCTTACCCACCCCATCACAATGCAACTCTATCACAATAAAACATCAGACAAACTTTTTTTTTTTGGGGTGGGCGGGAGGAAGAAGGGAAGGAGTACAGAGCTAAAGGAGGATGAGAAGTGGTAATCAGCATTGGCCAGGAAGCTGAATTTCCATCTTGAGAAATTTTTGGCATTTTCAGTCCAACACCACAAAAACCACAACAACCCACAAACCTCAACATTTTTCATGGAACTGAAATTCAACAATGTTTCATTTTCGTGTTTCCAAAATGAAATATGTGCCCCAGAATCCCTAGCAGGCAGCCTGGCAGGCTGCCCAGCTCTCTGGGCTCCCAGGTTAGCAAGTCAAACAGGTAGCCCAGTAGCTCACCACGTGTGCTGCTAGGGAACTGGGCAGTCCAGAGAGCTGCCAGTCTGCTTGGTTTCCATCAAAACTGTCACTGTAAAAGACACATTCCCGCAGAACATTTTGTTTCCATTGAATCAGTATTTTCCAACAGAAAACAAGTGTTCCGTGTGAAAATTTTCAACCAGCAGTAGCAGTAACCTAAGTCCGGATAACAAAATGAATGCCATAATGCAGCCAAAGTTGGGTCAGAACTAGAACCCAAAACCAAATACCTCCTAATTGCAGGAAAGCACCACAATATACACATTTTACATTTCAGGACTAACTTTTAACAAAACAAAACAAAAAAATCAAACATTAAACATTTTAACCTTTGCATCAGTGGAAATGTGTAGATATAGAAACCGGTGCACTTTGGCACAAAAAGAAGCTTGTATATCCTAATAACTATGTGGTGACCCTACAAACATGCATAATTTTACCCATGTATAATCCATGCTTAAGAGTTTGCAGGATCGAGACCTATGCTATATTCTTCTCATCCCAGTGCTTATCGGTGGAACCCTTCATTAAACACCTAAGCATGTTCATATATGCACATGTATAGGTATGTACAGCCTCCCAAAAGAAAGAAGGGGGAAGTATTCTTCACTCCTGCTCAGTCCCGTTGCTATGAGGAAAATCTATTGGGCTTACACTTGCTCGTTTTACTCACACTGTACTTCCCTCTCAACTGATATTGATTCATATGGACCACTTTTTCCAGATTTTATATTCAGACTTCAATCCTGAGACACAGATATGAGTAACTTTACACGCTTGAGTAGTTCCACCAATCTCAGTATTTGCATGATTGCGGTCACAGTCTTTGCTGTATAAAAGCCTTTTAAAACTAAGTAATTTTTCCTGCTTCTTAGGAACAGACACAGCTCTCATGCATACAAGGAGCCAAGCAGCCTCTTCAGACGTCAGTTTAGAGACAGCTGTGTCTGGCTATTATCACATGACCTGCTCTGAATGCAGCCAAGGTGTCCAAGCCCATTGGAGTGACATCATAACAAGACATCTGTGCAAAGAGATGGACAGACCCAAAATCTGCAGAGTTCCAAATACTTCAGCAGCAGTATTTGGGAAATGAAGAAACAGTTGTAGTGCTGGGAAATAACATACTTTAACGGTTATTTTCAAGAGGGTCAGAGAGACAAAAAACAAAACAAAACAAAAAACAAAAAAACCCCACAACCCATGGCTAAGGCTCAGGATTGTGATTCCTTTACTTGTGTTGAATAACACCTTACTCCACAAGAGAGTCATTGACCTCAGTGGGTCTTCTGCTATTATTACCGTTACTACTACTCCTTGTGGAGTAAGATGCCCCTAAATGTGAGTAGGGGCTTGTCTACAGCTAAAATGCTACAGCCACAGCTGCATTGTTATAGCACTTCAGCGTAGACAATACCTACACTGACAGGAGGGGTTCCCCCTTCAGCATAGGTAATCCACCTCTGTCAAGGTTCCTCCCCCACTCTGAACTTTGGGGTACAGATATGGGGACCTCCATAAACACTTCTAAGCTTAACTACCAGCTTAGATCGCTGCCACCATCCAGTTTCCTCAGTGTCTGGAACACCCTCTTTCCCCCCAAAACCTTCCCCTCCCTGTGTAGCCTTGAGAGGCTTTTTCACCAAGTTCCTTGTGAACACTGATCCAACCCCTTGGATCTTAACAGAAGGAGAAATTAACTATCCCCCCTCCTTCCTCCACCAATTCCTGGTGAGTCCAGATCCAATCCCCTTGGATCTCAAAACAAGGAAAAATTAACCATCCCCACCTCCTTTCCTCCACCAATTCCTGGTGAGTCCAGATCCAATCCCCTTGGATCTCAAAACAAGGAAAAATCAATCAGGTTCTTAAAAAGAAAGCTTTTAATTAAAGAAAGAAAGGTAAAAATCATCTCTGTAAAATCAGGATGGAAAATACTTTACAGGGTAATCAGATTCATATAGCCCAGAGGAACCCCCTCTAGCCTTAGGTTCAAAGTTACAGCAAACAGAGGTAAAATCCTCTCAGCAAAAAGGAACATTTACAAGTTGAGAAAATAAAAATAAGACTAACACGCCTTGCCTGGCTGTTACTTACAAGTCTGAAACATGAGAGACTGGTTCAGAAAGATTTGGAGAGCCTGGATTGATGTCTGGTCCCTCTTAGTTCCAAGAGCGAACAACTCCCAAAACAAAGAGCACAAACAAAAGCCTTTCCCCCTGCCCCCCCAAGATTTGAAAGTATCTTGTCCCCTTATTGGTCCTTTGGGTCAGCTGTCAGCCAGATTTCCTGAGCTTTTTAACCCTTTACAGGTAAAAGGATTTTGGCCAGGAGGGATTTTATAGTATTGTACACAGGAGGGCTGTTCCCTTCCCTTTATAGTTATGACAACCTCCCTGAGAAGTGGTAGGTAGGTGGACAGAATTCTTCTGTTGACTTAGCAGTGTCTACACTGGGGGTTAGGTTGGCTTAACTACACTGCTCAGGAGTGTAGATTTTTCACACCTGAGCAATGCAGTTAAGCCAACTTCATTTTTCAGTGTAGACCAGGTGTAAGTTTATTATAATCTCTCTCTGTCTGTCAAACCTGCAAGATCTACAAGGGGTTTCTTTCTCCTTATCTCCAAATTTAAAAGTTTTTCCTTCTTCCAAAAATTTCCCATTATCCCCCCATTTCATTCAAACTATCTGAATTTACTGGTAGAAAAAAACAAGGATGGGGCACAGATGACAGCTGCTCTTTGCCATCACATGCTGCTGTTTATGCAATACTGTGAAGGCAGCATTAAAGAACAGGAATTCCAGCTGTTTCCCTCTTACCTAGCTACATTTTTATTTATAAGACCATGTCTATATATAATCACACCCTGTATTAGTTTATCCTTATAACCCACCCCACCCACTTCCACAGAATACTATTTTAGTATTAGGATATACAAAGAAATACTGCATTGTTTTTAATATATTTGGGTTTCCAGAGATCACATACAAATGATCTCTTCTTTACCCAAGACACTTAGGCCTGGTTTACCTGGGTGGGGGGGGGTGGGGAGATTGACCTAAGATACGCAACTTCAGCTACGAGAATAGCGTACCTGAAGTTGATGTATCTTAGTTCGACTTACCTCGCGTCCTCACGGTGCGGGGTCAATTGCTGTGGCTCCCCCGTCGACTTTACTTCCACCTCTCGCCGAGCTGGAGTTGAGCAGTCGACGGGAGACCGATCAGGGATAGATTTATCACGTCTACACTGCATGCGATAAATCAATCCCCGATAGATAGATCGCTACTTGCTGATCTGGCGGGTAGTCTAGGTAGGAATTGCCATACTAGGGCAGGCCACCTGTCCATCTAGCTCTTATTCATTCCTAGACAGTAGCCAGTATCAGGTGCTTCAGAGGAGGGTGCTAGGAACCTTCTGATGCACAATTATTTAATAACATACCCATAGGGGAAGTTTCTTCTTGCTGCTCTCAGTTAGTGGTTGGCTTAAATCCTAAAAGGTGAGGGATTAGTATCTCTATTTAAAAAACAAAACAAAAAACACTTCTAATGTAACTGAATGTTTTCATTATCATTAAAAGTAAATTAGCCTTTTATATCTAGGCTCACATTCTCGGTAACATCTTGTGGCTGTGAATTCCACAGGTTAATGATGAAATAAAATTCCTATGATCAGTTTTATAGTATGTTGCCGTTCAGTTTCCTTGGACGTTCCCTGGTTGTTCTATAAAGGCAGGGGAGTGTGAAACAAAAAAGTGCTTGATCTACCTTATTCACACCATACATTGTTTTATATACCACTATCACATCCCTTCTTATTTGCCTCTTCTTTAAACTAATCAGTCCCAGACCTTTTCAGTTACTTTTCAGATGGGAGTTTTCCATTCCTGTAATCGTTTTCATGTGTCCCATCTCTGAACACCCTTCAATCTCTCTTGATACAGGCTGGCTGGAACTGAACATTGTATTGTAGGTGGGGGCATATATTGATTTATATAACAGCTTTATGTTTTTGGTATTGCTTTCTGTACTGTTCTTTGTAATTCCTAATGTTCTGTTTCCTTTTTTGACCACTGTTGTGTACTGACCAAAGGTTTTCAGCAAGCTGTCCAAAATTACACTAAGAGAAAAAGAGCCTTGGGTGATTACAGTTAGGTTAGAAGCCAGGTAGCTCAGATTAATTTTTTTTCATAACTGCCCTATGTTTTTTCATGTTCTTCACACAGTCAAGAGTCACATGAATCAACTTTAATAAATACACATAGGCAGACCTATTTTCCAGCAAATTTCAAACATTTTTTGTTATTAGAATTGATCAGAATAACTTAAGAGCTAAGAATACAGTAATTATCCTGCATGAACTGAATGCTATAGTAGTCACGTAAGCTTTATAAATAGAAACAGAAGGAACCTCATACAGTATGTTGCTATGACCTCTTTTAGTATATACAGGCTGTTAGTTTCCAAGTAGAATGTAAACATCCACCTAATTTGAAGATGGTGATGCACAGAGCTATCTATTAAACTAGCCAGGATGTTCTGTCCAAATAGGAACCCTGAACTCGAAGCAAAAGGCAGTGGATCATTAGTCATCAAATCCCGAAGCTTCCTTCTTTAGCTATATTACTGATCTGTTGCAGTAACATTTAGACCTAGATACTTATTTTTCATCCATCATCCCAATAAAAAGAAAAACAACTTCTATTTAGAAGGGTACTGTAACCACACATGCATTGTAACATGTAATTTTGTAGACCATTAAAGCTTTATAGAAAAGCAAACCTCCCATCCCAAAAAACAATGCATGATAGTAAAATTCCACCTCTGTCCCTTTCTTTTCACCACCACCAAAATTACAAGAAGTTGAAAAAGATACTATCAAAAGGGCTTTGTCGGGATACAAATCCTATTCCAAGAGAAGAAAGCCCTTACATGTCTTTACTAACTTCTCACTGAGTACATTGTAAGCTCTTACTTCTTTAAGACTTTATGATCTTTGCACTTCACTGAGCATGGACAATGAAAACAGACTAGTGAAGTCGCACTGTCTGGTTCTCATGCACTAGGCACAATGCTGCATGTTTGGGAAGCAGAGGAATGTTTAGACTCAATGTCTCAACTGACTTTTTTAAAAATCATGAAAACCAATGAACTTTTACTATTAGGGTTTTGTAAATAAAATAAACAACATTTCCCCAAAGCCAACATTTACATTTTGGAATTAAATTACTCAACAGCATCCCTTTAAATAGTCTTTCAGATAAGTAACTTTTGGTTCCTCTTCTTGCAATAGTGGATGAAACCCTCTAACTGCAACTGAATTGCTAAATTATTTGGAACTAGGCGCAATATTTGTGGTGACACTTTCTATTACAGCCCATCCTACTCACACGCATCCAGCCAGGAAGGAACACACTCACTGAATAGTCTCACTTGTACCAATTAATGGAATAATTATTTACTGATGGAATTACAGGAACACCTACTTATCCTAATCAATGATCAGAGCCTCACTGTGCTAGCTGCTGTACAGACATATAGTGAAGAAGACAGTCCTTGCCCCAGAGATCTCACAACCTACATCATCAGATTACACACAAGAGGAGAAAACAGACTAATATGGTGTGGGAGGATGGGAGGCTGAGTGAACAAGGTGGAACAGAAAAGCAAAAGTTACAGCTCCGATGCCAGCCAGGAATGAAGATGAGTGTATGGAAATGGATTAAAAATCTTAGTGATGTATTACTGAACCAAATTAGCTCTCTCCAGGAGAGAGGGGTGGAAGGTGGGGGAAGGAGACTTCTTAGCAGTCAAAAGTACCTCTTGAAATGAATTTAGGATACACTGAACTACTTATCTTATTAGCACCTAACTAAACTAATCATATCATTTTTGAGCAGAGCAATATTATAAAGATTATATCAATACTTTCAGTCTCTTCTTGCCAAAATGTCTTGAAGGAGCTTAGAGGAAAGCTGAACAGGAAATTAAGATCATGATATATGTTCTCTGTAGATGTGTGGTCAGGCACATTACTGCTCTTTCCTGATAACCTGAACAATAATTTGATACCAACAAAATTCTCAGGGTATAATTGGGTTAGATACTATTTGGCTGGTTGGAAATCTTCCACAGAAACTTTTTTTCTGACAGAAAACTAAGATTTTTTGGGCTACCAAACAATTTTTAGCATTTTTCATTTTTTCAACAAAAAGTAAAACTTTCAGGATTTGTTGATCAGCTCTACTTAGAGTTGCCAACCCTCATGGTCTGGCCAGGAGTCTCCTGGAATTAGGCTCAATCTCCCTGAAGCTACTGAAGCTAATCCAGGAGATTTTAGGCTGCTAAAAGTCTGGTGACACAGTGGGGCTAAGGCAGGCTTCCTACCTGTCCTGGCTCCATGCCGTTCCCAGCAGTAGCTTCTAGGAGGAGCCATGGCCAGAGGGTCTCTGCGCACTGCCCCACCCTGAGCACCGACTCTGCAGCTCCTACGGGCTGAGAATGGGGACCCACAGCCAATGGGAGTTGTGGGGGCGGTGCTTGCAGGCAGGGGCAGTGTGCAGAGCCGCCTGTGATCTTAGGAGCTGCTGCTGAACATGCTGCCGCTTCCAGGAGTCATCCGAAGTAAGTGCCACCTGGGTGGAGCCTGTAACCCAAACACCCTCTTGCACCCCAACCCCCTGCCCCAGACCTGAGCCCCCTCCTGCACTCAAACTCCTTCCCACAGCCCACACCCCAAGCCCCTTCCTGCACCCCAGCCCCCTGCTCCAGCCCTCAGCCCCCTCCCACACCCAAACTCCCTCCTGGAGCCTGCACCCCAAATCCCTTCCTGCACCCAGCCCGCTGCCCAGGCTCAGCCCTGAGCCCCCTCCTACACTCTGAATCCCTTGGCCTCACCCCCTAGCCCAGAGTCCTCACCCCATCCCGCACGCCAACCCTCTGCCCTAGCCCAGTGAAAGTGAGTGTCGGTGGGGGAGAGTGAGTGATGGAGGGAGGGGGGCTGCAGTGAGTGGGGAGATGGTGCCTCAGAAAAGGGGCGGGGCAGCAGCGTGGCCTCAGGGAAGGGGCAGGGGAAGCATGTTTGGGTTTGTACAATTAGACAGTTGGCAACCCTAGCTCTACTTAAATACAATTCCAGGGCTATAATGACAGAAAAATGAAGGATCTGGAAGCAATTTAGAATCATAGAATGTCAGGGTTGTAAGGGACCTCAGGAGAACATCTAGTCCAACCCCCTGCTCAAAGCAGGACCAATCGTCAGACAAATTTTTGCCCCAAATCCCTAAATGGCCCCCTCAAGGATTTGAACTCACAACCCTGGATTTAGCAGGTCAATGCTCAAACTACTGAACTATCCCTCCCCCTAGGTTACAGTGTATTTGGATTTTCTTGTCTTTGTCCCAGGAATCATACCCCATAGGGAATATCCTGTAGAAATTAATGGAGAAGAAACAACTAGGTTTTATAGAAATTTTAAAAGGTTAAGATTATGGTGCTGTGATACAAAATTTTTATTGCTCTTAATTTAACAAAAAAACAAAAAAACAAAACAAAAAATCCCTGCAGCTATTTGTCTAAAACAGAATTCTATCATCCCATTCTCTCCACATCACTTTCCTCATTTCTATTTTAAAGATAAAAGACTGATCTGAAATACATAAAATATTCTTGATAACTTGATTCTTACATTCCTGAACGTGTTCTCAGGAACTGCTACCATAAATGCAGATGCAAGGCACAGTAGTGTGGATGGATGGTTCAGTTTTATGGTTTACATCTGATGAATTCCAATACACTTTGAGCACATTTCCCCTTTGCATTAGAGAAAGTAGCAAAGCTAATTTCATCCTGCTTTTGTGACATTTTCTATTTTATGTCCCTACCCTTACCAAAAAGGGCTCTGGAATACGTACATGCAGAGCAGATGGAACCTGAGTTTTTAAGAATGGGATGTTGAGAGTGCCAGCCTACCTCTGCTCCCACTGAATCATTGAACCCCTGGTTTTGCTGTTTTTATTAACCTTTAACTCAAAACACGCTATAAAGAGTTGTAAGAAAGATCTCAATAAAAAAACCCCAGACATGTTTTTCCCTTCAATTAAGGGCTAAGAAGCTCACAAGATTCATCTTAGTACCCCCAAAAAACCTCTAGTGGAAACTAGCCCTTACACATTCATCACAAGTAGAAATATGTAAATTTAGTCTATGAGGAGAAATTCTGCAAAAAATGAATAAAAGTTACAGAGACCCTGAAATTCTGAGATTAAAACTTTTTGCACATTTGATTTTCCACTTGCTTTGCTGGCAGTCTTGATCCAAAATGAAAGACTAAGAAATATAACCCCAACAGTCACTTTATTGTCAATACCCAGCAGAGGGGGCTATGGCAACAAGGGGCAAGGAGTTTGGTGAAAAGCAACACGATTAAGGGGCTGGAGGAATTGACTTCTTAGGAAATATTAAGAGGAAAATACATTTAATGCAGAAAAAGACAACTCAAGTTGAATAACAATTAGGGCTGGGTAAAATTTTCCATCAATTTTTTAAAATAGAAAATTAAGTTTTTGACTAAATGAATATTTTTGTGAAAAGCATCTGCTTTCCTTGAAAATTTTTGATTTTTCATTCAAAAACTGAAAACTAAAAATTTTGGTTTTCAGTTGCTGACAATTTTCAATTTTTGGTATTTGGATGAAAGTGCAAAGTTTTCTACCAAAATATCCTCCATTTTCCCCATCAACTCTAATGATAATCATCTATATCCGTCTATTGAGAGGGACAGAAGGGAGTAAGATCCAGAGAAAAAGAAATGATTTAGCTTAACGCAAAGGATTTTAACTAAGTAATGGGATGAAATTAAGAAATGGAAGATTTAGGCTGAATGTCAGCAAAAGCTTCTTGACAGAAATCTATTATTTTGCTAAATAATTTCCTCAAGGATAGTGGATGAAACCTTGTCACCTGGGACATTTAAAGCAAGACTGGGCAAAGCACTAGGAAATATATTGAAGGAAACAAACATGTATAGGCAGAAAAAAGGACTGGGTGACCAAAGATGCCTTTGCCATCTCTAATAAGGATAAACTGAATACAATTAAAGCTTTGAAACTGCTTAACAGCAGGAAAATAATAATATACAAAAGATTCTCAGATACAATATATAGTAATGAAGGTTCAGAGAGCAACTGTGAGAAAGTAGAGAGGTCACTTTTGGAAGTGCGTCTATTACTAGAAGCTGAGGACAATCAAAACTTTCTAGGGACTCCAGGATTTTATAGTTATTCAGAAAAGTTAGGAGTTAGAAAACCTAGGCACAGAGGAAGTTAAAAGTTATTACACTGAAAATAGGAGTCCCCTAAAGGTATTGGGGACAAATGAGTTCCCTGAAACATGGGAAACAAGAGGACCCAGACAATTATAGACCAGTCAGCCTAACTTTGATACCTGGTAAGATACTGGAACACATCTGAACACATACTGAACCACGATCTCAACAACTTCCACCCCACCATCAACCTCAGCCTGGACCAATCTACACGGGAGGTCCACTTTCTAGACACCACGGTGCAAATAAGTGATGGTCACATTAACACCACCCTATATCGAAAACCTACCGACC